>NC_087559.1:16975000-17287450 GCF_036250125.1 Pseudopipra pipra
CACCTGTGTAAGATCTCAGAATAAATGTCTTCTCATGGTAGCTTGTGCCAGTTAGATTTCAACAGAAAACAGAGATTATGTTCCTGCTGGGATAAATTCATGGGAAGCATAAGGAAGGAAGATGTCACCGTCATTGGGAGCAAGAGCCAGTGTGAATTTAAGAGAGTTAATAGATTAATCTCTTGCATATAAGGACTGTCCTGTTTTAACCTCTTCACTGTATGCAGTGAAAAAAGTTACAATCATTGGCATACTTACATATCATGCCACATTCTGCATCCCTCAATGCTTTTGCAGTTGCTGTTTGCCTGACCCTCTAAAAGTTCCCATTTCTCCTAAGGTGTGCACATATTTCCTTGGTTTGGAGTTTTTCCATGGCAAAACGTGTCTTTAGAACACCAGACTTTAGGCTGGTGTGTGATGTTCTGCTGGCAGCAGCACAGAGGTGTCCAGAGGAGCCGGTGGGACTCTGTGTGGCTCTTGTGGTGTCAGCAGACACGGTGACATCCATGGAAGGGGAAGTGGCAGAGATGTGGCCGGTGCTGGAGAGTGGAGGAGCCGCTTAATTAATTGGAAAACCGTGAGAAGGTCTTTCCGTCCTCCCCACTGAAAGCTGGTGTGGTCTGTGTGGATTAGGGTGTATAAACTGCACAGATTGGGGTATTTTACACAGACTTCCTAAGTACTTAAGATGATTCAAAGCTCCGTAAATGAGATTAAGCTGTAACGCTCCAGCATTTTAATACCTCGGGAGTGAAGGGGGAGACAAGTCTTGCTGAGCATGTAAATCATGCCTGGCCTCCTAGTTCCTGAATCTTTGTGATACCTGGCATTTTGCACTGGGGCTTTCGTGGCCTGTTTTAAGAGAAAAAAACAAATATTAAATTTGTGTAAAATTAATTTTTCCTCCAGAAAACTCTGCTTGCTGAATTTACTTTCAAGGCCTCCAAACAAACCCCCCTGGGTGTGCCATCTTTATGAGTAATTTCAGATGGTCTGGCTAAGGAGCCCATCTTATTAAAGTTGTGCTGTTCACAGATCTTAAGTCTTGCCAGTTTTAAACTCTTGGCTCTTCTCCATGGGCTTTTTCCCAGGATTTTTTTTTTTTTTCTGGAATACTGTCTTAAGTACATTGGCATTCCAAGTAACAGGCCCTAAGGCAGCTTCTGGGATTTGAGTCAGCGAGGGCCGAGGACAGATTTATTGAGCCCATTGTACGGGGAGAAATCAGGAAAAAAATTTGTTTATGGTTTTCTTTGGGCAGCATTTGTGAACTGCTGCCCAAGGAAGGGCAGGGTGTGGAGTGCCTGGTGCTCCTCAGCCCCGGAGCTTTGTGGTGTGGTGGAGTTTTGGCTGGCGTGTTCTGCCCAGGTGTGACTCAGCCCTGGGCCTCGGGAAAGCTCTCGAGTGGTGATCTGTACCAGCAGTTGGCTTCTGTTGTACTGTGGGGTGGGGTTGGGCTTCATTTTGTATTCAGAGGAGAGCAGTTAAAAACTGGATAGGGAGCAGCTGCCTTGCACACCTGTGTTCTTCAGGGGACTCCTTAGCAGTGGATCTACCATGTATTTCAGGGATGAAGTGTCCTTAAAATCCATTTGCAGTGTCCAAGGCCTGGCATTTGGCACTGTCTGCCATAGCTCCCAGCGTGCTCCTGGCCTGTTGTTCTAACAGTGAGAAATCCTATCCTTTTCTTGCTTAATTTTTAAGCAAAAATGTATTTATTTTTCGTGTAGGGGATTAATTTCCCTCAGGGCCTTGTTGCATTTTCCCACGTGTTGCTTTTAGTCAATGTGGCTTTGTCAAAAGCAGTCTGGTTGCCACAGCAACGAGTTGTCGGCACCAAGGATGTCAGAGCTCCAAGGTAGGGAGGGGACGGGGCTGCATTTCTGGCTCAGCTGCCGTGCCACGGTACCGGCCCTTGCTGCAGCCACACTACAGCACAACGTCCCCATTGTCTTCCTGAAGAGTAAAAGCCTTTCATTTTGTTCTACTCTTCCCTTTCCAATCAATTTACAGTCAAAATTTGACACTTGGGAGGGTGACGGGGCTTGATGGTTCCTTGATGCTTAGAAGCTTCCTGTTCTTTCAGGCCCCCTCTCTGTTCTAAGGGCACTGCTCTGTCCTCTGGTTTTTAAAGAGCTTTTCTGTGGGCAGAATAGCCCCTGCACACATGCAGACCCCGCAGCAGTTAAGTTTGAGATAAAGGGGAGCAGAGCACTGTTCTTTCTGCCCCATGTCCAGTGCCTGCCTGTGAATGATGACCCGAAAAATGATCGGTGCTTTCACCTTGCCCAGTAATGTGAAACCGGCTCCAACGAAACCTGCCTGGCTGGGTTTTCAGAGGCACCCGCCCCCTTAGGGTGGGAACTAAGTGTTCCTCCTATTGACCTTGGAAATTTGCATTATTTAAAAGGATTTTCTGATACTCTGTGAAATTCATTGCCCCGGAGCTCAGAGGTGCTGATGCTTCTCGGAGCATTTCAGGTGTGAAGAACCCCCCGTATTTTCTATATACTGTACAAATTTGGCTGTGATCTTCTAGATCCTGTAGTTACAACTGATAATTACAAAACTGTCAGGATAAATAATGAAACCTTTTGAGCTTCAGAAGGCATCTTATTGCTTCTCTTGTGTTGAGGGCTCTGCTGTTGCAGGGGTAAAAGATCCTGCTGTCTAAGGAGGGGCAGGTGGAGCTCTGCAGGTGGCTGTAGCCCTGGGTAATGTCCATCCCTTGCACAATAGTTCCACCTAAGGGTGTGTCTTCCTGGGCAAGTTCTTCTTGTCTAAACTGGGGTGTAAACATAAAGTGAAACGGATTTTTCGCAACAGCTGTTCATATTTAGATCCCTTTTTCTTTTCCCTCTTATGAAGGGCAGGGCAGGAAGGCGTTTTGTGGGACTTGGCCCATGGAAATGCAAACAGTGTGATGTAATTGAAACTTCTTTCCAGGCACACTCTGCTGCTTATTTTCACCTTTAATATGAATTATGGTGAAAATCAACTGCTAAAGACAGTTAAAACAAGAAGCTGAAATGTTAGAGGCATAGTTAATGCTTTCAACTGACTCTAATACAGGATTAAATCATGCACCCCAATGCAGATATGGTTTTAATTCAATTTTTGGATGTCTGTCAATGAATTCTAAAAACTAAGCTTTGTATCTGTAACTTGGAATAGAATCACAAACCACTTTTGGTAGCTGGTTGTATTCTTACTCTTTATTCCAGTCACTCTCTTAACAAGTATCTGGCTCTGCATTGGAGTTTATGGTACACAACTCATACTTGAAAAAGGTCAAAATATGTCCATAGCTGTCTTGTCTACTGGATTTAGGTGCTTTTCCAGGTTTATCATGTTTAGTTGTGTGGGTTTTCAGTTGACTTTCTTTCTGTTTGGAAACCTACAAAGCAGCATCTCAAGACTGCCCCAGAGTGCAGGGACACAGCCTGCCAAGGTGAGGGTGGTACATGGGGAAAGGTCAATTAATTTAAAAATGCTCTCAGTTCTGCTAAATTGGCATCAACTGGAATTTTCCTCCAGTCTCTCAGTGCTGTAATAACTTTCTCCTGGTGCTGAGATGCTGTGATTAAAGGCCTCCTGAAGCTGGAAGGAGTGTGAGAGTGACTTTCACTTCCACTTGCATTCCAAAAGGCTGCTTGCCAGGATGGCTCTGCTGTGGCAGGTGTGGCTGCCTTGGCCTGGGCTGGGCCTGTTTGCCTGTTACTGTTGAAAAATGGAACTTGACTCTCAAGATATACCAAAGCTGACCTCTTGCTGCAGTAGAGAAGAGGAGAAAACAGCCACATACATTATTGATAAAATACTTTATACTAGAGCAATTAATTCTGAGTCTTCCCCGCCTCCCTGCTGTCTGAATCACTGTTGTGGAGGTGTGAGGGAGGGTGAATGACTGCAGGGTTGTGTGTTTGTGCACAAAAGCCAAGTTTCCCAGGGGAAATATGGAAAAAGTTCTCACAAGTGTTGGTTCAATAAAACATCCAACACAGCAATAGTAATTTATTATTAAACAGTTCTTGGTATTTGTGGCAGGCTTCATTTTTGGCATTTGCGTGGGACTGCTGAGTTTTAAAACTAAGGCAGGAGTTTGCCTGTATCCTCCAAGGCAGGGAGCATCACAGGAGGGCAGTTCTGCAGGAGAATGGTTTGAGCTGGGAGCCTGGGCAGGCAGGGGAGGAATCAGTGTGTCCCAGTCCTCTGACAGTGGAATGGGAAAGCTCAGTGTGGATTTTCTCCCATGTCACCTTTGCCATCTATCCGAGCATGAGGAGATTGGTGCTCTCTGTTTTTGTTTATGTAAACCCTCTAAACTCCAACAGGTGAGCCCTGCAGTGTGCTGGGACTTTGTGTTATGTGCTGGATAACTGTGTTCTGACACAGGTCGTGCATGTTCCATGTGCTCCTTGTCTCTTTTCTTGAGGATGCTGTGACTCCTCAGACCAAAATGGTAATTTCTGCCTTTTAAACTTGATCTTCTGACCTGCAAGTTAAAATAAGAGTGACTTGGTAGGGGAAGGTGCTGTTAATGCTCCTGCTAGTCACCAACTTCTGGTGTGCACAACATACCACCTACAGCACCGAGGCTGATGGTTTATATTAAAATGAATAACGTTGCTCTGGTTTATATTAAAACCAAATAATGTTAATGTGTCCCATCTTCTTTTGGTTTCCTGCTGTATAGGGGATTACCAGGAGACAACTGCATATCATTCCTCCTTCTTGTGCACAGGAGCATTAAATGCTCTTTGGCTGACATTAGTGCTGTTCATGTATTATTAATATAAATTAAGGTTCTGGTTTATGTCAATTCTTACTGCCCAAAGGTTCCTCACCTTCTCTGAAGAACAGTATCTTTCAAAGCTCCTAAGTCCATCAGGTTTCCTTATAAAAGAGCTCACCAGAATAGAGCTTCCTCAATTTAAACTATTAAACTTGAAACCATTCAAAGGAGGAACGACTTTCCTAATGCAGTGACCCTCCTGAGAAAGCAGGCTGCATGGAGTTGTCTTAAGCAATCTGTTCAAGCCTCCAAATAATACTTAAACTTTATTTAAAATGTGAATTAACTTTAATCTCAATAATTTACCCTTTCATAACACATGTACTCTAAATCTGCAAGTTATTCATCAAAATGCCTCCTACCTGTGGGCAGTGGCAATCTTTAGATTCCTGTGCCCATTCTGCTTCATGGTCATTCAGAAACCTTGGCTCATGTTTGCATCCACACAGAGCTTTGGTGTCGCTGCTTCAAAACTCGGGAGGGCTTTCTCTTTTTTTTCCTGTTTGCTTTTAAAAAATGGGTTACTTAAATTTATGAACCATTTTCCTAAACAAATCAGTAGAATCCTGTGCACATTCTGAGTGTCAGAGTGTATTGGTCACTAATTAGTGCCCCTGAGACATGAGGAGCAATGATCTCTTCTGACCAGTTAGTGGTTCATAGCTGACTGCTTGCTCTGCAGGGAGTATTTCCAGGGAGCCCAGGATGGGTATTCCTGGGAACTCTGACATCCTCCTCCATGCTTGGGAGAACTTCATCTGCAAATACTCTTGATTCTGTGCTTTCATTCAGTTTATTCCACGATTTTTAACTTTTTTTCTTCTGTGTAATCAGAGCAGAAGTTGATTCCCTTCTCTCCCGCCCCCGCCTTTTTCTGCTACTCATTCTCTGGAAGGATTACATTTTAACTGCTAAATGTCAGTAAATGTCAATTTTTGCTTCCACCCCAAAACCTCCATTTTATTATTAAAAATTATATGATGGGAAAGTAATCTGTGAGACATCACTCTGCATTTTTTCCCTTTTTCTTCTCTCAGATTCACTTAATATTCAGTAAATAGAAACTGCACTTCTGAAGTGTGATTAAATTTGCTGTTAATTTTTGCCAAATGACTAAATTTGGAGTTTTCAGTATCTAATTTTTCATTTAATAAGTCACACATTGGAGAAGAAAAAAATTAAACTGCTTTAAAAATAAAACAAGAATTTGCATTTGAACTTTTTCTGAGGCCAGGTAGAAGTGTATTATCTCTCTACTATGCTTTATTTTTATACAGTTCTTATACTCCCCAATTAGTTAGGTTTTTCCCCGAATTTTGTTTTATTTTTACTAGTTATATAGAAATGTAAGCTCTGGTATATTATGTGCATGTTTCTTGTTTTCTGAAATCTTGGAGCTTGTTAGCTCAAAATAAAATACATTGGTTTGCCCTTTTTTTCATGTTTGTATATATCTTTGTGTGAGAACATGAGAGCCAAAATTTGTATTATTGAGAAAAAAAGGAACAAATAAACATTAATTACTGGGAACTGTAGCCCACTAGAGGCTTGTTAGCAGCGGCAAATGTACAGCAAACCCAAACTTGTAGGATGAGTAACTCAAACAAAAATGTTCGATTCCTTTCTGCCTTTTTCCTGAAAAGTCTGTTGGAGTTTGGCTTGAATTAGGAGTTTAGTTTTGGACTTGTATTTGTTTTCTTACTGACTGTGGCAGTAGAAGTCAGTAAGCATTGCCATTTTCAGGAGGTACACAGGCGTACACACATTCTGTAAATCAAGGCTATAGGATTGAGTGGTCCCAGCACAGATGGCTCAGTGCTGCTGCTCTTTGCTGACTGTGCTGCCCCTGTGCCTCTGGCCCTGCAGTCACCCAAGTGTCTCTCAGTTAACACTGTCCCATGAGGTGTGTGTTCCTACTTCAACACTGACATTATAATTACATCTTAAAATCTGCTGAACGTGTGAGGAGAAAAATTTGGATATATGAGGCTTTTAAACTCAGCAGAATATACCAAAGTTTGCCTCGTGGTTTTGTTCAAGTGCTCCTGTGGAAGACTTGGAGGAGCTGTGAGGTGTGTTCAGCCAGTCCTTCTGCTCTTTGGCCAAAGTACTTTTTCCGTGCAGTTGTTATTTTCCCTGCAATTTCAAAGGCTTGGAGAGCAGTGGGAAGTGTTCCAATGCTCTCCACTAATCTGAGTTTTCCTTACTCCATGGTCAGGTCAGTCTTCCAGGATGGTGCCTCCATTACCACCTCCCAAGCAGCTTCTCTGGTGAGGTGACCCGAGTACAAGGGTGAGAGCAGGTGAGCTGGTAAGGGTGATATGGGGTGATGAGCCCTCGGATGATAAGGACGTGCCCAACTCAGTCTCTAATGAGTGTTCCTCGTGAGGGGAAGCTGTGTTGGAGCAGCAGAGGGCACTTGGGTTGTTCACCTGGAGAAGAGGAGATTGAGGTCAGACCTCATTGGAGTCTTCAATATCCTCACAAGGGGCTGTGGAGGGGCAAGTACCGATCTCTTCACTCTTTTGTGACCAGTGATGGGACCTGAGGGAATGGCCTGAAGCTGAGCTGGGAGGTTTAGGTTGGATCTCAGGGAAAGGTTCTTCCCCAGAGGCTGGTTGGGCACAGCTCCGAGGCTGCCAGAGCTCAGGGAGCGTTTGGACAACGCTCTGAGGGACAGGGGGGGACTGTTGGGGTGTCTGTGCAGGGCCAGGAGTTGCACTCCATGATCCTTCTGGATGCCCTCCAGCTCAGGCTGTTCTGTGATTCTCTGAGGGCTGTGACCCGACACTGAGTGCAGGGATCAGTGGCTGCAATGTCAGCTGAGCTCACAGCACCCCCTCAGTGCAGGCAGGAGGGCTCTGTGTCTGTGGTGGCAGACTGAAAACATGAGCCAGCTGTGGGCACGGCCTTCCTGGCTGCTCCAGGAGCTGCTCCTGCACATCAGACATCAGCCCCTTCCCCTTTCTTGCTGCTGCTGTTGAATTGTTTCTCTCTGCTGGAGTGAGAGACACGAGTATTATCAAAGCTTAGTGCAGAGCCATCTAAATACTCTTGGACTTCTTTAGTTTGACTGTGTTTATTTAAAATACTTTTCTGGTGTTAAGAGATAATGTATTGTTAATTGCCCCAAAACTCAGGAAGTGTGAAATAAATATCTTCTAACTTCATCCATTCTGTTGTTAGTTCGAGATGGGAGAACAGGAGGCAGCAAATTACTTACCCACAGACTTTGTACCACAAAGAAATAAGGCATGCAATGATCTACTGTAGCCCAATAGAACTGAGGAAACAACATATAAGTATGCTGGGGTTGAAAGACATGGAAGTAATGACCCTTGCTGAAAGTGGAGAGCAGTCGGATAAATGAGTATAAGAATTATTGATTTTATGATTTTAATTAAAATAAAACAAAATCAGATGGTAGAAAATTACATTTTTTAAAAAATAGCAGTGTAGTGGCACAATTTTGTGTAGTATAATGGTGAAATGAAGATAATGCTTAGTTTTGATTATTGGGTTGAGCAGACATTAATAAAGCTGGCAAGTCTTATATTCAAGTCTTTGGTTCTTTACTACACCAGAAAAATTAGGCTGAATTTAAGCAAAGCAAATGAAGTTGCAGTAGAAGATGCTGAGGGTTGTATTAAGTCATTGATTGCTCTGTTTTTGTAAATGATTTTCAAGCAGAAGTATGAGGGACAGTTTAATAACAGTGAAGTCATCAATACAGTGTTACAAAACCCAAACAGAGGACAGGTGGCTCTCCAGAAGATGTGAGGAGCAGGCACAAGTGAAATACTGAGCATGGTGCAGCCTGATACTTGAGTACAAGTTTATTCCTTCTGGGGGTTAATTAATGACAGCACAGGGCATTAAAGGAGTTTCTGTGGAGAGCCTCAGTTATTTTTGGGGCATCAGGGTTCGTCAGGTTGGCTACAGCAGTGCTGGGACCACTCCATCCAGTGTGGGTGGAGCTGCCACCTGCAGCCTGCACATTCCAGCTCTGAGTGACAGATACTGCCTGTCAAGGAAGACTGGGAACATCCACTACCTGAATTGTTCCAGGAGGATATCCTTCTGGATAATGGGTGTTTGCAGGGGTGAGCAATGATGAAAGCTGGATGTATGGGCTTTGCAGACAGCATCAGGAAAAGGCATCTCAGATAAAATACTGATGACTTTTCTGATGTAACGAGCTTCTGGGGCAGGATCAGAGTTCAGTGTGGAAAGAAACAAAAATAACCACCAAAGTCATTATCCTTGCTCAGGAAAATATTTGTGAGTTAAGAGAGAGGTTTATCTTGTGAAGATACCAGTTCTGTGACTAATGTGATAAATGTCATGTAAAGAGAAAAAAACAGACATCAGGAAAAATGATGCTGTTGTGAGGTAAGTGCTGTGAGTGCTCTTTCCAGGGAACTCCACTGTGCCTCTGGAAAGAGGCAGAATTGGGCTGGACAAAGCTCTTGGCTTCCAGGTGGGATTGCCTTGATCTACATGGCCTTGCTCATCTTAATATTCTGACACACTTGAAGGATGTTTTTTCCTTTGCTGAACAGAAAAAATTTGCATGAGTTGTCTGGGCAGAAATTTCTCAACCTTTTCAAGTTACAAGTAGAGGAAAAAGTTGCTTTGCCTACATAAAATATAAACAAAGTGATTTGCCTGTTACTTAGATTTGAAGTTTATTGGGGGGTGAATTTTATTCCAGTATTATCTTGCCCTGTCACCCTTAAAATCAGGATCCCAGGTTCTAAATCTGCAGTGGTCAGTAGAGATGGGTTTGGTTCTAATCTGCCTTTCCCAAAGGTGCATTTGTGCAGTGGTATTTCCTGGAGATTGAATCCCTGTGCTCCTGCAATCTCTGCAGGTAAGTCCTGAGGGATGGTGGGATCAAGATGCTTAAGGGGATTTGTTATTTTCAGAGTTGTTTCGCTGTTCCTAAAAAAAAATATACAGTCCCATGCCACAAAAACTAGACAGTCTCTCCCACATACTCAAAACTCCTTCATAAAATAGCAGTTTTGGGGTGGTAAACTGAGCATTCAGATGAGTAAAGGCAGGATCCATGCTGTATTTATACTTTTGACTATCTTGCACTCTGTTTTCTATCACACTTGAGGCTTTTTTGGTGCACAGGCAAAACTATTGGAGTGTTAAATGATTGATTTCAGTAGCTGGTTTCACTGTCATTGTTCAGCATATGGATGAGATTTCTTTATTTCAGGTTAGCTTAGACCTACTCCAAAAACAGGTTATTTTTTTTTCCTCCTGGTTGTGCTTTGAGTTTTCACTCCAATGGCTGGATCACTCTTATATTCACAACACTGCTTTAAGAAAAGTTTGTATTGTCCCTGTTTCATGGATGGGGAGCAGAAGAATAGGGTAAACTTCTAAAAGTATCCACTGAATTTTGTGAGCTCCATTTGGTGTATTTTGGATGAGGGTGGCTTGTTTTTTCATTCCCCCTGCAGTGTCTTGGGTTGCAGATTGCACTTTAACTCAAGTCAAGCTGTGTTCCAGCTGGGAGTGCCCAGGACTTTTGCAAATGAGGCTGCAGCCCAGGCTCCTGGGAAATGAGGAACAGGCAATTAGAGACTACCTGTGTGGCTCAGTTGACTTCCTGAACTTTGCAACAGACTTCAGGAAGGGACAAGAGCAGAATCCAGATTTTTGAGAGTAGCATCAGCTGTGGTTAAACCACCAGATGCTGCTTTCTCATGTGGCACTTCCCAGCATCTGTGTGAAATGAAGAGAAGGGAGAGGCTGCAGACAGCAGTTCCTGTCACTGCATCCCAGCTTGGTTCAGGTTGTACCCTGGGGTAAGGATGAGGCTGAAGAGGGAGGGAATAGTGTATAATAATATTAGCAATATTCAGGTTACTGAAGCACCTTAATCCTGGAATTCACTAATGTTAGAAGGGCAATTTTAATCATATTATGAAATCTGTATTTTGGTTTTGGTAATTATCACAAAGGCCTGTTGATAGCAATTACATTAATAGTTCTTTTTTTTTCTGCAACATTTTATTTAGTATGTATTTATTGAGATGGTATTAAATGGTTCAGAGAAAACAATTTAGAGAAACAACAGAACTGGTGAAATTGCTGAGTTATGCTGTGTGAACAATTTATATTATTAGGATTTATTGCAGTTTCTGTGTTGAAGATGCCAAATAATTTATGCCAAAAACACCCCATTGCAGTAAAACTTAAGAAAGTGACATCCAGAGACAGTTCTTGTCCCAAAAGAGGTGTGTGTGACCAGAAAAAGATCTGAGATTCCTGAGTCTGATCTAAATGGCAAGAGCATTTTTTGACCAAGCCATAGCAGTTCATGGGTTGCCTGTTTGTAAGTAATTTATTCTGTCAGAAAGTCCCTGGTGTAACCTTACAGCAATTCCAGGGCCATGAGCTGCAGAAAGCCTGGAGTCCATGCCACATGTGAAGTCTGTGTCACACAACAGCCTTTGAGGAACACTGCCCAGAAATCCTGTGTTGGGAGGGTTGTTGTTACTTCTGTCAGTCACTTGCAAGAAAGTCTCACTCTTATTCCTCTGCTTCTCTGAAGCCTTTCCACTGACCCTAAAACCTGGGTCTTGTCTGCTTTACTGCTGATTGATTTATTTTTCAGTCAAGAACATGCAGAGGATTCAGTTTTCATTTCTTCATCTTGTTTTACGAAGTTACCTCGCTTGCCCAGACTGGATCAGAACTTCAGGGTTTCGAAGTGCCAGGCATTTCCTCTTCCAGGTGCTTCTGTGTGTGTGTGTGGAACACACTGGAAGTTGTCCTGGTGGGAAAATAAGCCCTGCAGGCTGTGTTGTCCCTTCAGTGGTGTGGCACTGACAGCTGTGTCACAGAGTGTTCATGTATCTGAAAAGTTCAAACATTGCTTGGAGCATTTGAACTGGCCAGCCTGTGTGCTCTGAGCAAGGAAGAGAATCCTTATGTGGGGTTTAGTGGGAGAGATGGGAGGCTCCACAGGACTGGGACAGAGGGAGGGAAGACATGGGATTGTGCATGTGATATCTGCTTTCTTTGGTGTGTTATATTGGCAGGACTACACAGTGAGCTGCTGTGTTAACTTTGCCCAGGTAATAAAAAGTCAGAGACAGGATAACTGAGCTAAAGGTACAGTAAATAATGAACATGCACTGAACACAATAGATTATTGATGATAAGAAAATCTGTGGCAACAGTATTTACAGGCTAACAGCAGGGAGATCAGCAAAGATAGGCTGAGGAATGTGACTCTTGACTGGATGTCCTGAATTTTGGGACAGGTGACAACAAATGTGTTCTGGAAGGTTTGCACAGTCACAGGAGATGATGTTATCAGATGTGGCCTAGATGAAATCTGGACTGAGAAGTACTGCAAGAATGTATAACACTGTAGAGTATTTATAAATCTGTAGTCTTTAAATTTGAGAGTGTCTTTGCAGAATGCAACCTTTAAATTTCACCTTTAAAGTGTCAGAGAGCACTGGGATTTAAATATCTTTCTCTCTTTGGCTTTTGTCAGATATTTGATGGGCTTTGTACCTTTTGCAAGGTACATAAGAGAACTTTGTGACTGTATCTGGGAGAACAAAGCTATTGCAAGTACTGCAAAACAACCAGGGATTCAAGGCCAAGGCCTGCAGGTTGTCAAGCAGAACAGAGCTCAAAGGTGGGGAGCATTTATTTACAAAGTTCCAAAGACATGGACGCTGTGCAGCTTTAAAAATTGCTGTCAGACCTTTTTTTGGGCAGAGAAAGAGGTGGGTTATAGGTTGTGGCTAAATGTCACAATTTCCTTTTCCAGCCATGTCTAAAGGAGGACAGCAGGCTCTGCTGCTCACTTCACTTGATTCACATTCTCAGATTGGTTTGACTCCATCTCTCTCAAACAGCAAGATAATTTTTCTTTCTGATGCAGGGGCTGAATGACCCTGTATTGGAGCTTGCCTTGGTAAGCATGTGGCAGAGTTAAGTCCCAAGTTCTTGTGGTTTTTTCGCCTGAGGCTCACAGGGATACCTGGGTGGAACAGGTATTTCTGTGCCAGTCCCTCGGGCAATGAGCAGTGGTGTTTTTCCAGCAGGGGCAGTGCATATTCTAGAAGGTGAGAGCAGCTCTGGCCTGGCATCCCCTGACACCCTGTGAGAGTCCTGCTGTGCAGCTCTCTGGCTCTGCCAGCTGTCAGGAAACTTGTCTTCTGTTCTCATCTGAACCCCCTCGTGCTGCCTGCAATGAATCCATGTATCCCTGAGGAGGTTTTCTTGCTAAGGCTCACCTTTCCTTCTGTTTTGTGATAGTTGTTCTTAGAAATATCTCCCTTAAAACTGAGCAGGAAATGGTATTTTGACTGCGTGAAAACTTTATCAAATACAAAAATTTGTATTCCACAGATTTAGAAACACCTAGAAGTGTTTTGTTTTAAAACTCCTCATGAGAAATGAGAATAACCATAGCCATCCCAAAACAGACAGTGGTTCCCCTCAGCTGGGGTCTGAGAAATTCAGGGCTATCCCTGCTTTGCCAACTTGTGTTTCAGGGATGGGAACTGGGAGATGTAGCACACTGTAGGCATGCAAGGAATTCCCTGTAAGAGCTGGAAGGACTCAGGTAGTGAAGTGGAAGATCTAATTCAATCAGAGCAAGGATCTGGAATTGGATTTCTGCACCCAGACTTGATAAACAATTAGGCTGTTGGTTGTCTGGTATGTAAATTCAGGGTCTCTTGGTGGTTTTGAGTGGCAGTTCTGTCCAGGACCTGTCAATGCTTACTGCTAATCTGCAGTGCATATTTTCATGTGGAAACTTCTAGTTTTGACTAAAATAGTTTTGATCTTGCAGCTGGAAATACAGCTAGTGATAGATAATTATGAATTCTGGCAGAGCACCCCCCATGTTCAAAATAGTTTAGAATAGTCACTGCTGAGAAGAAACTGAGCCTTCAGGAACGTTGAGGTTTAATGCATCAAGGTTTGAAAAATGTCTCCAGATCCTGCCATGGTTGGTATCATCATTTTGTATTAAGAAGTGTTTTGAAATGGGTCACATTTGAGCTGGTTGAGCTCTCAGTGCAGAGTTGTGTGATGAGAACAGTGTATCACTGTCCTGATGTTCTTTCACTGGACCTTCAGGGGTTCTCCTCCCTCACCCAAGCAGCAGTGGGAGTCGAGGAGCCTGTGGAGGCAGGGATGCTGGGATGCTCTTCAGAGCTGGGCTGCTACTGGTTGTGAGCAGCCCTTAGAACTTCCATTAGTGACTAATGGGGGGCAGGAGGGTCCAAAGTGTGTCTGTGAACTTGGACAAATAACCCCCTCCCTTGGTTATCAAGTGCTGAAGACAAACCAAGAGATGGTTTCTAAAGGTTTTCAAAGCAGCCACTGCTTGGCAAAGTGTTATATTGCCATATGTAAATAAACACATGAGCATTTTTGGTCATAGGAGAGGGATTAACCCATGGAAGTTGAAATTCCCACCACCTGACAGGTCCTGGACAAAATCCTGCATATTAAGCAGGTATCATCCGGGTCTTATGGGGGGTGGCATGATGTTCAAAGTGTGAATTTCCCTCATCCCTCCAGTCTCCACTTGGGGATCTGTCTTCCTGACTGGAGCATGATGGCTGAGTGCCTTCTCCCCTTGCCACTGCCTGCTGGGGAGAGTTCACTCAGCTCTGCTGAGGGCCCAGCAGCTGCACACCCAGACAATCTGTTTCTCTGTTAACATGGCTTTAGTGTGGGGATGTTTTCCTGGTTCCCTGGTGTGTCATGTCTAGGGGAATGATCCTGGCTGGCACATTGCTGCTGGGAAATCACCCCCTCAGAACTCATTAACGCTTTCGTGGGGCAGCTGTTTGCACGGTTCTGATGTTAGTTGGAGACAGGCAGGTGGCTTCTGAGTCCCTTTTCTCTGTTGCCCCAGGTTTCTCACTCCCTCCTCCCCCTTCCTCAAGCCCAGACTTCCCTCTTTCAGGAACACTGACTTGTGGAAGTGAGCCAACGTTGCAGTGTACCACAAGCAGATACTGCTGCAGGGAGGGGGGGAAGGAACTGTCCAGTGCCTTAAGAAAGGGAAATGGATCTTTGCTTCGGCTTGGAAAGATGAAAAGGGTTTAATTCCTGGAATGGTTTTTGTTTTTCATCAGTGCTTTTGCTCCATCTCCTTTTTCTGACCCCTGTGCAGTCCTCAGCATGGTACTGCTTTAGTCAGGACATCAAAACATCAGACTTCCAAATATTCCTGGGATCCTCCTCCTCTTCCTTTTGCATGTACAGTCATGAGGCAGCCAAGACAAGGCAGGAGCAGAGGAAATTATTCAGAAATGTAAAGGAAATGCTTTTGATTTTGTCTCCAGGGAGTGAGTGCTGGGACAGGCAGGGTGGGAGCCTGGATGGGGCTGGGCAAATCCCAGGTTTGGATGAAGGGGAGCTGTGGGTCAGGAGGGGTTTAGATTAGAAGGATGGGGCGTTTGCCTGGCGAGGGGATCTTGATTAAAGTTGGCTTGCAGGATGTTAAAGGTTCCTGAAAGGAACAGAGAAGGACTGTCAGGCTGTGTAAGAACTGGCAGCTCCCAGCTGTGTTCTAGGAAGTGTGTGTTTTCCAGCCTCGTGGATATTAAAGAGCACTCAGTCAAGTCGTGAGTGCTGTGAGGCATCAGCTGCTCCAGGAGTGTGCTCTGGGCTTGGGAGACAAGTCCCATTTCTGATTGCTGGATTCTGCTGCCATTGTGGAAGCAGAGCTGTAGCCTGGGGTGGCTGAGCCAGCACACCCAGCAAAATCAGTCAGTGAGGATTGCAAAATGAATAAGTTTTACTACTCTGTCACCTGCTTATGTTGATTTTATCTGTTGAATTCCCCCTTCCCCCAGCATATTTTTTCTTTCCTCTCCTATGTAATAGTTTAGTTGGCTATAGAATGTATATTCAGACAAAATAAGGACAAGAAGTCTGGGGAGAACAATCTACTTTTTCTCTCAATGGCTTCCCTTGCATTTCTAGCCTGTGCCGAATGCTGCAATAGTTCTGTTTCTGTTCACAGTCACACTGTTCTCTGTCGTGTCTTTGCTGGACACAATAAGCAGTTCCAGGGATCTTCATACCTGATGGACCTTTAAAGTTCCATCCACAGAGCTACCTACAGAGCTGTGACTTAGAAACAGATACAGATCTTTGCTTGAGAATGTCAGTGGCAGAGCTTGCACAAACCTCAGTGCTGGGATTTGAACAAACCAGAGCAGTGATTTGAAGCCCTGGGGGAATCTTAAAGATTGCTGAGGGTTTTAAGGCTTTGTTTGATTTTTGAAGACAAGTCAAGTTCCCACAGGTGACAGCTTTTAGGATTGAATGTTTGCCATTCCGCTGGCCCCAGTCACTCCAGTTAAAGATTCCCAGGAACTGGGTCAATGCTCAGTATCTTTTCCATGAGAGACGTGAGGCGCAGTTGCTGTCAGTGCCACTGACATCAGGAATTCAGCAAACCTCCCCTTAAGGTAGTGAGCCCCATGGAATGGAGAGTTCTTTGTTTATTTCTGGTCTCTTGTGTTTGGATGATTTAGGAATCCTTGAGACAAAGATTGCAGCAGGAGAGAGACACTGCTTGGTGATGAGACAGGAGGCACAAAGGTGGGTGTAGGGAAGGGAGATGGCGAGGAAGAACAGCTAGAGATGGGAAAGAACTGGCCTGGGGTGGCACATTGCCAGGCTTTGCATGCACGGATGACAGCCTGAAATTCATGTGGAAGGGGATGGGGAGTCAGCTAAAAGGGAGTTTAGGTGTGTGGGCACTGGTGTGAGAGGACAAGATGTTCATTCTGAGTTCTGCTGCCAAATGGTGGGGCCGTGGAGAACAAACTGAAGGTGGGGGGGATGTTCCTTGAGGTATCAACTGGGGTGCAGAGCAGGGTGAAAGGACAGACACGTGGGAAGTGCCCTCAGCAGGAATCCAGCTGCACCCCAGAGAGCCTCTGTGTGCTGGGGAGGGATGTCAAAGCCTTCCTGGGAGTGATTTAATCTTCATGACTGTACTCACACAGGCAAGGAACACCGAGAAAGGCTGGGGGACAGCAGGGGTTCCTCTTGGAGCTACTCTTATCTGTGGTTAATGAGATTAAACAGGTTGCTAATTTCTGCTTCTGCCTTGTTCAGTATTATCACATCTGTGTTAAGGTTGATAATGTTTATTAACATGAAGGCTGGGAAAGAGAACATCAGACCTGGGTCTTCTCAGTGCTGCTTTTCTCTTCTCTGTGCCTTCTGCCCCATCGTGCTCCAGCAAAGGTGTGCCACAGGTCACCAACGTTGGTGTCCTTGTCCTGCTGTCCCACACAGCTGTACAGGTGTGGTTCATGGTTCTTAGCACTGAAATGACCATTAGAGCACTCAAACATCTATGATATTTGCTCTTTCCCCTTCTTGCTGTAGCAGATGTGTGTAGCATGCAAGGGCTGTTACTGCTGCAATAATTGCCTTGTTGAGGAATTTTGTTTCTTTTAAAGGAAAACGGGAGTGCAACACTATAACAAAAATGTCATATTATTGGGAGGATGGGAAGTTAGGGGTGTTTAAAATGGAATTTAGCAACTGTGGCTGTCAGCATTGGGAAGCGTGTGAGAGGGTCACACCCCGGCAAACACGTGTTCCATCCATTTCATGGCCATGGAAAGGCTGGTGTGGTTTTTGGAGGTATTGCTGCATCACAGTCGTTGCACAGAAGAAAGTCAAATGTAAGGAAATACAACTGGCACTTCAGAAAACAAATGGGAGAGTTTTTTGTGATGACCACAGTTCTCATGGAACTGCGTGGCTTGGTCTCAGATTGGACTCGAGGCAGCTCTGACTCCTGGAAGGCAAAATGTGTCCTTGTTGTGGGAAATTTCACTGTTACAGAATCACAGGATATTCTGAGGTAGAAGGGACCCACAAGGGTGGCAGAGTGGCAAAAGTGTTGGCTGGAGTATATATCTTCAAAGTTTTAAGCTGTCTTTTATATCTTTGATTCAAGGTGTTGCTCACCTAGAAAATCAGGCTTATAGTCCTGAATTTCTTTTAGTGTTTTATGAGTAACTAAAGTCAAAAACAGAGGGAAAGTTTGATGAGCTCAAGGTGTGAGGAAGTGCCACAGTATTTTTTACTGCTGGAATTTTCTCACACAGCAAAGTCTCACAAGCAAAGACTGTTCAAACACTGAGATGTATAAATTACTGAAGCCAAATCAACAGATTCCTTGTTATCAGAATTTATATCTCATAGCTGGCAGGAGTAAAGGTTTTGTTGAGGGTTTTTACCTCTTCTCTTTTTTTCTTGTCCCCTTTTAAAGGCAAACTTCATATCAGACACCAGAGTGTAATTACACAGTAAAAAGTGTCAGAATTTTCAGCTGGGATTTTAGATTTCCTTTGCCTTGGAAATCTAGGAAGAGTAAAAATAGTGGCAGAGCTAGAGATTATTTTATTTTAATCAGAGGTGAGTGTGTCTGGGTTCAGCAGATCTCCCCAGGTGCTGAATATTGACTGCAGGTACTGAATGCAGTTATCAGTGCTGGCTAAACAGCAGCATTTTGGGGTGGAAATTGTCATCAGGAGAAGGTAGAGAGAAGAGCTGATTTCTAGGCCTTCTTGTATAAACAAGTGTTTGAGGATATTCTTGTCTGGTAACAACATGCAAGTAGCTGTTGGTGATTTATTTTTCTTTTAAAATACACGTGCAATATTTTGAGTACAACAGAAGCTGCATGCAGCTGCTTTGTAGCCTGTCACAGCTGAGTATAACTGGCATCTTATGCTGCCAGGAAGAATTATTTTTCCCTCCACACAGCAGAACAAGCACAATATTAAATGCAAAGTAATCTTATGGTTGTAGCAAAATACATAATGTGCTTTTTATTTAAATCTTTCTGTGCTGAGTAGTGTTGAGTGTGCAGTTGCATATGTTTGTCCCTGCAGTTCAGTAGATTCATGGAAGGTTATCAGAGAACCAGGAGAGTGGCTTTTCTTTGTGGGTATTTTTGCTGATTTTTGTGCTCCCTTTTCTGTTACCCTCACGTGTGCAGGGGGATACCTTTGAAGTGTATAGTGGCCCCCAGCTTTGCCATTTCAGTTGTGTTTGCTGTATCTCCAGTAACATTTATGAACAAAGACAGCTGACCTTTGCAGAGTGAATGGCCAGTTGCACGTGCAATTAGAGCACTGATAGTGGTACATCTCATTTATTCACCTCAGGTTGTAGAGTCATACTGGGTGCCTGGTAGTGATTTGAGTACTGCTACAACAAATAAAATTCAGAACCACACCAGAGTTTATTTTTGAGAGACCTGGTTGATTCCCTGCAGGAGAGAGGCTTGGAGCAAGATGGTATTTGTGTGGTGTGCCCTCTCTAGGGATGGAGAAGCAGGAGTGAGTGAAGTTCTGCAGTGGATTTGCTGTACATCCAGCCCACAAACTCTTAGGAAAAACTCACATCTTTCTGTTCTTTGTCTGTTCTACTCTGTCTCCTGTTTTCCCTTTAAATCATGTGCTTAACAAATTCAAAGCCTTGTGTGTCAGCAGGAAGTTGGTCTCAGTGTGGCTCTGACGCCACATGCAAACAGTCCTTCCGACTGCTCTCCCTTCTCACTTGTGCTGGCCAAGGACCAAAGATCTGCTGGAGCTTTTGCCATTTCAGGGGATCAGCTGAGTGGGGACTGGAAGCCTGGAGGGAAGAGGTGGATAGAGAAGGGTCCTTCAGTGCAGGCAGTAAACCCCTGACACTCAGTGGGTTAGGAAAGATGAGATACCCCAGGCAGGAGTGTTGGAGGACTGCGCTGCTCCACTGCCGTTGCTGTTGTTGGCTTGGAGGAGGCCTCCTCTGGGACTGGCTCTTACCTGGGCACTGATGGGCATGCCAGGGAGTACCAACAGCTTGGACAGCCCTGCAGGAATTGGGATGACAGCTTGTTTGAATGAAGCCTCCAAGCAGGTTCAGTTTGGAACAGCCTGAGCTGGGTTTGAAATAAAAGCAGAAGAGTGAAAGGTTTAGAGATGACCCAGTACCTGTGCCTGCCCTGGCTTTATCCCCATTTACAGACCAATGCTTCAGTACTAAACAATTTGAGCACAAATGTGTTGTGTTCTTTATTTTAAGAACAAATGCAGTGCTTTCTCTGAGGTTTGCAGGGGTGGATTCCCCCTTGCTGGGCTGCCATTGCAGGCACAGCCGTGGTTCCTGCTGCAGCTCCCACTGGCACTGCTGCTGCATGGAGAGGGAAACCTGGAGCAGTGCAATTCCTGGAGCATTGGAACACGAAGGATGGCTTTATGCCTTATGAGGAGACCTGGGAACAGATAAAGAGTGTTAACATTGAGTTAATAGATGTAGTGCAAATAATCAGGATGTAATAAGAGACAAAATGTCTAAAGCCATAGTGATAGCTCTTTTTTCTTGTCTTTTTTTTTCCCCTCTTCTCTTTGTAGCATAGGGGAGGGGAGGGGATGAAAGAAACATTATCCAAGCCTCCTTTTGCCATCAGCCCCTCCTGAATAAAGACTGAGTGGAAGAACTGCTCTGCAGCAAATGGTGTCAGATTCTGTGCATCAGCCTGAATTCACATTCCCAGTACATTCCTTATTTGTAGGATTCAGCATTTTTGTAACAGCTGCACGCAAAGGGGAAAGAAGGCAAAAGAACCAAGACATTTAGCCACTGAGGCCTTTTCCTTCCCAGCTAGAGACATAAATAAAGCTGGATAGAAGTGTCTATATGTGAATATAGAATAAGTGCCTCAGTATTGCAGGCTGAGGACCCCTAGGACTGAAAGTTTCTGCTCTTTTAATAACGAGCAGCCTTCCTGTGGGAAAAATAGCATAGAGATTATAAAACTGATTGTGTGGTGAAGGGGAGTTCAGGCTCTGGAGTCGGTGCAAATAAGAAAGAGCTGGTTGCAGTGCCAGGTGATGCTTTAATATGGCACGTGCCATAAATGAGAACTGAGCCTGTAGCAGCTCCAATCCAAGCACAGCAACTGTTTGGAGCTAGGAAGAATTGCTGAAGTTTAAAATAAATAAAAAAGCATATGTAGAGGTCTCAGTCCCCTATGTAGGGAGCAGATAGCAGGTCTAACAGGAATCTGTGTAATCTGGCAGTGCAGGATTAAAGAGAAAGTCACTGAGAAGTGGTGGTTTCCCGTCCTTAGCCTGTTTCACACCCGTGCCCATGGATATCTTCTCTCTGAGTTGTTACAGTTTCAGAGTCTAGAAGATCACTTGCTGCTCCCTGGAGTCCTGAGGTTGTTTCCTGTATAGATCAGACCATTAAGGTATGAGGGTTCCTGCTGTCCTGCCTCGTGTACACAGCACTGAATCGATGGAAAAGCTATTAGAAGATACTGTGTCACTTTTTAGTATTTTTTTTTTTCTTTCTGTCAGGAAATTCAGCACAGGGAGAAATTTCACAGGGCTGGCCTTCCAAGCTGCAGTTTAGAATTTGCTTGGCAGACACTCACTAAACCCGAGTTAGGCCATTGCCCCAGAGGAAGAGTTCAGGCCTCCCTGCACTGCCCAGGCCCTGAATTGGCAGCACATCCTGGAGTGTGTGCTGGCATCTGCCCTGTTGTTCCTCAGGAACAGGCTGAGCACACCCCGTGGTGCAGCTCTTTCCCCTCTGCAGCTTTTTCAGATGTCGAGGAGAGTTGTGTGAATCACATCTTGTGCTTTCTCACCTTCCATCACCTCTGGTTTTGGTGACCTCCCTGTGAATAATAATACCTGTTCCATCTGCTCCTTTCAGGCAGTGGTTCAGTGATGCTGAGCTCCAGCACAACTCCAGTTTTGTGCTGTGCAGCTCCTGGTCCAAACTGTGCCTGGCCACACACGGGGGTGTCCCCTCGCTGTTGTGCAAAGGCTGCTGTGCTCTGTGTCGTCTGTCTCATGACAAATTGGGAGATGGAGCATGTTTCTTGAGGTTTTGAGTTGGGCTGGGTCGTGATCCTGCCCACAGCCTATTGTGAGACCTTTAGGGGGGTGTCTGGGGGTTCTTGTTGACAAAGCTGTTCTTCCCTCAAAGCACTGCAAAACTTGCCTGAAACTCTGGGTTCATCCACAACCTTCTGTAGAACATCAGGGAACCTGGCTGAAGTCTTAGCAAAGCTCTTGCAGCAATAGAAGCACAGCTGCTCTTCAGGCTCAGGAAGATGGCAAAATGTTTGTTTAGGTTTTTTGCAAGTTTGTGAAAATTACCCATACGTCTAAAATTTCAGTCTGTGTTTCTAAATCATCACCTAAATTTTGCAGAAATTGGTGCTTTCAACCCTACCTGGCTTTCATTTTACAAGGATCTGTGTCTCTAAGATGTCTTAAAAGGTGTAGTTATACCTTTCAGTTTTAGACTGAGAGAAGATTTAATTTATTTTTAAGGTTCAGAAGGAGAAATCCAAAGGTTAACAGTTGGCTGATGGATCGGATGTTGCTTGGTACGTGTTTCTGCTCTTTATTTTTGAATTTCCTTTTCTCTGCTTCTCCAGGTGTCATCTTGACATGAGAACATTCAATCTTGGCACTGAGGAGTGCAGAAAACTTACTTGTAGGGGTGGAGAAAAGAAGAGTTTCTTTGTGTGTATCAAAATGGTTTGTAAAAGCTCTTCAGAGAGCGAGAATTCAGTTCTGTGAGACAATTATCACAAGTACTTTGTGCAAACATAAAAACCAGCACAAGACACACAGATGATAGTGCAGTTACATTAGTAAAGAGAATGGGAATGTCTGATTAGTAGCACAGGATAGGGAAGGTTTTTGAAGTGTCCTGCTCAGCAGTGGCATTAATCCAGCAATATCCCAGCAATAAACCCTGTACATGCTTGTCTAAATGCCCTGGTTAGTCCTGAGGGTGTTTGGGCTTTGCTGGGGCACACGTAATGTAGTGAACTTTTAAAGAGACCTCTAGGCACCAGCCCAAACTGAGAAGGGCAGAGGGGAAAATGCTGATGGACAGTCCTACTGAGCTGGAACACAGTGGCTGTGAAGGAAAAGCTGCTGAATGGGCTTATGGTTGAAAGAAGTAAAGCAACTGCACTTGGACTCACTAATGGGCTTTTTGTCCAAATTGGAGCCATCTCTTTCTTTGGGAAGTTATTTGTGTTGGAAATCAGGCCATAGCCAGGCTGGAGCAGGAAGGAAGAGGCGGATGGTGATCTCAAAAGGGTGTGCTCTGGGAGCAGAATGACAGCTGTGCAAGAAGTAGGTTGGCTGCGAGGGCAATGAACTTGGCAGTGAAGCTCCTTCAGCTCCTTGCACTGCTGAAAATGTGGTGTCCTGCTGGAGCCCTGGGAGCAGAGCTGAGGGAGCCCAGAGGGTGGTCATGGTGGTGGGGCTCCTTGCCTGAGGAGCCAGCAGCCCTCCTGAGGCCACCTGTCCCCTCCTGCAACCTCTCTGTGCTTCACAGGAATACAGAAATGTGCTCTCAGCAGAGGAGTAGTTGTCAGTTGTCACCCTTTTCCTATTCCCAACCTAGAAGAGAAGCCATTGACCTTCTCTCCAGTCATTCCTGAGCACTTCCCCAGTCACATCCTGCAGTGTTACTGGGTGTGCCTTGCTGAAAGGGATGTTGAAGCAGCAAAGAGGTGTGAGCTTTTTCCCCAATGATGGAAATGGTCTGTATTGGAGTCAATAAAGAAACCAGAATTTGTGTCTTCCTTCCTGTGACCTTTGAATTGTGGGTTTCCCTGTACTGAAAGGTGCCTGTGACACCATTTATGGCTTAACTTGGCTGTTAGATGGAAAAGCAATCTCACTTTCCTGCTCTGATTCATAGGTCCCTAATGACAGGTTACTTGATAATTCTTGTTTTCAGCAATCTCCTTGCAGCTGTGTTTTGACTGGGACCTGATAGAAACACGAGTGAGAGGAGCTTCAGGCTGAGGCCTGAGAGTGCAGCAATGATACTTTTTATTTGGCTCTTTGAAAACACTTCCCCCACAGCTGTTGTAGGCCTTTTCTAACGTGAACACATCAGAGGTGATTGTCCTTTGCTTGTTTTTTATTCTGTTTCTCTGCATTTAACTGTGCTTTTTATGGTACCAGTTTTGTTTGTTCTCCATCATTACAGTGATTATTACTACAGGGCATAAAGTATGAAACTCGGATCACAGCCATGTTGTGTAGGAGCAACATAAATGTGCAGTAAAGAGAGTCTCTGTCACAAAGTGTTAGTGGTGTCTGGAGAGATGAGGCAGAGAAGAACAGGCACAATGCAGCAACGTGCTCCTATTGCACAAAAACTCAGCTGTGGAGTCTGGGACAGAGCAGTCCCTCAAACAGGGAGGGACACGTTTGGTTGCAGGACCAGGAAAGATGAGCTCTTACCCCCTTCTAGAGATTAGTGCCTTTAAAATAAACTGACCTTGCATGTGACAGAGAAAGTTCAAGCATCCAGTAGTCAAAGGTCACTTTCTGACCCCGATGGGTCAGAAATTTAAGAAGGGCATTCAGAGTCAGTGTAAAAGTCCTCATTGTTTCAAATCTCACTGAACTTAAAGAACGTACATTGCACCCAGAAGTGTCTTCTCCCAGCAGCTGGGGGCAGGTGGGAGGGTTGTTGTCCTTAGCTGGGGGATTCTCCTCTGTTTAAAAGGATTGCTGGATCTGGCACTGGGTGATGTGGTTTAGTGGTGTGGGTTTACAGTGGTAATGCTGGGTTGATGGTTGGACTGATGATCTTAAAGGTCTCTTCCAACCTTTATGATTCTATGAAAATACTGCAAACAAGTAGGAAAAAAATGGCAGTTTCCTATCCAGAAGTGGGTAAGATAGAGCTGTCTCCAAATCTCTCCTCACTGCCACTCGAGACCCTTCTCAGGCTGGGAAGTTGGGCAGCCCAGAGAAGGTGAAGATGTTGTGAGGGATTGTCATCCTTTGGCTGGAGGAAGTGTTAAGAGTCCTTTGCTCAGTCAGAGCTCATCTCTGAGCTCCAGTGCATGTAGGTACCTATTCAGAGCAGAACTGCTGCCTCCCTGACTTTGCTCTCTCCTGTTTCTTCACAGCTCCTCTATGACAACCCCAAAGCCCGTCAGGAAGTGGAGTATCACTGGCGAGCGTCGGGGTGTCCTCACATTGTCCACGTCCTGGATGTTTATGAGAATATACATCATGGGAAGAGATGCCTCCTCATTGTCATGGAATGGTATGGACCAGCAGGAGCCCCCCACCAGGCACTGCTCTTGGAGGGGTGGAGGGAGCTGTGGGAGGAATGTGTTGGATTAGATGGGAGTTAGGGGGGATTTCTTCCAGCACGAATTTGGCTTGCGGGGCAAATCTTTCCTCATCTTTATGGAACTGGTAAGGAAATGTGTGTCTGCTCCAGCCATCTTGTGGGATGGAAGAATGAGGAGCCTTAACCAGAAAATAAATTTTCCTTGTGCTCCATGACAGTTGTCCTCATTAAAGCATTGACTTTAATACAGTCTTGAAAGACATGTCTCTATAAATACAATGCACTTTGGTTGTGATTGACTTCCAACTTCAGCTGTAAATCCAATGATCCAGTATGATCCTTCTTGCTACTGTTTTGACTCTTAACTTTTCCTGTTCTCTCCTTGATCTCTAATACCACAGTTATTGTCTTCTTCACTGAGGACAAATTAATACTCCTTTTAGGTATCTTCGTTTCTTTCTTTTTTTCTCATCTCCAGCCCTTACATAAAATAAGACTATTGTCAGCCTCCCAGTGCCAGTGTGTGTGACTTCCCAGCTATGTGTGTCCTGTTCCCTCTGACAGGGTACATTAAACTGAAAGCATCAAAACTCCCTGGTCTTGTTTTGGTTTCTACTTATTCCATCCCAGAATGGCTTTCTGCATTGATTCAAGTGAGTGTGATATTCAGGAAGCACTGGCAGAGGAGGCAGCCTGTAATCTTTGTTATCTGTTCCTGTGGTTCTGTGTGATTATATGGATGCACAGTCAGGTGTTAATTTTGTGGTTTCTGCTCATGTAAGGTGGGGTTTCTTTTGTGTTCTTTGTTTCAGCATGGAGGGAGGAGAGCTGTTCAGCAGGATCCAGGAGAGAGGAGATCAAGCTTTCACTGAGAGAGGTGAAACATCACAAGTTTAAAATTAAAATTTGTGAAAGATTACTTCTTCTTTTCCCTGTCCCCTTGCTTAGTCTCCTTATAGGAATTTTTCTTTGATTTGATTTTCGGTGGTAATGGTGGTGGTTGTTGTTATTACTCTCTATCCAACTCTGTATTAAAGAGTTATTTTTTAAAAATATGGGAAATTCTTCCTACAAATCTGCTCAGCTTCTTCGTTTCTGAGCCACCACAGCCTCTGATACTCTGAGCCCTGGTCTCCTGCCAGACCACCTCTGGCATGATGAGCGCAGCTCCTGCTGGGATTTCTCTCTGGCTGTCCCTCAAGCAGCATCCCTGTGCACAGCTATGCTGTTAGGCCACGAGGATAATGAGCAAATCACACTTGAAACATCTCTTATTCAAGGGTTTTAAAGCACTACTTGAAAGGAAGTGTTATTAACCACGCTGTAAACAAACCTGCTTGGCTGCAGAGCAGGGACTACGTGCGAGCTGAAAGACCTGCCATGAGCAGGGACAGCTTTTAATGGAGTCTCACCATTTTTATTGTCTTTGCTATTTATCATTTGCAGAGTATCACAGCTGTGCTTGACTGTGGCTCTCCTTGCCACCTCACAACAGTCAAGGGCTTGTTTCTGCTCAGGAGTGAAAGCAGTGGTGTTTGTAACCGGCAGTGTTTGTAACCAGAGTCTGACAAAATGATTAGAAGAAGAAAAATACTCACCTGAGCTTGGAAATTACTGTGACTTTTTCTGCAAGTCTGGTGCTCAGCTTTCTGATCCTGGGCTTCCTAGCCTGGGATGAATCCTCTAAGTCCCAGGAGAGACTTGTGTAAGGAAAATGAGCATTTTTAGGAACTTTATTTGTTCCTCTCTAATATACAAAATTCCAGGGGGAAAACTGGTTTCATGAACAATAAGGACTACACTCTACTAAAAACATTATTTTTCTACATTATCTAGCATTGTGTAACATTGTAAATACTTTTTCAGAAGTCACTTGGGAGTGTTAAACAAAAAAACACCTTCATTCTTCCCTGAGATAAATGAGCTCTGTTCCACTGGATTCCCCTGGTTTGCTGCCTGTTTATGTAGCCACAGCTTCCCATTAGGAGCCAGGTTTTTTGGCCTGGCCAGGAAGGAGAAGGTTGTCCAAGGTTTTCTCCAAAGAATATAAGTGTTTCTGCCTTCTGATTGTCCTTGCCCATGATTGTGTAGTTTCAATGTCAAGCCATGTGGAAAAGGATTCCCAGTTACACTACAAGAATTTCTCCCTTCTCTCTCAGCCCTGCAGCCGTGGGTTCTGCCCATGCAGAAAGCAGAGGATCAGGTTCAAGTTTCTGTTGTTTCCCCGTCAGTGGAGATGTGATATAATGCTCACATGGGAATGTCATTGTTCCTTGCTCTGAAACCTGTCCCTATGTAACTGACCCCTTCCAGACTCCCAGAGCACTGCTGTTGCAAGGCAGCTCACACCACTAGAATTTCTCACTGGGTTAATGTTAAATTTTAGAAATGTACTATTTCAAAGGTGGCACTTTGGGCTTTGTAGAATAGAACTGTTGATTTTGTTTCTCCTGAGAAAAAACTTCTAACAACAGTGAGGAATGAAGATGTGACCTATCCTAAAATTACTATATTGTTACATTGCTCTCTTTTTAGAAAATCTGTTAGATCCTCCTCCTCCTCCCCCTGAACTAGAAGCTGAAAGGACATGTCCTGCACAGTCGGGGATATGTCCTGGCTGAGGCTCATTTCTCAACAGCTGTTGCTTGTGTACCTGCTCTGCTCTTGCAGCTTTTTTTGGTGAGCAAATTAAAGCTCAAATTTAGAGGCTCCTAAAAAGAAGTCTGAGCCTCAGTTGGGTTGCAGTGCAGCTCAGGAGGAGGCTGAGCAGCCGGGGAACCGGGGGATGGTTGTCTGCAGAACCAAAACACAGCTGCTGGGGCTAATTTTAGGGTTTCTAGTCTTGACGCCTGCCCTGTATCCCAGCAAGCTGTTTGTAAGCCATAAGCATTCCCAAGCATGTCCCTGAGTTAACGTGGGAATGTTAATGTGACCTTTCTCGAAACTTGTATTTCTAGAGGCCTCTGAAATCATGCGGGACATCGGAACAGCCATCCAGTACCTGCACTCCATGAACATCGCCCACAGGGACGTCAAGGTGAGCCTGCAGGGCTGGGGGCAGCGGGGGGGAACCTGGGGCACAGAAACAAATGGGCAGTGGGGGTTTAAACAGAGCTGGGAGTGCAGTCAGGTGGCCAGAGTGTTCCTGTTCCTCTGCCAGTGTGAGAAGGGATTCGTTCGCTAGTTTGCAAGTAGTCCAAGGTTGGAATATTCATGTGTGCTAATGCCTTGCAGTGGAATAGGGAATGCAGAAGAATCTCGTGATAGTCAGATGGTTGGTTAAAGAGGTACTACCCATTTGCAATCCAGTTAATTAGTAAGAAAATAACACTGCTTGAGGTAAACTTATACTACATCTCTCTATGTACAGTCTTTGCCAGTTACTAATCCTTTTCAGCATCATACTTGCCTAAGAAAAAAAAACAACAAACAAACCACAAGAAACCTCAAACCAACCAAACAAAAAAACCCAACAATACCAAATACCAAAACCCCCCTTCAGAGATAGGAGAAACTGCCTATATGGGAGGAATAATACAGATTGTGCATCTAACCCACTTTAATGATATATGTAAATATTTGAGAAAACAGAAAGATCTCAGTTGCTGCCACATGGGACACTTTAATTAGCTAAAGTTTGAACCCAGATCTTATTGTAGAGATTTGGCAGTGTTTGTAGTATTGTACTTTATTTTCATTCTGTAAAGTGCACAGCATAAGCAAAGCCAAGCTTGCTGTACCCATTGGGATGGGATGGGATGGGGAGCAGGTGACATAAAGATAGACTGAGGCATCAGACTGATTCCACAGTTCTGAGTCTGTGAGTTTGCTACAGATATTTCTGTGTGTTTGACTGGAGGGAGAACTGCTATTGCATGTGTCACCAAGGGGCAGGTTTGAGGGTTCTTCAAGTAGGAAGCAGAGAATGGCTTAACAACTCAGAGACTAAAAATCTCTTCACTTTTGCAGAGCCATGTGCCATTGCCTGTCAGCAGCACAGGAACTGAAGCACTTGGCCCCAAACACTCCATACACACACTCTGAATTAACGTAGAAATGAGTCAAATAGATCCTAAAGCTTATTTTCTTTAAAGCCTTTCCTCCTTCTGTATGTCCCTAAACACTAGCATGAGCAAGGACATAACTTCCTTATGACTGAGAGACTGGAAAACAAGTTCAAGTAATTGCAGATTATTTGGAGATGTCCTCTTGTCCCTGTTCTTGTGCACAAGAGTTTGTATTTCCCTCTGTGCCACTTCTGCCTGTATGGAATGTGAAGCAAGGGTTGAATTAACTCAGGTTTCAGGAGACAGAGGACAAGGGGAGCAGGATGTGTGTGTATGAGTTAACTCTGAGGGACTGGTGTCAGTGGCTCGTGGAGAGTTTGTTCTCTTGTCCTCCACCTCAGCTACGTGAGAGCACAGAGTGCTGGGGGATCAGCTGCTGTTGTCAGACAGATAATCCCAGGAAGCACAGGGAACTGGGAGAGGCTCAGGAAGCCAGATTTGATGCCCATTGGACAAGATGAGAGAGTGTCTTGTGGTTTGCCTGGAGGGAACTTTCCATGGGCTTTGGAGGGGATGTGATGGAAGTAAAAAGACCCAAATGTTGATGGTCACCCAGGCAAGCAGGAATGGTTTGACCTGTCAGCTCCTTAGATTCATCTCTTCACTGTCTGGTTTATCCCTTCTCTTGGTGGCCTTTCAGCCTGAAAATTTGCTTTACACATCCAAGGACAAGGATCCTGTGCTCAAACTCACAGACTTCGGCTTTGCCAAAGAAACCTCTGTAGTGAATGCACTGCAGACCCCCTGTTACACTCCTTACTATGTGGGTGAGTTCTCCAACATGCATTGCTTGTGTTTCAGTCTGTCATCCATCATAGTGGGTCTGGGCTGTAGGAATGGGTGGGAAATCTTCTGTTGTGGGTGTAAACATAAAGTGCCAGCCTGCAGGGTTTAAACTGGGATCCACCCCAAAGCTAGTCTGGTTCCAGCACAGTTCAGTGCTCCTGCTTTCTTGCTTAGTTGTGGAGGAAAGAGCCTTCACAGGAGATGCAAATGAGGATCAAGGAGAGAGAAAATATTTCTTCTGATTGCGCTTGAAGTAATCTTGATGTTGCCTCTGAAAGCCATAATTTGAACAGAGCTTCGTGATTATTTGGGTGTTTCCTTGCAAAACTTCCCTTGGCTTAAGTAATGCAATAAAAGAGAACAGGGAGAGTATTGCCTGAGCTGTAGAACTTCTTTAGGCTGGAAAATGCAGTAATTAGTAATAAAACACCTACGTGACTTAATCACAGCTGAATTTTGCCTGCATTTTGTCCAAAGACAGAGCTCTGTGTAATGAATGCCACAGCAGACTGTCCTTTATGCACTCATTTTAGAGTCTTGAGTTAATAGTCATTTATCAAATGGTATGACTGAGACAGTCCAAGCTTGGAATTTCTTTGGTGGAAAAAGGACTTAATTTTTTTCGAAAAATTACTTCTCTGATGAAACTTCTTATAGTTTTTTTTTCAATTGGAAGATACTGTCATTCAGTGTTACCAGATAATTGCATTATCTTCATTTGTGAAGCCTAGCCATGAGATGATTCTTCTTCTGATGCCTTCTATATTTTTGTAAGCTGGGTTTAGTGATAAAATGTTAAGGAATTTACACATATATGATTTTGTGCCTTTACATTTGTATATAAACATGCTGACATTTCCCTTCTCAGCACCTTTTTATAAACCAGCATGATTGCTCATCTGGTTAGTGAATAATTTTCCTTACAAAATCAAGCTCCCTGCCAGTTTACCTGCCTCAGGGGGGAAAAAAATATCCACTCTAAATGTACCTCTCTCTAATTTTGTTACTTAGTGAGTTGCATTTTTTAATGCCTCCTATATTTGCTGTTGGAGCGTGCTGCTGGTTACAGGGTGATGGAGATGAAAGGAAATATCTGCTCTGTTGATTTCTGGTTTGAATTTTCTCCAGCCCCAGAAGTCCTCGGTCCTGAGAAGTATGACAAGTCATGTGACATGTGGTCATTGGGTGTCATCACATATATTCTGTAAGTATTTGGGGAGAGTCTCAAAGAACAGAAAGAGGAAACATCTTAAATCTGCACTTACAAGTAATTGGTCACGAGGGTCAGGCCATCTGTGTGAGCTGGAATGGGACTTCTTCAGAGATGAAAGGACTTTCCTAGTTACAGAAATTCTCTTGTCCACTCTTACAGCCTGTGTGGGTTCCCTCCATTCTACTCAAACACTGGTCAAGCCATTTCTCCAGGGATGAAGAGGAGAATTCGGATGGGGCAATACGGGTTTCCCAATCCAGAGTGGGCTGAAGTATCAGAGGAAGGTAACAATGCTCACTGTGCTGCTGGGTGGTGGAGTGCTTACAGAGAGACTATTTCTGTAAACCTGTCTTAGCTTTTGTTTCCCTTTCTTTTGGAATTTAAATCAATTTTTTGTAAGGTGATACAGAGAACGACTGGGAACTCAGATACCAGCCAGCAACCTCAGTGCTGCAGAAAGTAAATGACTACTGAAAGCTTTCTTTCAAAGTGCAGCTCCTGCTAGTGAATGCTGAGACTAAACCCTCTGGAAACAGAAGTCCTTAATCCTGAGAAAGGAGACAGCCAGGACAACTGGAATGCAAGCTGAGTTGGAAGAAAAGCAAACTGTCTTAAGAACTCTTTCAGTCTTTGCCCTCCTTGGTGATCCAGCCAGCAAGGATGGCAAGTTTTCATGGCAGCTTTTTGGGATGTGGGAATTTGCCAGCCACCACTTAAATCAAGGTCAACAATTTATTTTGTATAAGTCATTGATCAAAAGCTGCTGGGCTCAAACCAGTGTCCTGAAAGTGGATGTTTTTGATTGCCTCCTATCCTGACAGTCTCATAAGCTGGAAGTCTCACCTGCCCATCATATTAAAGAGAAAGGTCAGCAAGCTCTGGGCTCATCTATTTTTCTTACAAGCCCTTTATGTTGCTGTGATCCTGTTCTTGTCTGCTGTTTAGCAATAACAAATTATGGTTGGATAATGCCATGATCTGTGGCATTTTCACCCCTTGTTGGATCTCCTGGCTGCCTGTGCAGCTCAGCCTGCTGAACATTGTTAAGGGAAATGTTTTACTTAAGAGTTTCTGGGTTAATATTTTCTCTGCTTTGCGTCTTGTTTATATTCCAGCAGTTATTTACATGCTAGAGGAGCTTGGTGAGAAAACATGCACTTGGAAAATGTGTAAGGTTTCTGTCTACTTGCCTGACTGAAGATAGGGGCCCTCTACCCTTGATCCTATTAAGAACATCTAGTTTGTTGTGTTCTTTTAGGCTGATGGGGCACCTTCAACAGTCTGCTGCTTTCTTCCCTGCTTTGTGCTCTTCTTGTCCTTTGCAGCCTCTTGACAAACTAGACCTGTACCTCTGGCAGCTTCTTACAAGCATTAAGTCATCTTGCATTTGATGTTTCTAAAAGAGAACTCTTATTTAGAAGTTCTTCTAGGTTGCTCAGGGAAGTTTTGTGTAAGTCCTTCTAAATAATGTCCTTTGGATGCAGTTTTTCTGGTCTGTCCACCCACATCAATGAAACTCTTGTCTAGACTGTCATCAGCTCATACCTCAGTTACTTAGATCTCCTGCTTTGGCAGATACCACATTCACAGAAAGCTGCTGCAAAGCCTGTTTGGGCAATCCATTTCTTAGACTTTTTTGTCCTTTTAGTGGCCACTCAGTTGTCAAAGTTTATTGTCCCTTTTTTCCACAGCCTGTGCTAGTCGTTGTCTTCTATCATTTCTCAGAACATCAGCTTATGCATTCATTCAGCTCATAGTGCCAAGCTTGTTGCCATCTTTCAGACAAGCAGCTTTCTGTTCCTATGTTTCTCTTTTCCTCAAGTTCCTGCTCCCAAAGCAGCTGCTCTGGTGATGTAGAGAGTGGAGCTGGAATCCCCAGGCCTTTTCTTTCCTTCTTACCTCTTGTCTTGGATGTTTCCCTGTTCTTTCTCTTTAAACATAGTAACCTACCACTCTGTACATGGCTTCTTAACACGGTGACAGCAAGAGGTAGGTGTTTTGAGTTCTGCAGAATCATGTTTCTTCATTCAGCAGGTCTTTGTGTTCTCAAGGGTATTTGGGAGCACAGTCCCAGGCTTCAACAATCCATGTTGGTCCTGTTTTTCAGCCAAACAACTGATTCGCCATTTACTGAAGACTGACCCCACAGAGAGGATGACAGTGTCCCAGTTTATGAATCACCCTTGGATTAATGTGAGTTTCATTTCTCTTTTTACACCATGAATTAATTCTTACATGCAGAACTTATATGTAGCTCCACGTAGCACAGCAAGACAAGGACTGTTATTACTGTTGATACCTTAATTAACCTCTTGTGCCCTCCCCTGCCTGTAAAACCACAATTCTTCTTGGTGTTCCCAGAGGATACACAAGGAGAGACACCCACAGCAGTGTCCTTGGAAGCAACAGCCCAATATGTCTCTCTATTCTGTGAGCAGGCAGTCACTGTTGACTCTGCAGCATATGCATGTGTTACTCCCTGGAAAAACATAAAAATAAACTGTATGTACTTACTTCATCAGGGCAGGATTTAAACAGAGCTATTATTAGTGGCCTCAGGCACCATTGTGCATAGCTTTGTTAGTGTGAACACAGTGCTGTATTAGTGGGAATTCTCACCCTTGGCACAGCTTGGAAATGCCTGAGGGAGGAGTGAGGGTCTCAGGTTATTGCCCATGAGAGATTGCCAGGTAGGGTGGTACCCAGAGCTATTAATGGTCCCAGCTCAGATTTCGTTCTATGACTTGGTTGAATTCACTTTTCCCTAAAAAACAGTTTTGGAGAAAAAGGAGAAATGTACTCTAATAATACAGTATTGATTATTTCAAATAAGAGACAAGAATCCCAGGAGCTACAAGACTGACTTTCATGATATCATCTCTGCTCTGTAGGTGTCCCTCAAAATAGTAGATTATACTTCTCACATTTGTGCCTAAAAAGACACCAGTCTTGTTCTTGCTGCCCAAAAAATTGTCAGCCAGGAACAGAACCACTTGTTCTGTATAGTGCCCTTTTCTCTCTGACTATGCTGATCCTCAGAGGCCAGGGCAGAAGCAGAGCTGTGGCTAATAGTGCCCATTCCTGGAATGGCTGCTGCAAGATCTGGGAGCCCTTGGAATCACAAGAAATGTACCTGTATGACATCCTGATGAAGGAGAGAGATGGCATCACTTAAGAGTTATAAAAACTGAGAAATTGAGGTTGCAAAGACTCTGGAGAACTAGAACAGGCCCTAGACAATGTTTGTAAGTCTTTTTTAACCAAATAAAAATGGAATCATTGGTCAGAGTACATACCTCCAGCTTTAAGTGTTTGAAGGCCCAATAAGGAGGTGTTTCAGAAGTCAGCAGGCCAGGAATTTCGTGGATGAGTACCTAATAGCTGAGGGAGCTGCCACCTGCACTGACACATTACTCTGAATGTGCACAGAGCCAGTTAATCAGGAGGGATTAGAGACAAGGTCTGAGGAGTGCTGCACCAGAGCCCTGCTCAAACACTGTCCTCTGAAAAATGCTGCAAGTTGGCTTTTTTTCTGCTGAACATCTTGTTCCCATGAGGCAGGGGGAGGGAGAGAGAAAGACCAATATTGTGAATGTCTCTGTTCTCCCTTTTCCTAAATCCCAAAGTGGGAACATGTATGGGGAAGTGCCTTGCACAAGCAGTAGAGGAGGATGCTTTGTGTCTTCTTTTTTCATTCCCCCTCTCTTTTTTTTTTAGTTGTCAGTTTAGGTGGAGCACAGAATCCTCCAGTTACTTGTGGATAAGATTTTTTTAACAAGCAGCAGCTCACAGCAGATAGGAGAGCACCTTCAGCAGGGCCAGGGACATCACTAAAGCCAGGCTGTTTTCCATTTCTGCTGTCCCAGCTGTACTTGATAAAACTATACCCTGGCCAGACATGGATGCAGGAGTCAGGATTTCTGCCTCCTTCTGGAACTGCAGCAGTGCTTCCAATGTAAGCCTTGTTTTACAGGGATCTCCTCTTCCTGACAATGCAGCTCTGTCTGGTGGAGGATGCCACAGCAGTAGACAGCAAGTTTGGGTAGAAAGCATAAAAAGAGAGAAGATCCAAATGAAATTATAGTTTGGGTTATGGACTGGCAAGAAATGCCATGATTCTTGCTGAGTTAGCTAAGGAACTGTGCTTTGTGCTTTAGAAATTGTGCCTTATTCTAATATAAAGTACCTACTGATTTCATGGCAGCTGAGCACTGATCCCAGTTTTCTGTGGAGCAGCACCTCAGGTGGGGCACTGTCTGCTGAGCTGTGCCTTGCCCTGAGCAGTGGTATCATTTCCTCTTTGGGGCACACTTAATGACCTGATAAAGTGGTCATCTCACTTAATGTATGTGGACAAGGAAATGTCTTCTACAGCAAATCCTAGGAGATAAAAGGTCAAATTAACCTCTTTAAGACATTGACTAATGAATACTGAAATGACAGTTAAAATCTAAAATGTACATGGAAATTTATCCAATACCAGGTCATTGGTTGGACTGGAAGGGAGCAGAGGGAAAGAAATTCAGCACTAATTTCTCTCTCCTTTTGTTCTTTAAAGATACTGTTGTATAAGGGCTGTAGTCCTTTTCTACCACACACAGGAGTTCACTTGTGGAGTGATTGGAAGCAGGAATAACAAGGGCCATCGGAGGACATTAGATCAAGTTTTGTGCCCTTCATACACATAGAAGAGCAAGCAGTCACTTCCCAAATGTTACTTTTCAGAACTTCTCTTGGTATTTTTCCCTTTTCTCAGAGATCAATGTCAGTGCCACCAACTCCTCTTCATACTGCACGGGTCCTGCAAGAGGATAAAGACCACTGGGATGAAGTTAAAGTGAGTCAATCCTAGTTCAGTTTTCTTTAAGTCAAGTCTGAGATTAGATGAGCTGCCTTTTCTGTATATGTGCATTTCCTTGGAGACTGAAACTATTTTGAATACAATCATGTCAAACAAGGGAAGCATAAACATTCTTGTTTAGAACAGTAGTGTATATGATAACTGTTTAAAAAAAAAATGGATGCTGTATGAGCTTCATCTGGCAGCCTTACAGCTGCACCAAATATCAACAGAGGTGGTATTTATGATCGAAGGCATTAATGATGCTGCCTGCTGAGCCACTGCATGGAACCACAGAGGAGAGGGACAGTGCTGAGGGGGTTTGAAGTTCATTACAGTGAAGCGAATAATATGATGAAAATATAGGGGGGCAGGATGGGAGGGCTGAGGTGCATTCTGCTTTTCTGCTCTGTTCCTGTATTGTAAAACAACATTAAATAACCTTAGCCTTGTCTTGCTATGACATCTGGGGGCTGGAGAAGAGGGAGTAAAAATATTGTCTGTCTTTTCCTTAATCTAACCAGGTGCCTTACCTACTATTTGTACTGATGACAATTGAATGCTTCCTGCAAACTGAAACTATAGGGCAGACTAAAAGTCTTAACTCTTTCCTGCTGGCCTTGATCAGGTTGGCATGCTTTTACAATTCATTCTGAATTTTCTGCACTTACAATGCGTGGCATTTTGACAATTGCAACATTCCTGGAGTGTGTTTTATTGATTACTGATTTTATTTAAATCACTGATGTGTAGTCTCAGCTGTTGAGCTGTGTAATGGCAGAATTTCTTAAGACCTAGACAACATTTGCCTCCTGAGTCAGAGATCAAGCAGATATTTTCACTGAGCCTTCTTCTTTTCCATGTTTCTGAGAACTTCTTGTGCTTGTGCATTGTGCAGGTCCCAGAGATGCTCCCTTGAGCTCCTGACATTCCCATAATATTTGTTTTTCCTTTCCTGAACTGAATGCTTAGGCATTCATTTATTTAGGAGATTTTTCACAGTCACAGAATATGCTGAGTTGAAAGGGACCCATGAGGATCATTGAATCCAACCCTTAGCCCTGCCCAGACACCCCAACAATCCCACCCTGTCCCTGAGAGCGTTGTCCAAATGCTCCTTGAACTCAGACAGGTTTGGTGCTGTGACCACTGCCCTGGGGAGCCTGTTCCAGTGCCTGGCCACCCTCTGGGTGAAAAAACCTTTTCCTGATATCCAAGCTAACCCTCCCCTGACACAGCTCCAGCCATTCCCATAGGTCCTGTCACTGGTTACAAGAGTGAAGAGATCAATACTTGCCCCTGTTTTTGTTCACGACCTTATTAAAAATTTTAAAATGTGCCTGCACTTAGGCATTAATTCAAAGTAAGGAGGTGTGTGAATTTGAAGCACAGACTTTTAACTAAACATCTTTGTGTGGGCTCGTTATTCCAGCCCTGCTGTCCTAGTTTGGTGGTGGAGCTGGAGAGCTGTGTCCTGGTGGAGGCCCAGAGCCAGCCAGTGAGGAATGCTGGGCATAAGGACATGGTGGAATTTAGGCCAGGGGAGTGTGGTCCTGCATGCTCACATGTGACATGCTGTGTGAATAGTTCCTCCTGAAGGAGCCCCTGAGTAGAACAAAGCCTTTAGTCATCATCCAGTGCAGCAGAAAGGGCTCAGCTCTTCGTGGCTGTGGTGTGACAGAGGGTTCCTTCTCTACATTCATCTCCTGGCAGTAAGTGTGGGGTGGCCATGCCCTCACTGCTTCAGAGGGTTCAATAAATTGCTTCCTTGGTTTCAGGAGGAGATGACCAGTGCTTTGGCTGCCATGAGGGTGGACTATGATCAGGTGAAAATCAAAGACTTGAAAACGTCCAACAACCGCCTCCTGAACAAGCGCCGCAAGAAGCAGAAGCAGGCAGGCACCTCTTCTGCAGCCCCAGGGTGCAATAACCAATGAGCACAGAAGCCAAGGACCTGTGGGTGGAGGGTAAAAGTTACACAGAGCAATTCAAAAACCTATGATCACCTCAGTCCATACCACAAAGGCAAGGAGATGGTGAAGAAGCCGTCCTGCAAAGAGGGAGCAGTGGGAAAGATTGCTTTTTTATTACTTGAATCAGGGCTTTGCTTTTAAAGACTAATGTATATGATGTGATTCTGTTGCATATTGCTAGGGAAGGTTCAACAATGCCAGAAATGTTACAGGGTTTTGGTTTGGCTTTGACTATGTGGGATCAGAAGAGGGAACAGGAGGCAGTCTCAGCATACTAATGCACTGAGGCTTTAACAGCCATTTACAAGAGTAAATTCTGCTGCTGTTTTAAACTTGGGAATAGAAGAATGCCAAGTGTTCTGCCAGGAGTGTTTTAGTAGTTTAGTAGAATTGGTAGTAGTCCATATTTCCAAACTTACCTCCTATAGTTACAGAATATCATCTGAACAGTAAACAGTTATTCTTGTTACAGGAAAAAGCATCCATGCATTTCCATTTTCATAAAGCCTTCATGTAGCCTCATGTGAAGACTTGAGTTTGTCATGGATTTGCGTTTGATGACATGTAAGTTTTCTGGATTGTAACCACTGTGTTGTGTCTTTGCCACTGTCAAACTCCTCTCTTGTAATGTTTTGAATTTAACTGGTACAATATGTGAAGAGTTTTAATAAGGATTTAAGCAGCTGAAAGTATCCTGCAGAGAGTATTGCTGTTCCTCTTGGATCCACAACCTCCAGGGCGTGCAGCTGGACATGCAATTGTATACAAGAGACTGCTCTAGAGGAAAGACTCCTGAAATTCAGGAAGAAGTGCCAAATTCATGTTCTCTGAATGGACCCTGCCAGCATCCCTTCTGGTAATTATCTCCAGATCCTGTGCCTAAGATGTGCTGATCACAGCAAGTTTTGGGGTGCTGGGGTTGGTTTGTTTCTTGGGGTCAGGAACTTTATTTGCTGTGTTTTGTTGGTGTTCAGGATCCAAAGGTTTTCACCACTTAAGGGAGATTACCAATAAGTACATCTACCTGTTGGTTTTTTTCCTATTCTAATTATTATTTTATGGGAACCTGGCCTTGGTTTGCTGGTATGTTTTATTTTGTGATCAAAATATTTCCTCTCGCTGTATTTTGAGTTTTGATTTTGTTTTTTTAGTTGAGGTGAGGCAAATCTTTTTGGAAGTGTTATCAGAGTCTTGGATGTAAATGATGTGCTTCCACTGATGCAGGCAAAAAGGACTTTGTGGTAGGCACACAGTGCTGGTGTGTTAACAGGCTTGGAAGAATGTTAAAAAGGAAAACAAGGCTCCAGAGTGGATCTGAATTGTCCAATCTGAGTGACACAGCAAAGCTCAGCTCAAGGCTTTGGGCTTTGTCTGGGGAGCCCAGTTCCGAGTGTTGGATGAGAGCTCCATTCTTCTTTGTGCACTGGTCCTAGGGTTTTGTAACGTGATTTATTAAAATCAGTTTCTAACATTCCTTCCTCCTGTCATCCCTGTTTCTGTTGAGGTGTGGCAGAGTTTGTATTGCTTTGTGAGGTACATTTGTGTTGGAGGTGATGGGAAAGGGGAGAAGGAAAGTGTTCTGTGATGTTCACATTCAAAGACTGCCCAACTTTGAGCATTTTATAAGATTACAGGGGTTTGGTTTTAAATATTTGTCTCTATAAAGCCATATTTTAAAATTATTTCATGTTTATTTGGGCATATCTATGATTATAGCATGTCCTGTATATATTTGTTTTGCCATATGAAGTAAGGCATCATAATCATTACTCCTGTGAATTGTGCAAATATTATTCACTACCTGCAAATGAATACAATGAATGAAGAGTTGTGATGTGTCAGGGTGCCACAGCTGGGATTAGAGCCAGGTCCAAGTTCCTGTCCCTTTATCCAAATGTTTTGAGGGAGCTATATAGACATCATTGCTGCCTTCCCATCTCTGTGCCCCATCTGGGTGAGGGATTCTCCCAGGGCAGCCCGTGTGTGGTGTGGTGATGCCCTGGCTGCCCTGGGGGCAGTGCCATTGGAACTGTTGTAACTCACCCTTTTTGCTCCTGCCTTGCCCAAGGGTTGAGCAGGAGCTCTCAGTTTCCAGCTGGTGCCTTTTTGCTTGTCAGTTCACTTTGGAGCTCACAGACACGTGTCTGTTCCTGGGTAGTTTTCCACTGGGAACTGTTAAAACTTGCTGTTGGATTCCAGTCTTTACAGCAGGTCAGGAGCTGGAGTGATGAACTGAGGCACTTGGCACAGCACCTGCAGCTCTCTGTCCCTCTATGGCAGGACATTCCCATCTCATTAAACCAGGACTAACAGTTCTTGCTTCCCACCCTGCAGTGACAGCACCCAGGAACCCTGTGAAGCCCGGCAGGAACCAGAGGAGGGCCTCAAAATGGCAGACATGGAAGTGTGTGCCAGTATTGGATGGAAGGATTTGAACTCATGGTTTATAGGGATGGAGGACACTCCTTGGGAGCTGGGAAACAGCTGCCCTGCAATGTTCAGACCCTCAAACTGCTGTCCTGCTCAGGGCAGGAGCACTGGTTGTGTTTTAACTGGCTCTGTGTCAGCTGGAGCTGCCAGGGGCTGGGTTTGGAGTGCAGGTGTTCCTGGCAGGGTCTGTGTGCCTGTACAGGGATGTGCAGACAGCCTATGGACACGTGTGCCTGTATAGGGGTGTAGGGATGTCGGGATGTGCAGCCTGTCTATGGACACCAGTACCTGTATAGGGATGTAGGGATGTCCGGACCGCCTTTGGACACGTGTGCCTGTATGTCCGGACCGCCTGTGGCCACGGCTCCGCTCCACACCCCGGCCCCGCCGCGCCACCTGCCGCCCACGGCTTCCCCAGAGCTCCCGGCTCCCGACCCTGCCATCAGTTAACCCGAACCCTCCTCCGGGAGCCCGCGCTGGGATCCGCGGGTGGCTCTGCCGAAGGTGTTCCCTCCCCGGCTGCCAGCTCGGCTCCGGGAAGGACCCGCCTTCTGGCTGCTTTCACACGCCGGAGAAAGAACGAGCGGTGGTATTTGGGTCTTGCCTCTTCCCCCAGCCATATCGTATAATAGGCTTTTTAGAACCTGCTGCTTAGGATCCAAATTTATGGCCTGTTTTTAGAAAGGATGGGCTATTATAGAACTGATTATGCATTTGCATATTCATCAGCCATATAGAGGAGGTAAAGAGCTGGGAAGGGAAAGAAGAAATGAATGGTCAATAGAGAAGGCTTCGAGGAGAACACAGATTAAAAGGTCTATTTATTTTTTACAGCAGAAGCTAAAAAAAGGACTGTGCACAAATCCCCACCCCCCATTCCTTTTCACAGCGATTGCTCATGGGCCACTGCCTCCCCTTGTGTTCCTCTGCACTGTGCTCCTCACACATGGTTCTTGCACATTCACTCACCAGTGCTCTTGCTCTGATCCACACACACGTGTGTGCACGAGCCCGGAGAAAAACCCCTCCCTCACTTCCCCATTGTTTTGTACTCCGTGCCTTCTTTCCTCTTTGACCACACGTGCCACATGATGAACCTGGTTTTGACATGGTACAATTAAAAACTCACATTAATGATAAGCTCTTGGCCTAATTCTGTGGTTTTCTATTTGTCAAAACCCAGCATGCAGTCCTGGGATTGCTCTTCTGTCTTAACACTTCACTGCCTAGAGTCTGGAGGCCCAATTACGTAAGTGCTTCTGACTTGTCTGACATGAGGGATAATGAGAATGCTACACACTCTGATCTAATTTCCCTGCCCTCTTTTCAATTCACACTTTATTTGGCCCATGTTTAGACAAAGGTGCTTTTGAGAAAAGGAAGGTTTAGTGAGGAGGAGAGAACCAGAGGTTTTAATTACTGGCACGGAATCATGAGCACATGCACTGTTTTCAACCTGTGGCAGAGGTGGGGAAGGGATGTTCTGGTGTGCCCAGCTGCTCTGATGTGTTCTCATGCTCAGCCTAAGGATGGAGCCAGCTCAGCTGAGCTTAACAGCAGGAAAGCTTGTCCTTCAGGATGCTCCCCAGCTCCTTCACCAATGCCCTTTCACTGACAAACCACAGGGACAAAGGCAGGGAAGGCAGGCAGGGAATGCATTTACATGCAGAACCCCTTTCTTCTAGAAGTACATATTTTGGGGATTTTTTTCGTGGAAATATCAGAATTCTCTTTTTTCTAGGTTCCAGTATTTTCCCTCTTCACCCAACTGTTTAACAGTGGAGCTGGCATAGCTGGGAATTAACATAATTAATTCTCTTTTAGAAATCCTAAAAGGGATGAAGACAAGGAAGCAAACTTGGGAGACAGAGAACACATAGTCAAAGCCTCAGAGAAAAAAAAATACTGTTAAAAACTCCTGCAAGCCAACAGGCAAGTTTGCTTCAGGTATATACTTAAATGTGTCTCACATGTGGAAAATTGAGGTTAGAGCAATCCTAGGTAATAACATTTGCTGAAGAAATGTTTCCCTGAAATCTTTGCACCAGGTAAGAAAATTCTTTTTGGGTATTAAGTCCAGCTTTAAAATAGGATTATTTTTTTCAGTCTGCGTGGTTAGAAGAATTTATTGGAGCAAAGGGAGCACAAATGGGGGATGGTATGTCATGTTGAAGAATAAGATATGTCTGCTGATGTATTCTACTCCAACTTATGTTTTTACTGCAAGTATTAGCTCTGTACAGACAAAGCAGGATAGGTTCAATTCTTTATTAGTCTCTTCTACCACTGGAGAGGGAGGATGTTCTTGCACTCTGGGGAAATGTGGAAGATAACTCTGTGACTCTAGATGAGCATCTATTCTGGTAAATCTGTAAATGATGCCTAGCATTACATTTATTTCAGAATTTCCTGCCTCATGAATCTGCCAGATGCCAGGGTCTAACTGCGTGAAGGCACAGAGGCCTCACTGGCAGTGCGCTTCCTTCTGCTCTTTGGGACCACAAAAAGAAGCATTTCTGAAATGTGCTGCAGTGGTTTTAGTTTCCAGGAGCCAAAAGAGGAAAAGAGCTTTTATCTGAGGAGGTACCTGAAGGTAGTATCGAGGTATCTTGACCTTTCTTTAGTTCAGCTCCCAGACCTGATAATAACCATGTTTTAGCTGTGGGAGGCTGCAGGCCCAGCTTACTGGAGATGTCTCTGCTGCTTTGACACCATGCTGGGGCCTTTCCCACTTTTTAGTATTCTGGGTCCTGGGACCACAGGGAAGCTGAATAATTCAAAAAAGGAGTTGCCTTGTTTTCTTCCATGTTAGGCTTCTAAATTTGTCTGTTGAGTTTTCCTGCGTTGGTCACATCACGGTATCACTGGTGTAAAAAATGTTTCTTCATTTGTTAACAGTGAGCATAAATGCTTCTTTTGGGGAGTGTATTTCTTTGTCCTTATTTCAAAAATGGAATAAAACCCTTTAATGGCATGGTTATTTTGCTTAATACTGTTCTCCCCAAACTTCCAGGCTAATCCATTTGGGAAACATGGAAGCTGTTCTCAGGAGACTTCTTATTGCTTAGCTACTGAAACACCTGCTAAAACCGAGCTCTTTTAAAAGCTGAAAATTATTTAAATGTGAAAAAGAGTGGGTTGATCTGGAAAAGAAACTTCTCAAAAGACTAAAATTAGAATGGAATGTGTTAGAAGAGAAATACTGGAGGGGGGACGAGGACTATGATTTTTAAAATAAAAATGCTGTTGCTTGAGTAATGATCAAGGAAATTCTGGTTATGATATTAGCTGCTGCTCCAACCCAGAGCAGCCTCTGAATTCAGAAATAATTATGTTTCCCTAAAGATAGATGTACAATACAGACTCCAGTTTTTTTTCTGAGGTAGTCTAAAGCAAGGTTCAGCTTAATGTTTATAAATTAAACTTCTGAGTATCTGCTGTTAGTAAACCAAATAAATAGCTCTTGGGGGTTTTTTTAGAACAACTAATAAGTGAACAAATACACTTTGCAGATTAAGTTCTGCTCTCCTAAAGTTGCCTGGCTGAGCTCTTTCTGCTTGCAGAAACCTTGTCAAGGTGAGGTTACCTTTCATTTTTGCTTTCAGATGTTTTGCATTTCTATCTTGTACTTCATCACCCTGGATTTGACTTTTGTCTTGAGTAAAAAGCTAATTAGTTGTCTCAAGGCTAATATGCCATGATGCAATGTTTTTTATTTTTTTTGGCTCAATTACAGTTGTACCACCTCTTCTTTTATTTCTGAACTGCCTGTGGTGTAAAATGTTGGAAGATTTTCAAGGAATCCCACTACCTGGCAGGAAACAAGAAACTACATTGTCTGTAAAATGGTAAGGAGGAAAGTTCCTTGATGGAAGTAATCAAGAATGGCTAATAGTAGGAAAAATATCCCTCTAAGGATGGGAGAAGGTCTCTACAAAGAAATAAAACCCACTAGAACTTAATACTTGCAGCTCCTGCACAGGGTTTTTTAAACTTTGCTTTTTCTCAGCTTTATATGGAATAAACACATTTAAATTTCTTAGGAAGTTCTGCTACTTTAAAGTCCTATTTCCCGTGGGATTTAAGCTTTTTTTTTTCAATCAGCTCTGTAAAGCACCATGTTAAAGTCCTGGGCCATAGCACTGTTATTCCAAAATCTCTTGGTGATGTTTGTACATGATCTCACTGAGAAGAAGCCACTAAGAGCAGAAATACTTGCATGTTCCCCTCTTGACTTTTAAGTCTTTGTGTGGAATACCTCATTTAACTACAAAGAGCAAAATGAGGTGGTCTGGTTATCTTCCTTTTAAGTCCTTTGATTTTCTTCTCCTTCTTCATTCCATTAGTTTGATGTATTTTATACTGCTTGGAAGTCATGAGTGCCTCCTTTAGAGAGACTTGACTGCAGTATTTCAGTTTCTTCCCTAAACATTAAAAAAAAAAAAGTCCTATAGAAGCTTTATGCTGTAGGATATTTTAAATCTGGAGAGTAGGAAGGAACTGAATTTCCTGATTTCAAGTGACTCAGCTAGGTCTGCCTCCTCGTTTTGTAATAGATTCCCTGCACCCAGCTCAAACCTTGGCTGGCACTCAGGAGAGCTATCAAATGTTTTCTCCAATAATTTGTCATTCCTGCACAAAGTCAGTTTTTAAGCTGTTCCTTGAGGATCCTGGAACAACTCTCCAGTAAGCAATCCTTAGCTCAGGAGGTCATGAGGCATCTGGTGCCATCACTTGGAGCTTCCATCAGCTCAGGTTAGGACAATTCCATGCCTGGCTAACAGGAACTCAGGAATAATAAGTCATTATTTTATTAATACTGTTTGCTTTCATAGTATCTGGAGCCCTAAACACACACACACCCCTTAACAGAACTACAGTCTGATATGAAGTGTTACTTTATTTCTGGATGAAACCTAAATGGTGGTGGAGTTCTGTGCTAAGCAAATTAATTTTAAAGCATTTCTTTTAAACCTGGTACTTTTCTTTCTAGGATTCCTGAGATTCTGTGTTTTCTTTGGAGCAGATATTGTTCCCAACTCCGGGAAATTGTTTGCAGTGGAAATTTGAAAAGGAAGTTCATATCAGTTAAAAAGAAAGTGGGTATTTGTATGCCATGTATGGTTGCATATGTTGAAGTAATAATGTGGAAGAATCTAATTAGTGCTATCCAGGCAACGGAAGACCTTGAGCTTGCTTGATTAGAATTAACTGCTGCATACATGAAAGGAGAAATTTAATTCAAATTTCTATTAATCAGAAATACCATCCTGCCAAAATGATTAAAAAAAAGGCGACGTGCTAATTTTCTGTTTGGATGACGCTGATGATGTCCATGTCAGGAGTGGTTTTGTGTGCTCTCATCTTTGAAGTTCTATATCCTAAAGTTAACTACATGCAGAAGTATTTCAAGTTTTGCTTTCAATTGACAAGTACAAATCAAGTATATATTTACATACACAGATATATGTACTCTGGCACAAAGCCTCAGGAAATTCAATTGTGTTGTCAGGTTCCCTTTTTTCCCTTCCCACAGAGTTTCTCAAGTACGGTTCTCCCTGCCAGTAAATGTTGTGTGGTTCCATGTCCCTGTCATCTCTTTCCCACCTGGACATGGCTTAGTCCAAGGAAAGAAGCAGTGGGGGAGAGCCCTGGCTGGAGTTGCCTGTGCTGTTCTGCACAGCTCAGCTCAGGGGACATGGAGTTACCTGTGGGGCTGTACCTGTTGCTCAGTGTCTGTGCCTTGGCCCTGTAGGAAACTTTGGTTTTGTGGGAAGCTGCCTGGCAGATCATCCCCACTTTTATGTCATACTTGGGTTTTCTCCTGGTTTTCCTGCAACAATTAGATTATAAGAAAATGTTGGAATAGTTCTGTTGGAATAGTCTTACCGAGGGTTAAGGAAAGGCTATTTTATATGCTGAACACCAGCTTTGTGTTGATTTGTGTGTCACGAGCTATCAAGGAGCCTGATAAAATATTAACTCTTGATCTGAAATGCTGCCAGCCAGAATGATTTCAGCATCCTGTCTCAGACAGGTCTGGAGCCTGTCTGCCCATCTTTGTAAGTCCTGAGAAATGCAGGTGACACAGCTCAATGTGTTGTGTGGATGTCCCAGACCAGGAACATATTTTAGGGAGGTTCCTCTGTTTGTGTACAATTGGCAGGGACAAAACCTCATATGTGACCAGTTGTCACAAAAGTGCAAACACACCACTCACATGATGGAGACATGTACAAGCTGCTGTCCTGTTATGCAGTGGGAGCAGGAAAAGAAATCATCAGGGAATGGCCAAATGTTAAATTTCATGTTCTGTTGGACCGTGTTTAGCTCAGGGGTTGAGCATCAGCCCTCCTTGATATAAAAATTAATAGATTCTCTTTGAAAGCAGATCAGAGCTGAGTATGTTCAACTGTGCATCAAAGTGGAGAAATATAAATGTTAGACTAAATTTCAGTATCTCAAGCATATGTAGCAACAAAGTAAAAGAGTATATAAAGTGCACAGGCCTTATTTTGAAAATAGTTCATAGTAATCTGCATGTTGTTTAGAATCCCATCTGTGGGTATTAAGTATGTGTTTTATGGAGAAACTGTGCAATGTCCCTATCATTGGAAGTTGAAAGGGACTTACTAAACACCTTTTGGTGTTTGAAATAATGGTCCCAAGGCCTAACTCTGTACATGCTCTTGAGGGAGGCACGTTGGTTCTGTGAATCCAAAAGGAGCTGAGGTGTGGGCTGCACTGGGCACCAGTTCCTCTGTGTCTGTCAGCAGCTGCAGCACTGCAAGGGAGAGGAAAACTCAGCCTTCCACGGTGGCAGAGTTAGACCTTGAATTGCTGCAATTTGGAGGGCAAAACTGAGGCTACAGTAATTTGTTTCTCATTTAGTCCTTCATCTTCTATCTTTATTCATGTCACTGGAGATAGGATCGCTCTGACAGCTATGAAGGGGGAGCAGGGCACTCCAGGCAGCTGCTGGCCATATCCATGATAAATGAAGAGCCCTGTCCACGTGCACAGAACTTGGAGCATGTGCTGAGTTCCAGCCCCATTTGTGTAAGATCTGACCTTGTGCTGCTGGAGACAGGTCCTGTGTCTGGCATCACAGCTCTTTCATGTTTCTCACACCCTTTTTAATAATTTCGTAATAGGAAAGGTAAAAAGCTCCTGTGTTCTTCTTTTTGACTTGCATGTGTGTTCCTTTCTCCTTTTCTGGCACTAAGGTCCCTTCCAACCCAGACTGTTCAGTGACTCTGTTTTATGACTGACACTGTTGTACTCACTACCTGAGTGTTACTGGGAGGAACATGCAGAGATCATCCTCTGAGACCTGCAGGGTGGTCGCTGGCAGACCCAGGCAGCAGCTCTGGACAAAGAGGAGATAATGTCCCTTTGAATGTCCCCAATTAGGATAATTCTGGTTTTTAGCTGTTCATTCATTAGCAGAGAAGTAAACAGTGCAGCAGAAGGTTGTGAAGCAGGGTGTTTATTCACTTGTTTTCTAGCCTTCCCCCCGATTAATGAAATGACTCATGGGCAGTAATAACATGCTTGGAGGGGGAAAAAATAAAGGAACAGAAGTAACCCGAGGTGAGACATGGAAGGCCAAATCCTTCTGTCAGGACATCCACAACTCACCTTACCTACATATGTGATTTGATTCTCTTTAAATGTAAAGAATGAGTCATAGCCAAAACCCCAGGGCAAAAGAGTCAAGTGGGCATCTAATAAGTGCAGGTTTGTTTAGATCTGTGTGTAAGAAAGGGCTGGTGAGAATGGGAGACTCTGGAATTGCCTGTAAATGCTTCTGTGCAACAATAGTTTTTTTTTTCCTGCCATTTTCCCCTTTGACCAAGAGGACAAATAGTGTTACCTCACACAGGTATGGACTGTTCTCACTACAGAGACACCCTCTGTGCTCTTCCCAAAGTGCCCATGGTCACACTCCAACCTTTACCAGCCTCCTGAAATGGTAAAAGTAGAATAGTGAGACTACTCTGATTTCAAAGGTACTCAAGGATTTATTGTCCTTTGAGAATCTGGAACTGAAAGACTTGGAAAGGTGACAAAAATTTTAGGCAGAGAAGGAAACTGAACACAAAACTAGATAGCACAGGTGTACCTTCAGCACCTGAGCATCTCAGTCCTCTCAGCTACACCTTCTGAGGAACACTCAGACCCGTGGTTGGGAAGGTGATGTGTCTGCTTTTGAATTATTAACTAATAAAAATCTAAACTTTCCATCTGAAAAGCCATGTGAGCAATGAAGCACTGGTATGCTTTAGTTTAACAGCAGGATTTTCCAGCAAGGTTCAATAAACTGAAAGCAGGAAAAGAGGGGAATAATAATTGTGGAAACCCTGAGAAGAATTAATCATAGCACATGCTACCAGGCAACTCTGATGCTGGAAAAAAATAAACTGAGGTGCATCTGTGTGATACTTTCCAGTACAGAAAATGCTGCTCAGCATTTGTACTAGAAATTATTATGAATTCAGAATTCGTGTCATCTAAGGGAAAGGATATGTGAAATGCTGTCATAAAGATCTTTCTGAATATGGCTTTTTCTCCATGGGAGTACATATCACATGGGAACCTAAACCCCTCAGCCAGCTCCTGCTCTGAAAACTGCTTAATTTATAAATTCTCCAGAAATTGGGATATGGCCAAGATCTTCTGCTATTTATTGTTACTTTATTTAAAACTGTGTGTTGGTAGTTTCTATGTCATTTCATTTAGAGAGGAGCCAGTATATCTAGGATGGAGATTTAAGCTACACGAGGTGAAAAATGGGGATGAAGCTGGAGAAGGAAGAGGAACTTGTCAAAGCCTGTAGAGAAGAAGTGAGGATAATTAATCAGACAAATGGAGATAGAGAGCAGGTGTGCAGAGGGAATAGTCTGATGGAACAAAAGGCAGTGGAATGAAAACGAATGTCAGAAGAGGTGAGTTTTTCTCTATTTTATAGACTATAAGCTCTAACAACAAAAGTTTTCCTTGTCAGGCTGAATTTTTGTTTTTAAAAAAAATAGCCTTACACACATTAATCAAAGCAGTAGCATTTTAAATGTTGGGGGGTTTTAATTGCAAAATTGTTTTATTTAATATAAATGAATTGATTAAATGCTGACCATTTAAACAGTGAATCTGATAGGATTTGAAGCCCACTCACAATCCTATGAATTCCAAAAAATGACTAAAATATTTTATGTGAAAAACTAGTTTCTGTGGTTTGGGTGAAGAAAACATATTAGTGATGCTAAACTGGGAAGAGAAAGGGAAATGTAGGGCAAGGGCAAAACCAGCTTTCCCTTGACATGTTTGTAAACCAAACATTGCAGTATTTAGGTCAGTACAGGAGACAAAACCACACTTTATAAACTGCAGTTGAGGTTCCCACCCACTGTTTCTCTGTGCCAGAGCAGTGTCTCCTCCTCCTCCAGGGAGCAGGACTGTGGCTGACAGCCCCTCAGACCATCAGCAATGGACATTCAGTGCTTTTGCAAAGAGAAGCAGCTGGTGTCTCTTACTGTTTGGAGGCAGAAGGGAAATAAATGCCCTCTGGTTCCATGTTTCCTTTGCAGTTCCTGCACAGAGCCTGTTGCTGCATTGAGGCTTTTCAGGTCCTGTCTGCACCTTTTCCCCTCTCAGGGCAGCACTGAAGTGTATCCTGTTCCCTTGAGGGCAGAAGGCTGGGAAGGGATGAACACACCCAGGTGTCCTTTGGCTCTCTTGGATAATGGCAAAGGAAAATTTGGAGGAGTGATTTAGAATGGATAAAAAAAAATAGGAAGGAAGGAAACTTGAGGGGTCCAAAGCCCATGACCCCACAGATTTGCAGGTGGGCTCATCTCAGGGGATAACACAGCCAGGCTGGTTAGCTGTGCTGGGGCTGCCCAGACTGATGACAATGCCCACTGCTTCCCATGCAGCTGCTCCTTATCCTGACCAAACTGGCTGGGAAAGACCAAGTGTGACCATGTCAGCACAGCTGAAGGAGTAGGTTGTTGACAGAGGAATCAGGTTCTTCAGTGATAACTGAAATACCAGTAGATAAGTAGAAGCAGAGCTGCACAGATGGGCTCTCAGGGGATATGGGGTCCAGAGAGGAGAGTTCAGGGTTCTGATGTAGATCATGTCTCCCTTCCATTTGATTGAAGTCCTGCCTTCACCAGAAAGTTTAAACTGACACTAAATTACCAAAAAATATACTTTGAGCCAAGTGAATGTCAGTGCAATCTAAAGGTGTGATTGTGCCCACAAGATGATGGCAGAGGCCCAAGGTGGTTCTTTAAACCCTGCCCTGCATAGGGTTTTAATTTGTAAAAATATTTGACTTACTAGTTCATCAGAGTGTTCCAATAATCATAAGCCAGCTTTTTGCATGAGCAATCAAAGACTGTGTTCTAAGTACGTAGGAAGGAAAGTTAAAGAATTTTTCTGTTTTAGATGCAGAGGAAGCAAACCACCAGAGTTGTTACAACAGTTCTCAGCCTTTTTTTTCTCCTTTTTTAAGGAGTATTTTTAAATTATTTTTTTTAATTATGATTTTAAATTAAAGGAAATACTAGAAGAGGTTGGTCTGGACTGAAAGCTGAAGAAATTATTCTGTATGCCAGCTTTGGAAGGCAGACTGTCTTCACTCTTTCCTCTGTCCCTGTGGATTTAATCAAGATGCAATGGCCAGATCCTCATTGCAGGAGTGACTTCCTTTGCCCTGAGGTTCACAGCATTTCAGGAATCAGTGTCTGGGGAGCAAGACAGAACTGTCAGACATTGGTTTAGTGTGGACTTGGCAGGGTTAGGTTTACAGTTTGACTCGATGATCTCAGTGGTCTTTTCCAAGCTGAAGAACTCTGTGATTCTGTGTTTAGATCCAGGTTTAGAAAAAAAAAAAAGAAAGAGAGAAGAGATGCAGTGGGATCACAGCTGTGGTATTTGCAGCAGTTTGCCTTCCCTCAGTTCAGGGACAGTTCTGCATGGAGATGGCAAAAGGTAAAATCACCACTTATCAGTGTTATCAGTAAATAGACTGGCCAGCACAACTTTTCCAAGGTCATCCCTGTTTTCAAACTCTTTGTTCTGCAGCTTTTCTGCACACAGTTGAATTTCCTGCTCTTCATTAGCTGGTAACCATACATAATGCCCAGGCTTTGCATCCCTTCCATGGTAGATGCTTACTTAGCCTCTGCCATGTCTAATCATGAACTTAAAACTATGCTGATGAACTTTCTGAGATTAGGGAATTTTTACATGGTGTTTATTCCTGGAGTTTTTAAAAATAAGCAGCCTGTGATGCTGTGCTAATGGATACACAGCCCTGAGAGGGGTTTCCTCAGTTCCCTGCAATGTGAAAGTTCAGGAACGTCTTTCCTGTATTAAAAATAAATTAAAAATTTCATGTAAACTGTGTGAATTTGGTACTTGGGAAAGAAGCAGACGTGGCAACATCGGTGGGAATTCCTTTCCTTAGCTCTGAGACAGAGCTGTTGTAAACAGCTTCCTCCTGTCTGCGTCAGCCCTACCTGAGATTTTCATAAGATCCTTAAAAACTCATTCCTGGTGTAAAATGTGTCTAGCTCCACATCCAGCCTTGGCATCTGTACTTGTGGCACCTCAGATGCAGGACCTGTGTCCTGTGTTCCCTACACTGGCATTTAAAACTCCCTTGTAGCAGGTGACAGCTGTAGTACCACTTTTCCCCTTATCCAGAGGCAAACCTATACATGGAGTTTGCAGTCCAGTTGCATTTAAAAAGTAAGTGGTATCAGTAGCTCTTAGATTAGCACTTTTCTGTTCAGTTTGTTATTAGTACCTACATATTTGGTAAGTTGTTAAGAATTTGTCTGCATAATTATTTATGCTTTACCCATAAGACATGCCCAAAAACCCAAACAAAATATAAAATCCTTAAGGCCTCCGTGTAGATGCTGGTGGGTGATGGTTTTTCTGATTTCCCAAAAGGAAGCTGTAAATTCCTTGGTACTGATCCAGTAAGTTAATAGTGCAAATGTTAAAAGCAGTCATGAATCATTAATTTGAGTTACCAGGAACCCACGGAAAAATCATAATAAGTTCGTGAGCAAAATGAACTCCCATAGAGAAATCTGTTGTCAGTCTCTTTTCATCCATGGTCCTTACCCTAATCCAATCCATTTCTTTTCATTCTTTAGAGATTTAAAAAACATCTTTTATGTGCTTGCTAAGGATAAAACTGTGCCTGGAATAGTTTAGGGCTGCTGTGTGCCACAGGGTCCCTATTGTGCTGTGTGTGATGTACTCATAGCTCACCATGAGTGTTCTGCTGTGGCTTCAGGTTTTTGTGAGGCCACCTTATTTTTAGAATGAGCTTATGCTCAGCTGCAGGGTCCTGACGTTGCAGGGATATGCAGATGGAAGAAAATTGCTACCATAAATCAATCTTAAAAGAAAGAGACCGCAGAAGTAGGACAAGGTACCATCCTCAGATGCTTCTAACATCTGAAAAAAAAGGAGGGGAGATTGGAATTGATCCTGAAGTGACTGGCTGGTTGTTTGGATAAAGCACACCCGTGACTTTTGTTCATTGGTCTGTAATGCATTTCCATGGTGTGCATCAGGGAGAATAAAGAAGTCAGTGTTGAGTTAGGAACGTTGACCTTGATAGCACGACAGCACAGCAAACATTTCAGGGATCATCTCTGCAAGTTGTGCAGAACAGTCCCTGGCAGGGACACACCACTCCCAGCACGGCAAATCCCGTCCTGTCAGTGCCAGGGAGGCAGAGATCCCTGCTCCTCAGCTGCTGGATTAGAAACATGCTGGAGGTGAAGGGAGGTGGGGGATGATGGCATGGGAAGCACCAGGCACATGTCAGTGTGGTGATGGTGAAAACAACTCACTGCTATTGGCAAGGATAAACTGCTGTGTCAGTCACTCCTTTGATTCACACACACGCTTTGGTGTTATAAAGTACAGTTGTAATCAAGCTCAAAATTACTTTCTTTTTGTTATTTTATTTGTTATGTTTTTCACTTTATTTTGGTTTTAGGTTTCATTTGATCTGGGGGTAAAATTATTCATGGAAGTAATATTCTGAAGTTAGTTCTTATGCCACAGCTTAAAACACATGAGCCTGACGTGCCTCTGTTGTTTCTCTGATTAGAATGGCTTGTCTTCCCTGGCTGGAGTTCTGTGTTGCAGGCAATGCAGCGACCAGATGAGTATAAAACATCATAGGACAGGCAGGAGCAGCACAGAAATCTTTGTAAACATTATCTAATAAATCTGAGGAAGCAGACAAGATTTGCTGAGTTTGTCTTGCTGACAGGTGAAGTTGGAAGGCTCCTACTGCCTGGTTCCCTCTTCCCCGCCCCGTGTCAGAGAGAAGATTTATCTGCACACTCAGGAACCCTGAGCAGGGGTCTCCCAGCATCACCTAGAAACAGGAGGTATTGCCAGTTCCTCTCTCTCCAGCTTGTCTAACCAGTAAATCAGAAGGAGGGTTGTGTTATTCTCTGGTAGATTGTGTTCCTGCTCACAGGAAAGAAAACTTGTGCTGATGAACGAGAATTGAATTACGTTGTGAGCAATAGAAAAATTACATCCCAAGTCCTCTAAATTCTCTAGAACTGGCACTATTCCTTACATTAAAAAAAAAAAAAAAGGCAGGCAGTCATGAGGGGCAGCTAATGAGATTTGTGAAAACATGATCTTGGTGTCAGACCGAGACACACAATGTCTGCTGCCAACAGGTGCATGGATGTGGATATTGGCCAGGATATTTCTGTGTTGTTTTTCACAGATTTGGGGTGTTTCTTTGCACAACGTGGGCAATATTGTTCCTTTTAACATCTCCTACTTTTTAACTGCCTCTGATGTTGTAAGGCAGAATGTTTGCTAAGCTTTCCTTTCTGTTTTATGGTTTATATTTTAATTACCTACAAGTTCGGGATTTTAGATTGTGTTGTATTTTACTCAGCAAAATGCAGGAAACTGTTTATATGTCTGTATGAGCACATATCTAAATCTGGATACTTGAATGCTTGCTGTACCTCTGTGGGAGTTGGCAGGAACTGAATTAACAGCTGTAGAAGCAGCCAGAGCAGGTGAGTGTTGTGTGTTTGACATTTGGCAAAGAGAGGTGAGTTCTAGGGCCAAGGCAAATTTAAAAAGTAGCCATAAAACACAGCATAGCTTTATTTGGTGTCCCTGTTACTGAGAACTCAACAAGTCTCGTTCTTTTAGCTTAATTCTCTCTAAGTGAATTAAATTTCCCTGAAATAAGTGTGTGTAGGAACAGTTCTGCTTAAAATTCATACAGTATTTTAATCTGATTTAACTTGCTAGATAGACAACCAATAATTTTCCCCTTATCTTGAATAATTCTGTATGTGGGTAACACTGTAGGGTGAAATAAATAAGACTACTTTTTTATTTGACTGGGTTTATTTTAGGATAAAAAGCCTCAATTGTTATGAAAATACAGCGTGCTAGCAGCTTTCTGTGTTAGCTTTCTGCATATTCCCCATCCACAGCATTAAAAGGAAACGATTATGGCTCCTTTTCTGCTCCTCTTTTGGTGATTATTTAGATCTGGGAGATTATTCAGCTTGATAGTGATCCCTTCTTGTTAATCTGCTGTTCTTGAAAATGAATTAGGATTAGGAAAGCAACCCTTTATCATGAATAATAAAGACTAAAAGGTCACCAGTAGGTTACCTACAAACCTCTTTGTGGTCATGTCTTGCAGATAGTTTGGACTGGAAGGATTTTGCTGGTACATTTTTTGATTTATCTTTTATTGCTGCACCATAACTCCAATCATCTCAAAATCTTTTCCACGTTATTCTAAATATTCTTCTAAGTTTCTCTTCTCTTGCTCTTTTCTGTCTCCTTCAGTATATCTCAGTCTCATCTTTATTAATAAGCATTTTGTAGCTTCAGAGTACTTTGAGGAACAGTAAGTTGTTTGTAGAGTACCTATTAGGCAAATTGGGCACCAATGAGGAAAATGAAATTAGAATTAAGTGCTTGCCTTGGGGGAGGTTTGGAAATCTGTTGCCAACCTTCTATTTTGTGATTCAAGTGGCAAGTGGCACTTCCCACTTTCTCTCCTGCCTTCTCACCTCTGTTTTCCTGACCTGTATCCTTTTTTTCTTCCCTCCCTGCGTGAATTCCTTTTGCACTCAGTCAGAAAGCAGCCCCCCTGCCCAGGACCTTTGCCACAGGCTTTACGCCCCGAGGCTGCTCTGGAGGCGCTGGGTCAGCACAGCAAGAGGTGTCTTTGTGGCAGGGACAACATTCCTGTGGGCACTGTCAGGAAAACAGTCAGATTTTGGATTATTTTTTTCTTTTAACTTCAGCAGGTAACATTTTTACTTGAAAACTAACAATTTTGTAGCTATAGAAATCAGTGTCTGCTCAGGCTTTCCAGTAAGAAATTGAGATTATTGCTAAAGAGGTCCCCTCTGGTGTAATTTTTTCATGAAACCTTAAAACTGTTTTCGACTTATGTCAGGGAAAGTAAGGCTTTGGGGCATTCAGAATTCCTTTATTCATGTTGGTTACACTGCAATTTCACAAATTTAAAATAGAGGTTCCTGATGAAATGTAGTTTCTCCCAAACAGTTCCTGGAAAATAGTATAAGCTTCCTTCTAGTTAAGTAGTGTAAAAAGTGGGAAAAAAAAATTGAAGTATGATTGAAATTTGTTTATCTGTTTTTCTTCTACATTTAGGCAGGCAGTTCCATTCCTGTAATCAGAGAGGGGAGAGAAAACTTATTAAGATATTTTATGGTCCAAATTCTGTGCTATTAACAGAAGTCCATATGGCAAGAAAAAAAACCCACCTAACGATTAAGTACCACATATTCTTTCTCTCCTGCTGTAAGGCAAAAAGTATGAAAATAGTGTATGACTGTAGAGCTTTGCAGCTAGAGCTGATAGGTCTCAACTCTTAGTCAACTTGGTGAGGACAGTGGGATGATTTAAAAAAGGAATTGCAATTGAGACGAGAAGTGTGGGGATTGAAAGCCTGGGGGCCCCTAAACTGAGAGAGCACTAGAACCAAATCCAGCTTTTAAAGTGCAATGAAAACCACTGGAAGAGCTATGTAAGAACAGACATCAGAAAAATGTCTGAGTGGGGCAAGAACCCATCTTGTTTGTGTTTATTCTTTTACAGAATGTTTTAAATAAAATCCCTTACTTGATAGTAAATGTATAGATATTATTTGCACTTAACCTGCTGTTGAAAGCACACTGAAAGATGGATATAGTGGCCAGTCTAAGAGTTCTGTGGAAGTTCATCCAGCAACAAAGCAACTATTCACTGTTAAAATGAAAGGGCAAATGGAAGAGCTCTGTGAGGAGGAAGGAAATAATTTGTAATCAATTTTAGCCCCCAGGTCTCCAGCTTGTGGTTTCTAGAGACAGAGACCACATTTTCTGACTCAGACAAGTTACTGGTTTGTGATCTGGGAATTTCCAGGGAGTTTAAGGACTGCTTTTAAGCACCCTGCTAAAAGAACAGTTACTTGGCTATTTGTAGGCCTAAACTGAGCTAAGAGTTGTATTTGCATTGTAATATATTGCTGTGAACAGTGTGTAGGAGAGTGTGGTGATGATCTGTGCCTGATCAGGGAGAGAAGGGACCTCCTTCCTTAAGTAGCTGAGAAGTACCCACAGGGCACTTAGTTCCTGACCACTGGAAATGGCAGCTTTTCCCTTTCCTCTGGCTGAGCTCGTTTAACTGGGACCTGGGACTCTCTTGTGCTGCTCTGAGGAAGCTGATGCTGCACAGTCATGGGGGCAGGGAGAAGGACAGAAACCTTTTGTTCCTCCAGAACTACCATTTAATTGTTAAGTTGGATTTTTTGGGCACTTCTTGTGGCACGTGTTTATTTGCTTTGGTACTCTGCATATGTAAATTTGTACTTCTGTTTCTTTCTTAAAGCAAACCTGAATCTCCCATGGAATCTGCCCAAATCCCACCGTTGTTTAGAAGACATTGAGTATTCTTTGAGCTCTAATCCAAGACCACTACATAGTACAACTTCAGAAAGTTAATATGAACACAAGAGAGTGCTTCTTCTGTAAACTGCTGTTTGCTTTTTGGAAGCTGAGAAGAGAAAGCTGTATCATCTCTTCTAAAAGCTAGTTTTTACTGATACCCTGTTTTCCTGCATGACACATTCAGAATGTAAATGCATAGAAGGACCAGTCACTTACCAGCATTTCTGAGAAACCACTGTTTACAAAAGGACAGGAGTAGGGCAAGGGGATTGTAATTATCTGTTGACCTCTCACTTCCTGAGAGAACTCCATGAAATTCAAAATAATTGCCTGGTGCCCTGGTACATATTCTCCTCCCTTTGGGATTAATAAACCCAGGGGTGTTTGGCCTCTGAGGTACCTGACATCAGTGGGATGCACAGACAGACACTTAACATCAGCAGGAGGAAGTATCAAAGCTGAAGGGGAGAGCAGTGGTGGTGAGTGCCCCACAAGGCAATTTTAAATCTCAGTTCTTTGTTTCTTATGGGCTCCATGGACTTCAAACCTGTGTCACTCCTTTGCCAGGGAAGTGCTCTTGCCTTGAAATGACAAATTTGCCACTGGCTAGGAAAAAAAAATCAAGGAGGCTGGAGAGAGTGAATAAGAGGGAGAAGAAGCTTCCTGGAGTGTAGGAAGGCCATTCCAGGAAGGCCATTCCTGCAAGGTTTCAGTTTCACTTCAGGCTGTTGATATTTGGTGCCTTCTTGATGGGATAAAATAGGTAACCCCTTTTCCACCAGTAAAGCTAATTAGTGTCCATGCAACCCTGGGCTGGTTCCAGTTCCAGCACTAGCTCAGCTCTTCGTGCTGTGGGCTGCTGTGCAGGGCAGAAATATCCTTAATCCAGGTTTGAAATGTGGGTTTGTGAGTGGGTGTGTTAGACCAGGCATGGATTTGATTCAGATAAAACTCTTGAGTCTTTACTGTGGCTGGCTAAAGCGTTGCACCACTGCCCATATTACCTGGTGTGACACCTTTTAGGGCACTTTTTGCACGAATTATGCACAAAGTTGCTTCCCAGCTGTGAGCTCTGTCATTCCATATGGGAGCAGATGTTATGACCCCCCACATCCCCCACAGAGCTCTCCTCACGTGGGTCCAGCCCACTGGGTCCTTTTATCAGCATCTCTGCTGTTGGTAGAGTAAAATCAGTAAATTACTTCTGCAGGAATTAAATTATGGCTGCATGAGGTTTGAGGTTTTGCAATTGCCTAAGAATACATATAAATACAATATTTCACTGAAAAACTAATTTATACTGAGACATGAGAGAAGTAGTTCTGTTAGCTCTGGTATTAATAAAAGTATTATCTGCTTGTGAAATAAGTCTCACTTGATGGACCACAGTACCTATTGTGGCACAGGTCCAAAACACAGTTTCTCTTTTCCATGTGCTGTTTATCTATTTATCAGGACTCACTCTGCTCTTCTAGGAAGGTGTGTACAGCAGTGTTTTCCCCCCAAACTGCCTGTTCTGTGAATTCATGGCATCTGGGTGAGTTCTCAAATCAACCAACAGGTTGTGGGTGAAACAAAAAGAGAGGACCAAAGATAAGAGCAGTGTTTCAAGAAAAATCTGCTTTTGCGGTTCATTCTCATGATGGGAAAATGATTAAAATTACTTGTTTATTATGTTTCCATAACTTGAGATTTGAATGGAGTTTGAGGGTTTTGTTGTGTTTGTTGCTGCTCTGTTTCAATAAGAACACAGAGAGGCAATTTTATTGTTTTCATGCTTAGGAGGCTCTGAACTTTGGACAAGTAAACTACGCCTAGTAGGAAACTACTTTCTTTTTCCTCTTCTTTCCAAAACCTCCATTTGAAATTGTGTTTTTCAAGCTCAAAAATATGTTTTTGTCTTTGTAATGATGTTGGTAATCATCTCACTTCTTTATCTCCCGGGAAAGCTGTTTTATTATCTGAATTAATATGAATTTACAACGCCGGTGAAGGTCCTAAGCTACAGATAGAGGAAATGGCTTTGATTTGTTTGGGGTTTTGTTGTCCATTAATGTAGCCTGGTGAGGGTTGTACAGCAAAATAGTTTGTTTACTCTGTGCAGTTTCCAGGGTACAGACATCTATGACAACTGGAATTTAGCAAGTGCAATTCTCTTTCATAAATTTCTTTATTTCAGAAAATACCATTTATTTTTCTTGCAGTTGCCATGAAAAGTCAACTTTTCAACTAGTTTGATTTACTGTTGAGGGCTTCTAATCCTGTAGGTTCCCTGACACTGAAATAGAGAAAGCTGGCTTGGTTCACCTGGAAAAACGCCAGTGGCACCTAACTCCTGCTTTTCACCCCATATCAAGCTGTACTAATCACATGGCAGTTCACATTTTATGCAACCTTTAACTGAAGAACCCCAGAGGATTTGCCAAGTGAAATATTAATTTCTACTTCAAATGCAAACACCTGTAAGGTGAATTGATGTTTATCAGCTCAGCGTCTTCTATTAGGAAGACACTGTGACCAATGCTGTATTTGCATAAAGCTGTCAGTGAATTTAATGAGCTGGAATGTAACCTTGCTACCCACTGCTTAAGGGAAGACCAAAATGCCAGAAATTCTTCACTGGACTTACCAACTACCTGGTATTCAGTTAATCTTATGATAAAAATTAAAGACTTCTGAGTAGTCAGTTATTTTGAAATATTCCACTTCTGACAAATCTCTCTCAAATCCATTTTAAAAACCTGCAGCCTGACTTTTGAGAGGAGTTTAGGAGCCCCCTAAAATTGCAGTGTATAATTGAAATTCCAGCCATGTGTCATCAGATTTGAAGCAGTACATTGCCTTCTGTCTGATAACATGCACTGATACCGAGCTCGCCCCGAGGAAATCCAGTCTCTGTTAAAGCTCCAAGGAAATAAAGAGAAGAGGCACTGCTTGGGTCAAGAGTCCAAGCCATTTCTATCATGAGCAATCATATCAGTATAAATCCCTTTGGCAAATGGATTAGGCTTAGTCTCAGAAATGTAAGTTGTCCCTGAAACTCCCCTTGTAAGACTGTAACAGAATCTCATTCCAGATTTCATTTTACTCCAGCCAGTTTCTGGATGTTGATTTGTGATGCAGATATTGTTTAGCCTGGATCATTGTTTTCTCCTTTCCTCCTCACTTGTCTGTTTGTCCTTCTGAAGCATTTAAAACAAATAATAATTCTCTTCTTCCCCTTTGTTTAGCCAAGCTGACTGTTCTGCTGTCCTTACAAAAGCCAGGCTTTGTCAGCCAATTCCTTGTATCGTCAGAGGGGTCCCTCAAAGGGCTGTTAGTGCAGGAAATGATTCCTTAGCAGCCCTCCCTCCCAGAGCTCTGGGGGAGGGAAGTACCCAGTGGTGCTGATACCTCTGGACCTCCTCTGGACCTTCCCCTCCCAGTCCCAGCTCTGCCCCGTTCCTGGCTGTGCACAGGGGACTGGGGATCAGCTCAGATTTGCTAAGAGAGAGAAGGGTTTTTTCCTCTGTCACTGGTCACAGGTAAGGCTATGGCTTATAGTAATCTTTATTTTATTACAAGTAGCTGTGTATTATTAAACTTTTATCCATCTTGTTTATGCTCTTAAACAAGATCATCCACAAATAAAATTCCTGTGTATAATGTAGCCTCAGCATGTGCTGACTATGTCTCCCTTCTGTCATCAGGAACTCCCACAAGTGCTCTCCTACTTTTTGTACCAACACTATTAATTAAAATACTAAATAAACATGGTCCCAAATGCAAAGCTGAGGAACACCAGTAGTGATCATCTTCATGCACAGCATTTTCCCATTCAGAACAGCCTGCTGTCAGGTTTTTAGCCTTTTTTTTCTTTAAACCATCTTACAGTTTTTATGCTGGTCTCTTCTCCATTTTCCTCATTCCATTATTTCTCACAGGGCTCTACATTGTCTGTTTTTCACAGGCACAGACTGTGGCATTCAGGTCATAACTCCCCTTAGATAGAAATAAATTTTAAATTGCAGGCAAAGGTGCCTTAGAGATTTCTTATCTGTGGTTGTCTATGCCAACATGTTCATAGCCTATCTAGGAAATGTGAAGTTTTCAATGCTTTTAATAGTTTTTATTGAAAACAGAGTAAGAATAAATTAAGTTGCTCAAAGATGAAAAATTTAAGTATTTTAAACTGATTCAGCTAAGAGTGAAACAATGAAATAATTCAAGTGAGTGTGTTTACAAATTAATACACAAGTAATGAAGGCAAAGTGTAAAGCTGATATTAGAATTTTCTAGTCTCATTTAATATGACACTGGCAAATCTGAGCTCAGGTACTTCATCCACTGCTGAGTCAGTGAAGTTTAATGATTGAGCTGTTGATGGGCATTAAGTATGAGCCCCTCAACCTGTGCATTTATTGGATATTAAACCCTCTCAAAGAGGAGCTGTTAACCCTGATGGGAAAGGCTGGTTTGGATTGTCTTATGGCAGTTTTAACTTTTGTAGCATTGCTTTTGTTATGTGGAATCAGGCAGTGGAGGCTTAATGAGGGATAGTAAAGCCTGGACTAGTCAGCCTGGCCATAGCAGCCACTCAGGTATTTTACCTGTTTTTTCTGTGAAGAGAAGGAAGGAATATATGTAGCCTCCAAAATTATTAGGTCATTCTAAACACATTTTGCCTTCATATAACCTTTGCATTTTTTTAGTCTCATTTGCTTCAGGAACTATTCCCATGATTTCAAGATCTACTAGAGCCCATCTGCTCTGCTTCCCAGAGAGCAAAATCCTGAGGGTGAATCAGAACAGGATACGTGAGTGGTTTGTGCTGGTGATGTTACATCACCATCACCAGACTCCTGACAGAGGCAGTGAGAACAACACCCATGGTCAGTAACTGATCAGGATCTAATTTCCTGGAGTTGTCCACTAATCTCATTGTGTTCTTTCCATGCACATGTTCTTGTCATTGCAGTTATTTCCTGTGTTTCTGTTTCTCTCTTGTAAGCAGTTCCCTTGGACCCCTTGCTAAACAGAAATCTGGGAGCCACCATATCTTAAGGCACAAACTCTTTTTACTTCTTATGCAAAAGATACGTAAAGAATATGCAATGTAATTTATGTAAAAAGAGACTATGCATATGTGATTAAAGGTTTCAAAGGGCCAACTTAAATCAAACCTCGTGATTTTCATCTGCTGACTCCCTGTTACCATTGCTTGATTCTGATCTTTGAGTTTCTTTCTGTGAGTTCCTGACTGCCCTGACGTGGCCACCTCTGTGAGAACTGACAGGAACCTCAGGTGAGATAATAGAGCTTCTCTGCAGTAATTACCCATCCTTTCTGTGAATATTCTGATAGGGATTTACATTTGTCTATATACGAATCTATGGATTAATCACCTGTAATGCCTGAAATGTGTTACTATACTGAGCAGTGAAGAAGAGCAGTACTTCAAAGGATCAGCCAGCTGTGGTGACTGGAACTGCCATGCTTGAGGAACTTATTCCATCTTTGAGCATGGGCCATCTGCATGAAATTCTTCTACCTGGGAGAAAAACGAGCCTGTGCTTCCCTCAGTGTGTGTGCAGCTCCTGTCAGCATTAACTGGAACACTGAGCAAAAGTCCTAAAGAAAGCAGACCCTGAGCTATTGTTTTCAGAAGCAGCAGCACAGCAGATCCCACAGCTGTGTGTTTGTAATTGTGCCATGGTGAAACGAGCCCTGGAGCACACGAAGAGACTTGGAGATTTCCCACCTCCCTGACAGCTTTTCTGACTAATTCAGCTGTGCTGGCAAGTCCTGCCAGTTACCACATGCTATTTTCAGAAGAAAGTGTATCAGCAGCAGGCAAGAGGCACCACCAGTGACGTCTCCCCCTTTGTTCCACAGAGGTATATTTAACCCTTCTGCCATCTGCAGTGGCCGTTGTGTGGGTGTGATGTGACAGAAAAGATCCTTTTGAATATTAACGAAACATTGTCTTCTCCCTGCACAATTGTTCTCTCCCTAAGTTCTGACTCCAGAAGTTTAAAATATAAATACCTAAAGGCCTGTTCAGTAGTTCTTCCCTTTTTGTAAGCAGGTCTGAGAATCTTGCTAGCCTGGGAAAACAGCCTGGTTTGGTGTTTTACTTGAAAGTTCTGTCTTCCATGAGAAATCTCACTCCAGCTCCATCCCATCTGGGCAGGATAAACGTTCCTGTCCCTCTTGTGATGTCCCCATGAACCACCTTCCCCTGGCTCCAGTGGCACCTTCCAGCCCTGTCTCTCTACTGGTGGTTGGGACTTCCCTTCCTTTGACAAGGCTCCAGAGGAGCTTTTGCTTTCTGCTCTTTCCCAGCTTGAACTTGATTAAATGTGAATTTAGTGTGAGGGAAGTACAATAATAACATAAAGAATACCTGCATGGCTGTTTTGTTTGGTTTTGCTTAAGATACTGAGTAAACAAAGAAGTCTTCTTTCAATGAGAAATTCATTTATTCTATCACTAATAAATGAAAATATTCCTGCAGAGAAGTGCCACAGAGGTAATATTTTATGCATAAAGATTACTGGAATAACTTGAGTGACCAGTCTTCTGTTTCATGCAAAGTTTTTATGCATAAAGAAATTACTGCATCTCCAGTTTAGAGTAATTTTGACTATGAGATTTACATTCACTTTGGAGTCTCTGTATTCTTCTAAAACAGGAAGAGATTTTAGCTTATTCCTCTGGAGCCCACTGAAGGCCAGTCTGGTTTCCTCCAGTTCCCTTGAGACTGTTCTCTAACTGTGTGCTGAGCTGGTCACTGGTTTCTTTACAGCAGAGTAGCCTGTGGGGTCTGTCTGCTGAGAGCTTCCAGACAAGATGGAGTTTGGAAGTGGGTGCAGTTGGAATGTGGATTTCAATAGCTGCATGGCCATTGCCTAGCACTGAAAGTTTGGTGAAAATTGACTTAGTTGCTTTTCAAAAGTTGCCAGAACTTATTTTTTATGTTAGCAAAACAGCTTTCCCTACTCTGGCTGTGCTGCTGTTACAGCCACCTAAACCATCTGTCTATGAGGGAAGAAAACAAATTACCCTGCAGGTGATGTTCAGCATCAGAATGATCAGACTAAATGGGTAACGTCTGGCAAAATTACAACTATCTAAAACCTGACTCTCCTGGTGTTGAGTGTCAGAACAGTTTTAGTGAATAACATTATTTCTGCTTTCGCACATTTATAGCAGAATCTTCAGTGAGTCCTAGAAGGAAATAGACTCTGTTTAATGTCTGTGGAAGTGAAAACAGAAGTGTTTTTCTTGTGCTGTTTAAATGTCTCGTTGTGTTAGTATTGCACTGCTCAGCATAAAAGTCTAAATGGATTTCCTCAGCTAACAAAGTGAAATAGTCCATAATATCCCAGGGCTCCCGCAGCACCGCTGCCAGGTCGCTGCCATTAGGGTGATGATAACTTACAGGAATCACTGTAATTCAGTCCAACTTGAAGGAAAAACTGGGGAAAATATGTTGCTTTGGGGGAGATGAAAATACACCAGCAATATTGATCTTAGTACCATATGATGTTCTTGCTGCATTCAAATGTGACAGGACAAAACAGATAGAAATGAAGAGCTGGCTGCCTGTCACATGACTCAGCAGCCTTTTGGAAGCAGGGATGTTGCTTTGTGTGTCTCCTGCCAGTTCCTCTCCCCTTTTTCTGGCTAGGAAGAGGTGCAAAAGGAGAGCCTCCTGGGCTTCCAGCTGTTTGCTTTGCTAAGAGAAGTTCTGGGTTTGTTTGTTTTGAATAAAAAGCTGTTCCTTGAGGCTAGGACATAAAAGAGGTTTGGCAGTGAAAGAGCTTGTTATTTAGAGTGGGTAATTCTTCTCTAAAAAAGTAATTCTTTTGAAAGGTAGATAGGACTCTGTCCCTCTCTCTCTCCACTCAATTTTTGCTTTCTCTTTTTTCTCTACGAACAGGAACATTTTCATTTTTATATGCAAAGGATGAAGCTTAAACCCAGTATAACCATGTTGACTGTATCAAAAAGTGATGAAGCCTTAAGGGTAGCTGTAGCTGAAGATTGTCTACTCGGGGGAAAATATATTAATGAACACTGAATTCATCTGAACCAAACAAACACATTCCTAAACATTATTCTCAGATTTCATTTACAAGCTTTGGGCAGAATTTAAAAAAAAAAGTAAAAATTAATCCCTTTCTTCAGCTAAAGACAAACCTAAAACTTCCTTTCAATGCAGAAGCTGTAACTGAAGGTGATTAAGCATGCTCTCATTTATTGTAGTTTGCAAGCCAAGAGTAAAAAATACATATATATTGTACAAATCCATATGGTGATATGGAAGCATTTCTCTCCAGTGGTATATGTTTAGAAAATGTCTGTCTGTGCCAGTGCTTGAAGCAGTTTCAGAGTAAGCCTTTGACTGGTGTCATAAAGATTTTTTCCTTCTCAATTAAAAAATCCTGGAAACAGCTGCAGACTGGAGCTGTGTCTGTGCCTTCAAGATCGTTTCTAGGGCAGAGGCCCAGGTGTCTCGGTCTGCTCAGGCAGAAGTATCAGTGTGTCTTGCAGGATTTGCAGTGGAGTCTGTATTTATTTCAGCAGCCAGAATAGCTGTATCTGCCTCTCTGATTACACTCCCAGGTCGTGATAGCTCTGGGACTGATTGGATCCTGGGCCTTGGCAGAGGGAACCTGCTGGTTCTGCCGTTTACCATGGAGCTGGAAGCCAGGGCAACACCCACTGCAAAGGCAGTTCAGTGCTGAACTGAACTGTGTACACAAATGCAAGTGTTTTCTCTGCAGCCCTTTTGCTGCACTTTGGTAAATTTTTAAGCTCTTGTAGCTCTTTTAGGAGGGGCAGAAATGTCCCGTACCTGCTGTGGCCGTGTGACACTCCGATCTGCACGACCTTCCCTTACCATTTTCGTGGTGCTACTTGCATTTTGCATATAAGGTTTTCTGCCAGATAGGATTAGAAACCCTGAAACTCTTCCTTTCCCTATTACTGGTGTAAGATTGTGTGTAATATCTTTCACAGTTCTGGCTACCAAGCTGTCGTCATCTCCTTCAGTCGTGTTTGTGTCTGAGGACGTGCTGCTGGCACCATTTTGTTTGAGCTGTGCCTCTTCTCCTTCTGTTCTCCTGCTCAGCTAAGTCCCAGATTTTTTCCATAACAGGAAAGCGTGTGTTATGTTTCTGTCATTGCAGATTCTCATTTTAGTTGAATAATCCTGTTTTTAACTTTCCAATCCACCATCATAAGGTAACGTAGCAAGGCTTTGGTGTGAACACCGTGTGTGATGGTCTGTGTTCCATCGTGTCCTGTGTTCAGCCTCATAAACCCCCTGGCTGCCACTTCCAAGGGTATGAGGAATCGTGGCACTTGGATCAGGGGGCTGATGCTCATTGTATTTTTGGTTTATTTTTGTATAAGAAACAGAAGCTGGACGAATTGTAGGTATGCAGGAAGATTTCAGCACAGGCAGGTGACTGTACTTAGCAGACGAGGGTGCCAACTATAACATTTTTATCTGTATTTAAATTGCTTTAATGAACAGACTGGTTTGTATTCAAAACTGTTTACACAGTACACAAAAATGGCAGGAGAAGAAATGTTACTTTCAGAAAGATTCAGTAATATCTGGTGAAAGATGAAGTTTCATCTGTTAATTCAGCATGGAATAATTATTTGCCCTGTGTGATTTCCAGAAGTTTTTTCCAATATATAGTCTTCTGAGCAAATAAATTACGTACTTTTCTAACAGCTCTAAAATTCTGATCTTCAGATCATCTTTGTCCTCCCTTTCCAACCCTTCAGTTCTGCAACAAAGCAGAAGATTATCCCCTACATGGCACACAAAGTCCTCAGTAAGTCTTTAATGTTCTGTACAGCAAGGGAAGTTTGGATGTTTATGTCTTTTTTTTCTTCTTTTTCTTTTTTTTTGGAGGGGTGAGTGATTGGGGATGGGATTGTTTGATAAAAAATGTCCTATGAGACTCTTATCTTGTACTGTAGAATATGCAGATAAATTATAGCTTTGAAGACACTGTAGCCTGATAGAAGACAATTTATCTACTGAATGTATTAGGCCAGATCCTCTGCTGGTAATTATTTGGATGGAGATAAACTAATTTACACCAAAAATGTGTGTGTTGCTGCTGTCTGAAGGATATGGATTGCAGGAAATGTGCTGACTGAGGCCTTGCTAGAACAAGAATTGGCTGTGCTGAAGAAGTCTTGTTCAGAAAGGCAATGATATTTTTACATATTTCCATATGGAAAGGATCTTTCAGGACAGGAGAATTAAGATGTGTGAATAACAACTTAAGTGATTAAAGGATAAGTAGTTAGGGCTGGAAGAGAATTCTGGAGATCATCTAATCCAACCCCCAAAGAAGACAGTCTGTAGATTTTTTTTTTTCCATTTTCTTTATACCTCTTTCCTCTTTGAATGTTTTCTTTTTTCGCTACCAGTTTGCATGGGGTGAAACTTTAAAAAATACATTCCTCAGGAAATGTGTACACCAGGCAAGTGCACACAAAAGGATGCTGACTGTGACATGTTTCTGTTCTTTCTCAACAAAACAGTGGGGTGAGGAAGGAAACCAACATGCTTATCCCTTTGAAATATTCCAGGGTTGAAGACCTTGGGCCCTTGTTTACGTGCCATGGCTGTTCTCAAACCTGGAGCTTTGTGAAGCTCCTTGGCTCAAGCCTTGTTGATGTGCCTCTGGTTCAGTGCTGGGCTGCCTCTTGCAAATGGGGCTTTTGAAGTTTGTGCAGCCCCTGTGTGTGAAGTGTAGCAGCTGAGAGCTGGCAGTGTTTGGGCCACTCCTCAAACGCTGACTTTGGGATCTGTAACTCTCTGAAATCTCTGGAACCTCACGCACCACAAAACAATCAGCTCCTGTTCCTGCACCTCCTCCCAGTCCAGCTGCCACTGCAGGGCCTGCACACGATCCCTCTCAGGAACAGGGCTGGGAGCTGTGCTGCTCTTCCTGCACTGGAGTTCAGCAATTGGCACATACTCAGGAGCAGGTGAGCAGAACCCACCTGGAGGTCTCTGGTTGACTCAAGGAACAGTGCAGTTCCAGGGCAAAGTGGCTCAAGTGATTATAGCCTTAGAGGAGTTTCTAAATGCAGAGGAAAAAAACTCTCAGTGATTTTTCCTAAGATTAACAAACAAACATAATGTGTGCAGCGTGTGGTTATCTGGGGAAATTTCAGGAGTTTTAATCCTCAGTGTGGAAATCAAAGCATTAGTACATAACTGGGGGAAGATGATGGACCTTTTGTTTCCAGACACTGTACACAGCTCAGGCTTTCTGGCAATGACTCTGGGATTATATTCTTTCCTTCTGATGCTGCAGATTGATTAAATTAGATCAGTGAAAGGCCACTAATGACATGTTTTAGTTTTCCTTTTATGGCAGCAGCATGTTAATCTTACATTTGGAACTTGAATGACATGGTAGCTGCTGTTCCAAGGAGCTGTTGGTCAAGGTCCCACCACACACAGTCCAGCAAACCTTCTGACCACAGCTGTGAGAAGAGAAAACAGAGGAGGGAAACCCTGCAGTGCTGCTTCACACCCACATTTGTAGTGGTGCTTTGCTTCAGTCTTTTTTCATAGTTATGTGGAATTTTAGCAGTTCTCTTGGTGCAGTGCTGAAACATCTTAACCCAAAAATTGTTCTTTTTCTTCTGAAGGCTTCAAAATCGCTCTGTGATTTTGATCACTCTGGACTCAAGGTTTGTGCTCTTTGAAGTGTTAATACCCCTTGATGAAACCATGGATTCTCTTTTCCATCCCCCCCCTGTACAAATACCCAGGCACACAGGGATGCAGGGCTCTGCCTCACTATGGGGACTCCTGTCAAGAGCTTTCAGTGGGATCCCATCTGGTTTTATCCCTTGAATTCTCTTCAGCTAAACTTTATATCCCAGTAACTCTGTGTGCTCCCTTCTCACCCTGTTTCCTGGGCTATAGTGAGGCTTTTTGACACCTCAGAAGAACTCTCTGTATCTTGCACCCTGTCCTTTCCCCATGTCCCTCTGCCATCACACTGCCTCTAATTATAGCTCTGGGCTGGAACCTCTTTCTTCTGGGTGGCAGCAGCAACCACTGTGGCTCAAATATATTTGTTCCTTCTGGTCCCCTTCATCACCTTAAGGGAGCTGAAATACGTATTGTATACTTAGTATATTTTTAAAATACATTTTTAAAATATTTCAGATAACCTGTTCTGAATTATGGAGTTAAATGACAAAATATTTCAACAGCTGCATGTTCATAAAATTCCCTTGACTTTAAATGAGATTTAGGCATTACTTAAAGTTGCACCTTAAAAGTCTTTTTATATCTAAAACTTGTTTAATTGGGCTGAACTCAGTATTGTACTAAATTAGTGTAATTTACATTTTCTTCTACCCATCTCTGTATAAACCATAATTATTTAGGTTCTCATTTAGATACTCCCCGAAATGGGATTCACGTCTCCTTTATGCACTTCTATTGCCATTTAATTCAATTAATTCTTGCAACAGCCTCAGGTGTCAGCACAGAGATGCCTCAATTCTGAGCAGCCTTCCCTGATTCCATCAGTTTTACAGAGTCCCAGCCCAGGTTTTCTGAAAAGCTTCTTCACTGTGCAGGCACCACCAGTGCTCATTTCCCTTCAGCATTCCACATAGTGGGATTCAGTGGAGCATTTTGGAGTATTTTGGAAAACTTGGCCGTAGCTGCTGGTGCAGAGCCGTGCAGTCTGTCTTGGAACATTCTAGGGGTTTATTTTCTCAAGTTCTCTCGAAGTTGGGGGATGAGGAATCCCTTTGAAATGTGTAACTAGGCTCTAGATAGCTCAGAAGTGAAGTGATTATTCCTGAAGATCACTGTTGGGGGGTTGTCTTGCCAGTGTGGATCACAGGCAATTGCAAAGGTAGAGTTGGAATAACAGGAAAAATAGAAATTGCCTTCGAAACAGATTTTGAGATTAAATTACAAAAATTAGGCTTCTTTAAAGCTGTTGAGGTTAAATATCAGATCATTTTGCTAGTCAGCTGTTTGTAATTTGAAATGCAATTATACAGGTTCAGAATTGGCTATAATTTTTTTTAACATCAGTTTTCACAGCAGGGGTAAAATTGAAAGCACAGAACCACAACCCCTGTAAGTTGTCTTTTCATAGGGACTTCAGACTGAAATTTCTCCTGTTATTAGCCAGTCTGGAAACACAAAGAGTCATCCCTGAATAAACTGCTCTTCTTTGTAGCCATGTGAATGATTGTCCTGGTAGTAGAGCTGAGATTTATTTCCTTCAGGAATCCCATTGTATCTGTTCCTTCCTGTGAGGTTCTTGAAGGACGTTTTTCACATAAACCAGCTTTACTCTGTCAAGCAACAGAGTCACTGGGAACCAAGGCTCCAGAAATCCTGTAGGATCCTCCCACTCAGTATTGCCTGGCAAGCCAATTAGCTTGATATTTTTATCTCTAACTTGATTTGGAACTAATTGTAAATTACTATTTTATCATTCTGTTTTCTGTGATAAATGCCCTACTCAATTATTATTAGATCTGCTCCTAGGACAGCTGACTCTCCTTCTATCTGTGCCATACCTTGTGGCTTTGCAATCTAAGGAGGATACAGAGCAACCTCCTCCTACTTCACAGCTTCTTGATCTTGGCCCAGAGCACAGAGGGTGCCTCTGCTCTTTGACACAGTGCAGCATTTTCTAGCCCACCCTTCACTCTGGTAAAAGCACCTTTCTGTGTGAAGGTTCATGTCAGTTGTTTAATATCTGTCAAGCTGACTGCAAAGCAAAGCCCAATTCTCTACACTGAATTAAGAAATTTGAGCCAGTTCACATTTTACTCCAAATCAGTGTTCTTTGCTTTTTGTTTGATGATTTTTATATTTTTTTTAATCTCAGGCTCTACCATGAGATAACATTAATTTTAAAGCTTGAAATGCAGTTTTTACCACAGAGTGCATCTACCTGAGATGCAATTTTGAAGTAAATCTCTCAGTCCTTCCCATTTACTGCACTTTGCCTCGCATCACTGAGTGGTGTCAGAGCACACAAATTTGATTCCCTCTGGTTAAAACTAAGCTAGAATATGCACTCCCTTGAATGTCCTTGTAGCAGTTGGAGAATGTTAGTTCCTGGGCCCATGCTGGAATTTACCCAGAGTGAGTTTGGGTCCTCAGCACCAACTGTTCTGCTGTGCAGGTGTTCTCCTGTCTCACCTCGCAGTGCAGAACACTGAGGTGACTGAGCATGTGAATTCTGAACAGAAGGAAGTGCTGAGGTTTGAGAGGCTCTTCCTTGCCCCAGTTTTGGGAAGTTCATGGGAGACAGAGGAGTAGGATCAGAGGAGCAAAGAGCTCAGCTCATTACTGTCTGTCCTCCTCTCCATTTCTGTTCCTGCTGTGTGCTCAGGGAACTAAAGCTCTTGCCAACTGTTCCAGTTGAGCCTGGTGAGCCACTGTGCTTCTCTGGCTGAGGCTTGGATCAGTCACTGCATCTGAAGAGCAGGGAGTGTGGGCCATGGACAGAGGAGGCAGAGGAGCAGTTTGCAGTCTGACTTTCAGTGTGTGCCCAAGTTAGCAGTATCTCTCAGCCACAACTCCAGGAATCATTAGGCTCACAATCAACTGGAAAGACCCCTGAGGAAGGACTGAGTACATTGCAGGTACTTCCCTGCAAATCTCAGCCACCTTGCTCAATGTAACTACTGACAGAAGATGAAAGATCCAGCTCCCCAGAGTTAATCCTCTCCATCTGAGCTTTTCACGTCACTCCAGTGTGGTCATTCAAGCGAGCAGTTCTCTTCCACAGGCAGCCAGGCTCATGGAATCATGTATTGGAAAGTCTCACACAAAAGTGAGCTTTGTGCTCCAAATCCCTGAGATGATGCCTTTTCCATCAGCATTTTAATCAAGGCCTTTGCTACAGCAAATGTTTAGCACTGTAAGTAATTGGTAGAGATTGCTGACATGGTAATACTGTGGTAGGTTCAGCCTCATCTGAAAAAGATCCCTGAGAACATTAACTGCATTATCTGACCCAGTGAATCATCAGAAAAGCAAAGCATAATCTGAATGTTGTGCTCAGCAAGTAGAAATACACCTGGAATGGGCAACACTGAGAAGAAACAAAAAACAGCTGCTCAAAGTGGAGCATTTTCCATGCTTTCTGTGGGAGTTGTCACACAGAGACCCCCTTGGTCTGCTTGGGAATATCCCATTGGCATCAGGAACCAGTTTGCAGGAGGGAAAATACCATGACTGCCTTTAGCATCACAAAGTCATTTTTTTATTGAAAGTCTGCACAAAGTCATGATTTTATTGGAAACCTTCTGAACATCTGAGTCAGAGCCACCTGATAATTGATTCCAGGCTTGTATGATTCAAGAGCAGTGCATGGTTGGGAAAGCTGTTAGAGATTGAAGTGTTAAGAGGTACTTTTCATTTTCTCTAAGCAAGGAGAAGCTTGAGGAGACTGTAGAACGTTGGACACCTTGGCAAAGAGCAGGTGAGTGTGAAGCTGGAGCAGAAGGGGGTGGATTGTTCTCCAGGTTAATTCATTTGCCTGGGAATGATCTCAGGCTGAGAGGCCTCGGGTGCTGCCCCTGCCCAGTGCCCTGTTCTGCCAGGGAGCAGGAATGGGGCCCCAAACCCTGTGCCCAGGGCTGCCCCATCAGCCTCACAGCCCTCAGCACAGGAATCCAGGCTGGGGACTGATGACAGTCAGAGAGGAAAGAGCAGACTCCTGGGCAGCCACATAACAAATGTAAGTCATGTCAAGTAGATTTGATTCAATTTCTGTATTTTAAAAACTTACAATATCTGTGAATGTCCTGGTCAGTACTGACCATCTCCTGACACTCTGCTGGCTAAGCCATCACTTCTGGGATTTATTCAGCTATTCCAAATCTCTGAGCAGGTTCAACCAGCTGCACTTCTTAATGAACAGCTAAACCTGTAGTTTTCTCTTTCATACCAAGTGTAGATGGTATTGCCCACTGAGACCAAGCAATACCCCAGTGAGAGTTGTCATGTCTGTAGCATCTTCTGGTTTATGAAGGCTTGAAGGAAGTTTTGAACTACAAAAATAAGAAAATTGACAGGATCCTAACAGCTAAAACATTTTTTCCAGGCAGTGAAAATGCCACAGCAGCCATGTTTTGTAGTGATCTTTTTTATCTTTAGACTGTTTCAGGCAATATATAATGAGGCTTCTCTCCTTGACTCATGCACAAATGGAATTCTCTATGGAAAAGTATATAAAAATGTTTTTTTAACTTTTAGAAAGACTTGTTTCATAACATTTATTGACACAAAACCCCATATATAGCCTCTAGTGATGTAATTTTAGAGTAAGATCTCCATATGCTTATATGTTCATATAAATATATTTTTCTTTTCAATAATCAAAATAAATTTTAATTGGGATCATCTACTTAATAATTTCTTCTATAGCAATGGTAACAATAACCTACCTTGAAAAACACACAAGTCCAAAAATTTCACCTAGGAGTCTCCTCAAGACTGCTCTTCATGTTGAGCTACTGGATGTTTCTTCCAGTGACAGCCAACCTGGAATAAAGTGCTGAAGCAATAAAGAATCTTTTACATCTTCTGGTAAGTTGTTCCAGTTTATTCCCATAACTAAGTATCTGCACCTGTTCCAGTCTGAACAGGTCATCAGGATTGAGCCTTTTTGTCTTGTAATGCCTTTGGTAGGTTTGAAGAGCTGTCAGAAATCTCCTGGGGTGTGCCTATAGCCACTGATCATATCAGCCCTGACACGTGGCTGTGACAGAGCTGAAGGCATTGATCTCTTTAAATCTCTCTATTAGGAAGTTGAGTTTTTTGTTCCCCAAATCTCAAATTATTCTTCTGGCTATTTTTCCTGAGCCTTTTCTTTGTGGGGAAGGGTGGGTATCAGGAGTTGGCACAGTATGTTGCAGCATGAAAGGGATGCAAAACTTTGTGGTAGGATCAGGTTCCTGCAAATCAGTTACAAGTAATTGTTTCCCTTTTCATCTGAATCCATCTAAGCTTCATGTTGCTCTCACTGAGCCTTGTAACAGTTTGAGGTTTGCTGTGATTAGTTGTAGGGCTGATTATGGTCTGATTGCTTCATTCAAGTTGTCTGGACTGAGCTACTGCTGGTGACAGTAGGAAAATCTCCAGAGTGTTGTGTTAATCTTTATTAGAGCAGTAATGCCCAGCATGCACATCAGTGGAATTTTAGGGATGACAATTACCATTATGTTTTTCAATGCTATCATACTTCTGTCCCACAAGCACTCTGGCTAACACATTTGTATGACATTAAGTGGGAAGCCTCCTATGATTCATATTTGTTGTAAATATAATTTTTTTTTAATATTTCAGCAAATAATCCTAGAGAAATTAGGCATCTGTGGATTGTAAAGATCTGAATTAGTGAAAGTAATTTCCTAGAGTATATCAGATGTCTTCCAGCTTCAGAATGCAAAGTTGCCTGCGTAGGATTCATCACTATTTTATAGCTTGCTTGAGTAAATCATGTAGCCTTGATTGGCCTCTGAATCAAGTGGCTGCAATTTCCATAAACACGTATTTAGAATAAAACATAAAAATGTGACTTCTTAACTTGAAGTAGCTCTGTCTTTGTAACCCACCCAGCTCACTGTGTACAGATCTCTTGTAGTTCACTCTCATTTTATAGGATCAGTTGTAGTATATTTGTAATACTGTGAAAAGTTCACAGCTGCTCCTGGCTCTGATCAGAAGATGGTATAGAGGCCTCAGAGTTGTTTTCTAATGTTGTGCTAAGTTTCTCCTGTCAATAAGAGGGTGTTCTTTGCATCAGTCGTGTTCTGTTTGGGAAGAACATGTCAGTGCCCATACAAAGCACTCCCTGAACGTTCTGGGGACATGCTTTGGCTCCTGGGCCTAACCTCTGGGTGCTTACAGCAGCAAAAAGCCAGGCAGGTTATTGTACTTCTTAGCTGTTTGCATCATGGTTACATGATATGTAACTATTCCTCCCTCCAAAGAGAATGGTGATAAATGTATTTAATAAAAAAATAGGGCAAAATGCTCTGAATAAAATAATTATTTTATTACTGTAGCAATCTAATACAAGACAAACTTTTCACTGTAACAAAGTCCTTTTATTGGACATTGGGCTGGCAATGATCTCCTGACATAACTGTGTCTTGTCTTTGTTTCTGTCTGCTGGGCAAGCAAGGATTCTTGTCTTCCTCTCTTCTCACGTGACAGATCTTCCATTTCCTGAATTGTTTTGTACCTTCTTTTTAGTCTCATTAATCTTGCTGGAAGGTGGGTGATATGAGTGCATGAAGTGCTCCCAAGTTGTTCCTTACAGTTTTCACCCAGGCTCAGTTGAGTGCTCTGTTTTCAATGGAAAGATTTGGCCTGTTTGACCCCAGTGTCCTGATTCCTCTTCTCCCCTTGGCTGCACCACCAATCTCTTTGATTTCAGACCTTTTAGAAGTCCTTTTAGGTTTTTCATTTGCACTATTACCATCCTTTGGGGTGCTTGTTCCTTTGGAGCCCAGTTTTGCTGAAGTCTGTTTGGTATTCTGTTTTAGAAATAGTAATCTATTTACAAATTAAATATATTCTAAACCTTCATGTTCAAGTTCATAAGTTTTTCAGCCCAATTATTTTCAGTAAACAGTTACCATAGTTACTCAAAGATTCTTCTAAAATCAAGATCGAGCCCAATGTTTGTTCAGCATTTCATTTAATTTAAACTGAATCATATTATGTGCATTTGCTCCGAGGTTGTTTGGTCAACTCTTTTGTAATGTCCTTTTTGCAAATCACAATCACACTCACAATGGTGTCATTTCACGAGAACTGGTTAAATATTTGGGAAGGAAATTTGGCAGCTCTCACAGTAATGAATGTATGAATGCTAACAGGAACATTTAGTTTCCCCTCTCTGTGCACAAAGTTAGTTCCTATCTTGATACAATTTCTAGAAGCAATAAAATTGAAAAGCTTTCCCATCAAATCCAATCCTAGAATGCTCTTGAAAATCTTGAGCAAACTCATTTGTTTGCTTATCATTCCCCAAAATTATTTTGGCTCAGACACATTCTGTTTTGTCATTTCTGTTGTCTCCTTGTTTCATAACACAAGTATATCTGTATTTCTGCACTTCATTTCTGCCATTTATTTTTATCACTTTTCATTATCATTTTCCTTAGATGTTTTCATCAGGTTCTTTTAAATGATGCATTAGACATGCAGGTTAATTATTAGTTATTCAGAAAGCAAACTCACACACACCAGTAAAATATGTCACTTACATTGTTTTGATATATATTAATTTATTTCTCTTTTTATTAGTTATATTCTTGTATATTCTTTATGGAAAAGCTGTGCTGCATAATTTCAACTATAAAATGTTATATTTGTGTAATAAATTCCAGCCCTTGCCTCTTTATATGCACTGGAAGCGATTTTAATAACATTATTTCTTTGGTGGCTTTTGCACCCAAAAACGTGTCCATTCCTTCCCTCAGAGTTCCCTGAGCTGATCTCATAAAAGGTACTGACACTGCCTGTGTTATTTGGGGTAGAATGAGCAGTTTGCAAACGGCAGCAATTAACCTGAATTCCAAACGAACTCGTAAGGAAGAGTGAATTTAGTGGGTGAGCAACAGATTTGACCAGGTTGCAACAGAATTAGTATTAGTGGCAGATTACCTGTCCTCTGGAAATCCTGCCTTTAGCTCCTCCAGACAGCAGCTTGAAATCTTAAATCTCTGCTGAATGTGTCCTGTCTGGAGGGTGACAGGGAGCAGCTGTCGTGGTTCAGCTCAAGCTGATACAGTCAAGCATCTTGAGAACAAACCAGGATTTTGAACTGCAGGAGGGAATGAGATGCATCAGAGGCCTAAAGAAAAGTTTTCATATTGGTGGGAAAAGGTAATAATTGCATCAAAATTTGCACTTTTCTAATTCTAAAAGGTAACACATTTGTAGCAGTGTGTGCTGAGTATAAATTCCTGGAGATCCTTCTCTGTAACCAATAGGGAGAAAAAAAAGGGATTATTAAAAATTATCCAGATTTTATCTTCATAATCTGAACAGTTGAGAGATCTGTTTGCAGTCTGTATTTGCACTCTGCTTGACAGGCCTGTTATTTTATGTTGGTTGCTGGGTTTAGTACTACTAAACAAATACGTGAGGTTGTTCACCCTGTGTAGGAAGGTTGCAGTGGCCACAGTCAATCCAAACCCTGGTGGTCTTGCTCCTGATGGTGGATAATTTATGAATCATATATAAAAAATAAATCCTCTAACTGAATCCATCCTTTACTCTGTGTCATGTGCTGTAGGTAAAAGTATGCCTGTAAAAAAGCTTCTGCAGACTCTTCTCCAGGTGTTCCCTTCCCTTTGAAGGAATGGAAGGATTCAATAAAGTCTGCAAAACTTCCATTTTTGGCCTGGGTCACAGCTGGTTTATGAGCAATCATTTTAAATGGCTTTCCCTGTTTTTTTCCTGCCTGTGAGATCCTGTGCCCATCATCAACCACTTTATAACATAAATGTACTTCCCTCTTCGAGTGGCCTGCCCTGAGAGAGAATGTTTTGGGGAGAGCTTTTGGGGAGAGGTCAGCAATTCTGCTCCTGGCAGTTATGTTGATTTGTGTTGCTGCTTATTTAATATGTTAATGAAACACAAGGAATTACAGTTTTATTGCATAGCTTTACAGGAGACACAGGGCACATTCTTTGCCTTTACACAAAGCACCTGCACAATCTCAGATGGCATTTTTTCCCCGTGTGGATACAGCCTGTTTAATTTAGGCTTCTTGTCCTGCTGTCTGATCCAATTCCTTGGTTCAGTCACTTCATAATATCAGGATGTTCCTTCCTGGTTTTCAGGAAGGTGCCTCTCCCAGAGCTGAGCTGTTGGTGTGTCTGTAGCAGCTGGACAGCATCTGGAGGAGCTCCAGGCTGGGTCTGCACTGCTCCAGTTTCCAGGAGGGCTGTTCCCTGAGCTGGGGGGGTCACTCGCATCCGAACCCTTTTTGTGTGGTGAACAACTGTCACAAATGTACTTCTTGTATTGCCACAGTGTCAGGAGCACCATCAAGGAAAAGTGAAGATTCAACACCCTCGAGAGGACGTGTGGATGTCACTGGAATTTATTCCTCTGCCTCTGAGTAGAAGACACGTGGGTATGAAGAGCTCTTTGCCAGTTGGGCTGTAGGACATTATGGCAGGAGAGTGAATTTGTGTGAGTATTGATTACTTCCGTGTGGGGACAGCTGATGAGGTGTTCAGCTTTTGTTATTCAGATGAATCAGCTGCTGGTCACTTTGTGCTGACTCACTGTCAGAGCTGGATGTGAGTATTTGGATGGATTTACAGTAACTTCATCCTTTCTACTCAGGGACACGCCAGTCTGCGGAACTGTTACACTCATTGTTCTGCTGTGTCAGGTAACAAAACATTCTGCTTTCTTTTCTTCTGCTCAAGAAGATCTTGCTTTCATTACACAGGTCAAAGCTCTTCAGATAAATTTCTGTCAGTTTTTCTCCCCAGTAAAGCTAAGTGACACATGTGGCTGTCTTTGGATGTAGTTGTAATTGGGACATGCATGAGAAGTTGTTTCAAAAATCTGCTTTACAGAAGACCAAAGTGGTTTTGGCTGCTGGGAACACATGTAGAATCTCTCTCTCTTAAACACAGGAATATAGTAATGCCTTTCACAAGGAATATATTTCAAATTAATTTTGGAATCTGAAGCTTATATGAAGACTTAACTGTCCTCTCCTTGTTAAGTGAAGGATCTCACTCTGGGCACGTGGCACCAGCAGTTAGAAATCAGATTTGACTATCTGCCAAACTAACCACAATTTAATTATTCCAATCTTAAGAAAATGAAATTTTTATATACTATTGTGTCATATACGTTGTTTATTTTGAATATACACATGCACAATACTGAATTTATCTAGGTAAAAATAATCCAAATAATTTCAAAGATGAACACATGGGATGTCCACATTTTAAATAGAAATATGTAATTAATATGGACAGTACAATAGCAGGAAATGTTCAACAGTGTTTCTTGGGTACTGAGCACCCTGCCATGACTGACTGTTTCTGTAGTCGTGGGTCTCAGTAGCTGAGCTGGGGAGGTTTGGCCACAGCTCAACTGTGTGCTCTTGCATTCCCATAAGGAAAAATGAGATGAACCTGGATAGGTCCAACAGGACTTCAAATTATCCATCTCAGCACTTCAAAATTCCAGTTTTTCCGATTGTTTTTGGTAGTACTGGCTTTATTTCCAGATCCCAACGTGGTCTCTGCACGGGTCCCGAGGTCCCGGCCAGACCTGAGGCTGGTCCCTGTGCCCGGGGCTGACAGCACGGCCAGCTGGCGCTCCCTGGGAATGCCGAGGTGTGGAACGGGAGGGCTCCTCGTCCTCTGCCACAGCCGCTGCGGGAGGTTGGCTTGAAGGGCACTGCCTGCCAGGAGAGGGCTTGGAGCACCGGGATCCAGCGGGTCCCCGCTGGGAGCGGGAGCGGCGGCGAAGGGAGCGGCTCCAGCACCAGGGACAGCGGGCTGGGAGCCGGGAGCGGAGCGCTCCGCTCCATCTGCTGCGTCCAGCGGGATGAGGGGAGAGTCTGCTGAACACTGACACCGCCGGAGCTTTAATTTGGTCCTGAGGCTGCTGTGAGTGACGTGGGACGGAGCAGCGGAGTGGAAGTGAAAGCACGGCAAGGAGAAGGCATCCCTGCCCTGCCCTTCCAGCCAGTCCAGCATGAAAACATCTGTCACTTTTCCTTTTTCCACATCATCGCCGTGTGCAGATAAGGACCCGGAACTCCTCAGTCCTCAGCCGCTGCTCCCTGGAGGTGTGTCAGGTGGTTCTCTATGAACCAAGGTTCAGTTGTCCCTGAAACAAAGTGACAGCATTAGGGAGAGCACTTAAAAAAACCAGCCCCAAACTCTGCATTCCCTTGGAGAGATTTGGCTAAAGATGGATTGTGTGATAGCTCAGATCAGTTAATCAGCAACCTGGTCATTTCCATGAGTGATGAAATCAGTTCTCTGATGTTTTCTCTCAATAGTATAAATTTCTTAGCATGAAAGAGGTCTCTTTCACAGCAATAAATACATAAATGATAAGAAATACATAAAGTCAGAAATGAAAAGAGAAAAAAGACCAAAAAAAAGCACGTTCACAAGGAGAGTTCACAAATGCTTCTGAACTCCCATTTCACAAAATAGGAGTTAATTATTACTTGTGGTAGGGTTTCTTATATCCTGAACATTAAAAGAAATTAATAGGAAAAGGTATAAATTTGTCACAACAGTGCTAATTAACATTCTATGGTTTTTCACTCCTTTAATAGGTAATTTGCTGTAGTGAGAGCATTGTGGATAAATGAGAATGAAGCTGCAATAGTATTTTCCTCAAATTTCTTAATTATTCATGAAACATGAATTTTCAAATTAATCTTTTCCTTTTTTACTAATTGAAGAGCAAAATACTCTGTTTCTTTACTACCAGGAAAACATTTGTTTGGCATGACCTTTTTTATATAATCTGACCAAATAATTACCACCTGCACTGTAAATTTTTGGTAATTGTTCTTGACATATCGGTATTAAAACATTAGTCAGTTCATTCTCTGCTTTTGGGCTAAAAATAAATAAATATTATTGTCCTGATTTAATCCAGGTACCTTCTATGCAAGCAACATATAAATGTACAGACTGGGACATGGTGGCACAACAACACTGTCCTTATGCAAGACTTGGTCTTTTCTAGATTCAGAGTTTGTTTTCAAGCAATATTGCAAATAGAGTAAAAGTAACTTTTGATGTTATATTAGTAATCACAAGCTGTGGGGCACAAATACTGTGATTCCTTAGAGGGAAAAACTGCTGTCATTTGTTGCATGTCCATTCCTAATGAGATGGCCCTGTGCAATAGGACAAAACCCAGAATTTTGATCTGTACATCACAAGCTGAGACCTCCTGCTTAGAAGTTCCAGGAGATGACTTCATCAAAGGAAGTAGCTCAGTTCTTGGGACACACGAGTCCCTACTTTGAGGCACAAAAGAGAAACACTTGGTGCTTCAAAAGGACCTGTGAAGTCATCAGAGATGGTGATAGAGTGCATTTGCTTTGTGTCTTTTTGTTTCTCCCTGAAAGGTGAGGAATTTATATTTTAATGGAAAAGTCGAGTTGTTTAATGGCTTAATCCATCTTAAAAACGGGAAAGAATATGAACTTTAAAGAAACAAACAGGGCAAGTTGGAACCTCAAGTGTTGAAAAGGAGGTAATTCAACCAAATAAATTGTCTGTCAGAGGGAGTTAAAATTAATCCCTGATTTATTTCTTTTTTCTGAAAGGGGTTGTAGGCCATGTTTCTAAAACAGAGGTTTGAATTAATAATGGAAGGAGAAGTTACCAGCAAGTATCAGCCTGAGAATGGGGAGAAAGGGTAGAGTGTGGGGCTGCTCTTACCTGAAAGGGAGGGCAAGAGGCTGATACATTCCATGATACCTTAGGGCTGGGACAACTGAGAAAAATCTGCTTGCAGGGAGGTATAGGAGTCTCTGCTTTCTGCACTCTGACCTTCCATTGTCCCTTGCAGAGCATTTGAAAGGATTGTGCAGTTCCCTTGATCTATTTAAGAGAAGGAAACTGTGTCAAATCTCTCCAATCCCAATCCAGCTGTCTTTCAGCTCACATCTATATTACAGCAAGATAGTGTGATATAAGACAAACCCCCTAATGTATTTTGATTAATTAATACTGTGTTAAACATTAATGCACAGTCTCTTTGGATAAGGACAATTGTGTTTGCAGTAACAGACTCATGAGCAACTCACAATACTTCTGACACAGCAGCTCCTGCACACTGGATGTTCAGTAACTTCTGCCAGTGTTATTCAGTGATTAGTGCTTTCCTGCTGACTTGACTTCAAGTTCATTTAAATAAGGTCTTGAGGCCTGTATTTGCCATTATTTCAATACAAGTGCAACACAAGGGTTTAGTGGCAAAGCCACAGAATGGCACCTCAGGAAACTTCTGCAAGGGAGGCCACTTTTCTCTGACAATCATTAATTTTTGGGACCCACGATGTCCACCAATAGAAGTTCTTTTAGTAGGAGCTCTGGCATTTACAATAGGTTTTAAAATTTAGTTTGATTGCTGATGTCAATTTTTAAAACTTCCTAACAAAACCATGAAACTATCTAAATAGAAGCAGGCTTTGGATTCCAATTTTGTGGTGATGTTTTTTTAATGTGAAATCTTTATGATAAGGAAAAATAAAAACTGCTCCAGAAAAATAAACCCACAAAACCAAACCCAACCCTGGGGCATATAACCCTGAGAATTTCTTACTCCTGCTCGCTACAATGCTGTGATGTTTTTCCCATGCTTTCCAGAGTAGTATGAATATTGAAGTTGGCAGGTGTGAGCTCTGTTAAGAGAGCAAAGAGAAAAAGAGACAGAAGAAATAGTTGTTTTGCAGCCCTGCAGCAGTCGCTGTTTGCTTTGGTCTCTCCTTTGCACGTGGGTAATCCTGAATCCAAACTTGCTGCCTGGGAGATTAGTGCCTCTGCCCCCCTTGCAGGATGAGATATTTGTTCACTGCTGCACTTGAGCTGAGAGTATTTACTAAGGCAATCAGTGTTTATGTAGAGGTGATAGGAGCCTCATTAAACTGGTGAATGCACAGATCAGAGGAACAGGTGTAAATATATTTGGTAACTTTAACTTACTCAAACTTGCATTCCACTGACTCTGCAGTAAATGACAGAGTTTTTTCCTTTCTGAAGTGGGTCACGTGCCCCTCTACTGACCCTCTCAGAAAACAGGTATGACCAGCAGCGGTGCAGAGAAGTGTCAGGAATAAATATGTAATAGTATGTGCTGTATTTCAAATACAGGTAATGTACCATGACTGTCCCTGGTAATGTTGTCATTTGTATGACCATGATCAGGACGTGGATGGCCTTTAAATAAGGTGTTTCTTGTATACTATTAGTTCCTTCCAGGTTCCCTTCTGTCAACTACTTTGGTGTCCTCCTCAGAGTTTATCTAACCTTGCCAGGTTCTGACCTTACCTTCCCAAGTTCACCTTCAGTCCATATTTACTTTAAGGGGAAGAGTCAACTTAGACGTGGTTGTATTTTGGAAGAAAAATCTGCTGTGTTTTTTCTTAAGCAGGAAAAGTATCAGTTTAAGTACTGGTCAGCTTGGCAGCAAGAAGAATCCGTGAAGTGCTGAGGCTGTGCAATGAAGAGCCTGGAAGAATTAACCAATTCCTGTCACTTCAGAGGTTTTCTGCTCCCAAAGTACTAGGAAGAGATGAAAAGGTATTTATTGTTTACATATATAGAGATAAAAAAACAATACCAGTTTCTCAAACCCAGCAGCAGCCTATCTCAAACAGATGCAACTCAATGACTTTGTCATGCTTTGTCCCTTCAAAAAGCTATTTCTGCATGCTGTGGGAGTGCCTCAGGAAGGGAAGGAATGAAGCTATTGTAAATATAAATGCCAAAATGTGAATATGAATTAAGGTAGGATTGAATAAGTTGTTTTTCTAAATGAATAATGTACAGGCACGTTTCATTCTTGGCCACTTACTGTTTGCACTCCACACAGGAAAGCAAAACCCAGCATCCCAAACCCAAACAAAAACCCAAACAGAAAGCTGGCCCTGCTTGGTGGGGAAACAGTAGTTGCACGTGTTAAAAAAATAAATAATGAAGGTTTCCACAGCAACCCAAGTTCTGTAGTGCAAATTGATGACTTTTGTTCTGTTTTATTATATAATCAGAGAACAGATATTCTATTAAAAGTGTTGGATACATCTCAAGTTATATTGTTAAAAAGTTTGGTGCAATCCTAAAACTTCACGTCAAGGAATTTATTTACCAAGGTTTCTGAAAATGCTGAATAAAAAGTGTTTTCTTCCCTCGGCTTTGGGGAGGCTCTGACCAGGGCAAGGGCACTGCTGTGGCACAGCATTGCAGGGGTCAGAATTTCAACTGCAGGGAAACTTTTGTAATGCTTATTCCAGTTTTTCCTTTGGCGCGAGGAATTAAAGTTCAGGTTTTACGGAAAGAAACGGAAGATGAACTTGAAATGTAAAGACTGTTTCAAGTTTTGGGCAAGCGCTCGTTGCGGAAACTGCGCGGATTTTGCTGGCTCATTAGCAGCTTTGGAGATTAATAAAAACAACAAGAAAATGAAACCACGGCACCGGCCAGGTTTGGGTGTTGGGGTCGATGATGACTTTGTTTAGCGCTGACGGCGGTCGCTGGTCCCGGGGCTGAGCGCACCGGGCAGGGGTCGGGCTGGCCCCGGTGGTGACAACCACGGCCGCGCTCGGTGCTGCACTGCGGCCTCCCGGGGATGGGATGGGATGGGATGGGATGGGATGGGATGGGATGGGATGGGATGGGGGGTTCTCCCGGGATCGGGATCGCTTCCACCCCCCCCCACCGGTCCCCTCACGGGCCACGCGCCGCCGCCCCCGCGCCTCGCGCCCGCGCGCGCCTCGTGCGGCCGCGCGGGGCTGAGGGAGGCGGGGGGGGAGCGCGAGGGGGGGCGGCGCGGTCCGCGCGTGCGCGCCGGGTCCGCCGGGAGCGGGGGGGGCGCGGCAGCCGCGAGTCCTCCGGCGGCGGCGGCGGGAGCGGAGCGGAGGAGGCGGCGCGGGGCGAGCAGGGGCCGGGGCCGCCCGAGCTCCGCGGGGCCGCCGCCACCGCAGCGCCGCAGCCCGCGGGGGGCCGCGCTACGAGAGGCGCCGGGCCGGCGTTGCGCGCCCGCGGGCGCTGAGGGGAGCGGCGCGGCGGCGGCTGCTGCTGCCCGGGCGAGCGGGCGGGCGGGGGGCGATCTCCCCCCCCCCCCGCCCCCAGGCAGCGGCGGAGCGGCCCCCGAGCCCGGCCCCGGCCGGAGCAGCCGGCGCGGCGCCCCCGCGGAGCGCGGGGGGGAGGAGAAGCCGCCCCCGCTCGATGAGCGGCGCCCGCCCGCCCGCCGCGCTGTGCCCGGGGATCGGCGGCCGCGGCCGGCGCGCCCGGCAGCATGTGGAGTCCCACCGAGGAGGAGAAATACGGCGTGGGTAGGTGCTGCCGCAGCGCTCCCCCGCCTCTCCCCGCCGGACCCCGCGGGCTCGGGGGTGGGGGGCGGCTCTTCCCTCCCGCGGGGGTCGCGGCGCTGCCCCGCAGGTGGGACCGGGGGTGGGTTGGCGGGCGGCGATGGGGCTGCGGGGGCTGCCCGGGGGGAGCGGCCCCGGCGGAGCCTCCCCTCCCCTGCCCTGCCCTGCCCTGCCCTGCCCGCCCGCGGGATGTGCTGCCGGTGCTCCCGTGCTCCCCGCGCGCGGCCGCGGGGGAAGCGGAGTTTGGGGGCCCCGCGCCGGGGTCGCGATCGCGCAAATAATCGGAAAACGAGTCGCTGAGCCCTTAATCTACTTAAGCGCGGTTCCCTTTTCCCTGCGTTCCCATCTGCGGTGTGAGGAGGGAGTTGGGAAGGGGCCGCGGTGTCTTTAGGGGGCGTCGGTGCTGCACCTGCCCGGGGAGGAGGGGGCGGCCGCGGGGCCGGGGCTGCGGGAGCCGGGAGCGACCCCGGCCCTGGGCCCTCCGGGGGGGCCTCGCGGGGTTATTTTTCGTTGTTCTGGTAAATCAGATTTTACAGTCGTCTGGCATCGCGTTTGCTCTAATCTGAGGCATCCCCGCTGGCGGCTTTGGTTTGTTGTTTTAGCGTGTAAATCCCTGATAGGAGCAGAAATGTTACGTCTGATGAAATGGAAGGCGCAGACTTTCTTTTGCTTCACTTTTGCTCGTTTTGATTTAATTTTTTTAAGCCGTTGGCTTGTATAATAATAAAAGCCGGTACTGCTGCCCTGATTAGTTACCTGAATGCCTCATTAAATTTATCGTTATCAATTGTGCATATTGATTTTTAAGTTCCACAACGTGTAGTGATGATCGATTTCTACAGATACTTAAAAAAAATACAAACAAATTTCATACAAAGATCTGTTAACCTGAACTGTTAAAGTGGGATTTTGGCCACAGAATTTTGAGCAATTAATAGCTTTAATGCTTTTTTGTTAGAATTCTTTTGGTTGATTCAGTAATTAAAAAAAAAAAAGTTGTTAATTTTTCATCTTGAGCAACAAATATTTTGCTTAGTACATCCCACATATCTCCATAACGAATAGAAGAAGAGATTTGCATGTGTTTAAAAAAAAAAAATCAAATGCAGCGTTAGATGGGAACCTGTCAGTGCAGGGAAATATATACAAGTGGCATAAAATAACCCAGGGAAGTCGTTACTTGAAATCCTGTTGCTCTGTCAGTCAGTGGGAGTATATAAAGTTAACAAGCCCTGTTACACCTCAGCTGGATGCTCCAGGAATATGAAGTATCCAGACTTTCATACCTCAGCTGTTGGCCAAAGGCCACTTCTGTTGTCCCAGTACTAAACTTGCTGCTAGAACTGAAATGGATGCTTCAGAAAATAATTACCCATTTTCCAGGTCTTGTTGGTTTTCCTCTGTTCTGGTTACGTAGCCAGTTATCTTTGCTGTGCTGAAGGGTTTGATGTTTAGTGTTGTGTTTGTTTGTGTTTGGCCCGTGTGCATAAAAAAAAAAAATAAAGAAAATACTTATGTTACCTTGATCCAAAAGTAGGTGAACTAATTTTTTTTTTTTTATACAGATGTTTGGGAGGAAAAGCTGGGAAATCTCCATTCAGGTTGTAAACAAGTCAGGAGGAGGGATAGGAAGGGAGAGCAGTGAATGAAAACAAGCCTTGTTTCAATGAGTGTTCTGTAGTCTGAGGATTATTCCCCTAAGGATGGAGATTTTTCTTTTGCAGGCAACACACCTGTAGGTAGGGCCAAGGTAATGGCTGAGTCATAAAAGTTTTGGTGATCTCCAGGCAAGTTCTTCTTGTTCTTGCGTAGCTTTAATTACTTCTCCTGTAATTGAAATTTGTTGATAATTCTCCAGAGAGAGGGAAACAGGTGAAAAATGCAGCTTATATCTGGAGTTTAGTTACTACAGGTGGGGAGAGGAGTGCTGGGTTTTTAACAGTCGATCTGTCATTGCTGGCTGGAGTGTGCAGTTCTGGAGAAAATAGTCTGCAGAAGGTGTAGACCTGAGGGTTTGCTGTTGGGAGGGACACTGAGGGAGAGGGAAAAAAAAGAAAAAGGAAAAAAAACAGATATTTCTTTTCCCAGTGTGAATTATCCTGATTTCACAAATAAAATAATATATGCTAAAATATTTTTCTTGGCATGAGTCACTGGTATGAGCTTATGCCTTGGGCTTTAGTAGTTTGGTTTTGGTACGAGCACTCTCTGTCCAAAAAAAAAAACTATGTGTTTTCTCCATGAAGAGTTTTAGATTTGACTTTGGATTAAGGCAATACACTTTCTGTCCCTGTTGATGTAAGGTAGGTGGGGAAAAAATTCAGTTATTTCTGCACTGGAATACCACCAAGAGCTTTCTGGTGGAATGGAAGGGAACGTCTGGGCATCCAGGCCCTGGACATACCTGTTCTTGTGTATGGAGGAAAGCAGAAGTATCATATGAAGTAGTTAATTCTGGTGCTGTTCTCTTTGTTGGAAGTCAGTTGGGATCTGTGTTGTTGTCTGATCTACACAGCTGATCAGAGGTGATAATTCATTGGAGCTGTTCCTGCAGAAACACCCCACGTTTCCCCCCTCAGCACGTGGGGATAGAAGGGCTTTGTGTTCTGCACTGGCTTCCAAGGAGTATCAGACAAAGGCATTTCTCATGTGCTTGCTGGAGCCCCTGAACAGATATTCCTGTGCAGCCACAGGCCCTTGGCTGCAGGGGAACATGTTGGATTTACTGCTGGGAACATCAGTGGCTTTGGGGCGGTTCTGAGGTTCTCTGGGCCTGTCTGCCTGCAGTTAAAGAAGTTTTCCATGCTTGCAGTTGTAGAATGCCAATGTATTGCCCAGTTCTCACACAGATCATTGTATATATCTAGACCAGAGATGCTCAGGATATTTCTAAATAAATTAAACACTCCCCTAACAACACTGAAGTTCTTCCTGGATCTTATTTCTCAGCTACTATAGCAACTACCTGGGAGCTGTTGTGAGTAATGCCCCTCTATTTAGAAATACTTACATTCAGTGCTTCTAATCCTAGCTCTGCTTTTAAAACTTGAGACCTGATGATGAAAAGCAGACAGTTCTTCCACAGGTGCTTAAGGTGGCCAGTTATGGACACAGTAAGATTTCTGAACTGATTATTGAAGATAACTCACTCTCTAGCCCTCTATTGTTTTAATATTTTTAAAGCAGTCTCTGTCTCTAAGAAATTATTTATTGAAGTGATCTGATTAGTTGCTTTAGTCGTGTAAAGCAAGTATTAAATAATAATGCATTAAAAAGAAACAGCTAAGCAGAGAGAACTCTTTAGTAAATAACATTTGAGAGCTGATTATTTCATCAGCTCATCAGGCTGTCAGGTTTTGCTGTTATATTTTTGTGCAAGGAGCAGGTTTAGGTGGTTCTCAGCAAAGTTGTTGTTGTTTGGGGTTTTTTTGTAGTTGATGCTGTACTTTGTGTGGCTGACCATATTAAATATGTATGTATTGAATCACAGAGGAGAATAAAAACCTGCCTGCGTAAACAGCACCTGTTTTTAGTTTATTCAAAGAATTAGTGTTAAAATCTGTTAATAGTTTCATTTAAAATGCATTTTTTTATCTTTGCTTTCGCTACTTAACTTGTAACAATGAAAAATAAATCCATAAACACAAATACATGTAACTAACATTTCCCTTGCTCCCACTAAGAAGGGATGGAACATCATAATGTCCTAGTTACAGTTCTGTACTGCAGCTTCTGCTTTTTGATCAGTATCTTGATTTTTGATATTTATTTTTTTCCCCTGTCAGTAAACCTTGGCTTGCACATTTCCCAATTCATATTTGAGTTTGGAAGAACAGGGCTGCAGAACTTAGAGAAAGTCTTCCTTCCCTCCCCGAGGCTCCTGGTGTGTGACTGTCCTTACCTGTTCAGGCAGCAGGAGCTGCTGAAGGAGGAGGGCTCTGATGATACTGTGGTTTCCCTGTGTCACTGAGGTGCTTTGTTACAGGTTTAAAATGAAAAGTTTCAGAGAGAGAGAGAAAAAAGTGCGTCCCCCAAATTAGGAAGAAGTCCTTTGTTGATCTGAGACACGATATCAATCCCTGGGACTGGGTTCTGTGTTGTGGACATGGACTATATTTCATCTTCTCTCCTGTGCCCCAGTGCCAGAATGTGTAATTGTCTGGCAGCAGGAGGGAGGTGACTAAGGATATTCTTCAGGGATCTGTCTTGGAAGCAAAGCTACGTGGAGGGATGTGCTTGGAAACCTTCTGTGCTGCACTGCTTTGGGAGGTGATGGTGATACCTGGGGACTTGCTTGGTAGTCAGGAAAACTAAATGACCTGGGGATTGGAGCAGTTTCCATTCACTGTTTTGCCTCTGAGGGCCTTTTTATTACCCATAGGCCTTAGGAATGAGCAAAGGAATTTGTCAGTCAGGGATCATAAAGGAAATGTATATGTGTTATTTAACTGGGTGGGAAATGAATCACACCTTGAAATGTCTCTGGAAAAGAGCAGCTCCCCGGATGCGTCCGACGGGAGACTCTCAGTGTGGATGGCAGAGTTTAGTGAGGTGTCATTTCATGCAACTTCAGTTCCAGTCCAGTGTAAATCTGTAATTCTGCTGTTGCTGATAGAACTTGGAGACTAAATATAATGTTTTGTCTGAAGAGATTAATATATTTTAGCTGGATTGTCCTATAGAAGGGTAGGCCAAAGACTTTGTGATTGGACCAGTTCTTGTGAAAGCTGTTTTGCAGAGCTGGATGAGAATTAATCTATAAGATATTACTACTTTGAGATCATCTAAATACTAGTTGTCCACAAACATATTTGCAGTAGAAATTAGCCAGAACTTTTTAAATAGAGGAGGAACGAAGTTGAGGAACAAATTCTTGCAAAGGCAAGGAATGGGATGTATATGTTCAGTGGTTTATATGGGAATGTGGGTGTGATCCTGGAGTAAGAAGTGATAGTAGTGCAATGTGGGGTTTCACTTTTGATACCTTAATGGTTTTAGAGCAGTTTTCTCCATTTCTTCGTCACTGGGCCATCCTGGGTATTCAGTTGAGACCTGCAGGATTCAGCCACTTGCCAGTAAGGTGGGGGCAAAAGCAGTTCCTCCCTGACCTTATCCACAGTGCAGAAGGGGTTTTGTGTCTAGAATGATTTCCTGAGGGTGGAAATCTTTTACTGTTCAGGCTTTCTGTCCTCCCCTAACAATACCTCTCACCCAGTAATGAAAGGCATTTTATGATGAGAGTTGGCAGCCTTGGATGTACTTTTCCTGCAGATTTAATGAAAATTGGTGGCTGGGTGGGAAAGAAAGAACTTATGAATTCCTGTGGGTAGTAATGCAGATAAGCAGCTACTGACTTGCTAAAGGAAATGGATAATAAGGTTCTATCAGGACTTCTAATACAACTTTTTTGTTTGGTTGCTGGAGAATGTGAAGGAACAGCTGTTCATGGGAGCAAGGCAGTGAACCTGGGGGTATTTCATACACAGGAATGCTCAGGGGCCAGGGAAAGATTAGAAATCCAGTGGTACTGCATTTGGTTTGTCCTGGGACCATCTGGGAAACAGAGGGAATGGGAATATCCATTGGTAGGAAACCAGGCTTTTCATATTCATTCAAGGGCAAGCTGTTTTGCTCTTTCTTTAGTGCAGCAGGCAAAAATTACAATTCACAACAGGGTATATATAAACATGCCTGGAATGCTCCTCGTCCTTGGAAAATTTAGGTGATTCTTTGGTGTTTCTTATTTGTGTGCTTTGGGTTTAAAGTCACTGCCAAGCCTGTAGGACAGGAAGGGACGTTCCTCAGGGTGAAATCAGTGGGGAATATTTTAAACTAATTTCTCTTTTGAACCACTGAAGGCGTAGGAAGTTGGTGTGTGACTGTGTGGTGATGGTGCAGGTTGTGGTTTGCAGCTGTATGTGGGAAGAGAGGAAAGGTGACATTTTTATTAATCCTTCTGAAAGCAGCTTTCTTAGTGTACAGTCTGTGACAGCTCAGCTGGACCTGGGTCTCACTGCCTTGTAAAGCCTTTCTTTGCAGCAGTTCTGCCCTTAACAAATCAGAGTCCAATATAAACATCAGGGAAGCAGGTAAGAACCATTCCCAAAACTTGTAAACTATAATATCTACACTTGTAATCTATAAAATTCTCTACCACATGTTTGGTGGTGTTTAAAAGCCCTCAGAAGGGGGATAGCTGGGAATGAGGAAGTTTTCTCTGTTGTCATGTGCACAGTGACATGTAGATAGACAAGCTTTTCTGACTGATGTGTTTCACAGTTATTTGGAACATACAGAGGAGCTGTAAATGACCTCAAACAACTGGTGTTACTGGTGACCACCTGCATTTCATGGATCTGTTTTCTTGAGAAATGGGAGCACTTTTCACACGAGGATGTGAAAACACTGACCAAAGAATGGGAAATCTGTGGAAGATTATTTAGCTGTTGAAGAGCCTGATGCAACTTTTTCTCCTGCTTCAGAGAAATTTTTGTTAATTTGTGTAGTAATTAAGTTTATTGTGTCTGTTTCTCAGCTGTGATGTGCACTGAGGAAGAGGCCAAAGGCAGCATACAGTTCAAAAGCAGTTGTGATTGACAGCAGTCTTTCCACTGGTTGTTTTTAAGTTATGTATCAACCTTAATATCACTGCATTTCACTCTTTTTGTTCAAAACCTATGTGCTCACTGAACCTCGAGGCACAGGCATGAAATATCCCACTCAGGTGACTGATGTTTAATCAAATCTCCATTCAGGTTTTTGCACATCAAAATGAACTTTGTTCTCTTCTGAGATCCTGAAAGCATCTCTTAAGTTTTTTCAGCTGTAATTCCTTCCTCTTAGACATATTTGTTTAGACAACGAGCCTTCAGTCAAAACTTACTGAAGGTATTGGGAAGGTGGGAAACTGAGGGTCTGAGCAGACTAAGTGCTTTCCAGTACAGTTGAGAGGTGATTACTTATTCCAAGGATAAGGCTTCCTTCCTGTCCCTCTTTAGCATTTAGCTATGTTTTCTTTTCCTGAGTCTTTCTGGACATTAAGCCTTAAGCAAAGCTCATGACAAGCTAACTCTTGGTGATTGAAAGCAGGTCTTTGTGCTTTTCAGAGGTAAGCAGATGCTCTCTGAAACATCTAGACAAAACTTTAGCTTTATTTCATGTAGGGGAGCTTAGGCACTAAATGCTTTTAGTGTTGGCAGTTGATGGAGTAGTGAATTATTTTATTTTATTTATGTTGAATGTAAGTCTCTGAGCTACCCCATGTGCTGGAGTGTGGTGCAGTGTGCTCTGGCACGTGCCTTAATGTTCTAGAAACCTCTTGTCTCTGTGTGTTTGAGCAGCAGGGACCTCTCTTCCCTCCCAATGTGTTCATGAACAAGATGTTTGTGTACCTGCCTTTTCAGTCTCCTGAATTTGATAAAGGAATCCTCGTGTCCATGCCAGAGAAACCCAGAAGAACTATTAAAACAGAAGCCAATTGCAAGCAATATATAACTTTTTACAGGCCTGTTGGGGTACCCACAGTCCTCGGCCTTGCTGGGGTGGGTGGTCTGCCCAAACAAGTGGTAAAGGGAGCAGGAAGCCTTTTATAGGAGAACATCACAGTGTGGGATAGTCCCTGTGAGGAGGGCTATGTATGTTTTCCATAACTGAGTCTGGATCTGCAGGGGTAGGAGGAGATGTTTCTATTTCCCCCATCTCTTCCTTTGTAGAGAAAAACGCCTGTGGAAATGTCTGTGTAAAGCTGCCCACTTCCCACGGGCACATATCTCATTTGGGTGTGTGTGGCTGTATTTGTTATGTACATGGACAGAGAGTGCAGGCTGGAGTGAGAAAGTACAAGCCAGGGTGGGACAAATAATCCAAAAATACATGAATTACTGCAAAAGAAGGTTATTGAAAACTGTGGTTTGAACTTTGATGTGTCTTTCTGTTTTGTTTCTCTCTGTAAATGCTCCTGAGCTGAATGATTGGTGACTCAAATGTTGAGAAACCAAAGAGGCAACAGACCAATTTCACTGCATTTGTTAGAGCAGGATCAACATTTTTGTGAGGTAATAGCAGATGGCAGGGCAAAATTACGTCCTGGACAGCATGGAGCTGGATGCTCCCTGTGCACCTGGCCTGGTGTGAAGAGAGTGAGGAGGGGAATCAGTAATAAAGGTGATATTGTCAGGCCCTTCCTCCAGCAGGGACTGGTCAGTGTGGGCAGAGCTGTCCAGGGGCGTGGAAAGGCTGCTCTGTGGCTGCTGGGCCTGCTGTCCATGCTGGGAGCATCCCCTGGGAACAGCTCCCTGAGCTCTGCCATGTGCACGGGGATTGCAGCCACCCACCCATCCACCCACCCACCCTCCCACCCCTGCTCCAGCTCGGCCTCTCCGAGTGCGCTGATCTGATCGGAATTATGAGCAAAATTCCTCTGCTCTGGGGTTTTTGCCTTTTTTTTTTTTTATTTTTTTATTTTTTTTTTTTATTTTTTTTTCTTCTTTTTTTTACTCATGGACGTTTGGTGATCTCTGTGCCCCAGGGGTTTTATGCCAAGGAAGATTGTGTTTGAAGCACTGGTCTTGCAGAAACAGCTTCTCTTTTGACTCTGGGGCAGTGGATGTAGAAAGTAGGCTTCTCTCTCTTTCTTCATCACAGCAAGGCCCAAATGCAGCTGCTGATCTTGTCATTTGGTTGGTTCTTTCTTTTCAATTCTGGAGTGACTGCTTTTCAGGTTGCTGACACAAGACAGTATTCTTCTTCTAATGGTGAAAAAAAAAGTTAATTATTTCTGTATAATTGAAATAATCCTGTGTGGAGAATGCACTAAGAGAAAAAGAGGATTTCCCCAATGTTTCACATGATGTTGATAGCACTGAGTAATGTCGACTTAAGTCAAGATTAGAAGAGGTAAAAACTCTTTAGGTGTCGTGCAAAAAAAAAGAAAGTATCTTCAGTTTTTGTCATGCAGATACTTAGTGGGGTTTTTTTTGGTATTAGTAGCAAATAGTTTACAAAAAAAAAATCAAAGTTCTTTTGGGTGGGTTGAAAGGTTTCTCAGCTGTCTTCAGATGTCCACAGAAAGTTCTTGTATGGCAGACAGTATAGGTTAAAATACAGAGTTTTCAGCTAAGATGCAGGAGCTGGTGTGGTGATAAATATACTTTTATAAATCTGCCCTGTTCTTCCCTTCCTGCTCCTCATCAGAAACGAGCAAACTGACTGTAAGTGCCAAGGTAACTTTAATACGTTAAGAACTTATTTAATAGTTAGACAGGAGGACTAAAAGTCTTCTGATGTAGTCAGTGTAAGATGGGATAGGCTGGGAAGTGCTGTGGGTGGTACCTGTGGGTCTGTGTGTGAGTGTGCTCTCCTGTGACCAGCAGGTTGGTGGAATTTCCTCCTCTGAGGAGTCACTCTTGGGGCCACATCTCACAGTATGGGGTGAGAAAGGAGGGTCTGTGAGATCAAGGAGGTACAAACTGTGAAGAGGAGCACAGGGAGGTCTAGTTGTGGACAGCTCCTGTCTAGGGAGTTATGGAGAAGATGGAGCCAGGCACTTCTCAGAGCTGCAGTGAAAGGAGGAGCAGGGGTGGCAAATTACAGTCAGGGACAGTGATTTCCACAGTGCACATGGTAAAGCCCTGGAGCAGGTTGCCTGGAGAGGTGGTGCAGTCTCCATCCTCCAGGATATTCAAATCTTGAATGATTTCTTATTTTGTTTCCTCGTGTTCAGCAGTAAAGTGTGGCCACTTCTGGCTGATGTTGGCAGCCTGTGGAATGAGCAGTGCAGAACAGTTCCATGCTCCTCTGGGCACTGTGGTCAGGGTTCCTCTCCTCTTTGCCAGTTAGGTATTGGAAAGAGGGGAAAAAGGTTTCAGAAACTGAAACAGCCTTTGTCTCTGTTTAAAAGGGAGAAAAAACCCTGCTGCATTCACTTCCTGCACAGAAGGAATGATGGATGGGTGAGGGATTTCTCTGCTGCCAGAGTGGAAGTTGAATGAACTGATGGAATAGATTTACAGGAAGGGGATGAAGTAACTGGATAGATCCCTGCAAAGCTGGAGGCTCAATACCAGTTCCTTAACACAGCAGAGGGAGTGGACAACACTGTGAGCTTTGGGTCTGTCTTCACTTCTACCTCCTGCCACCAGGATGTGCAAAACTGTTTTAAACAGCTCGTGATTTTTGAGCCCAATCTCTATTTTTATCTTGGAGGGCAGGGGAAGGATGCTCGCAGTCCTTTGCTCTGCTGCTGAATGATCACCTTTCTTCTCAGGCATCTGTTTCTTTTTTTTTTGCAGGAATATTTTCCTGGTGCTGGTATGACTCAGGAGAAAGAGGCGGTGTTGCTAGGCAGCGTGTGAGCACTTTGCAGATGCCATGTGATGGCAGTAAGCTGCCTTGGAATAATCCATTGGTGGCAGTATTCCTGGCTGAGGTTCTGTGCTGCACAAAGAGAGGAGCATCTCTGACAGGAGCAGATGCTGCCTAGCAACTGCCACTGCTCCCTGACCAGCCTGAGATACCTTCACTTAATTGCACTGTAATTTTGGCAGGAGGCAGAACCCAAAGTGTAACACGTTGCTTTCAATCCCAAAGTATATTTTTCTTCCTGGAGGTTTTGCCTGAAAGTTCATACAGACCATTAATAAGGTCAAAAAAATTTTGAGCCCTCTTCTAAATCATGTCTTTTGTTTAATCTCTCCTCTTCGATTGTAATGTTTGGATGGCTTTTAATCAGCTTTTGATAATCTTTGTTTTGTGTGTGTGTGTATTACATTAGTGCCTGGCAGTTCCAATCGGATTAGAGCCCTGTTGTGTTGTGTGTACCAGTGCAGAAATGCCCCTTGCTTCAAAAACCTTGTGTTTTATTTGGGTAGTTGTTTTTTTTTCGGGGTGCAAGTGGATATGTCCTCTCCTTCATACCTAAATTATTCATTTTGTCCATCTTGCTTAAACAGTGGAATGTTTTGGAAGGACTAGGCCCGGGGTTTGTTCCCTCTGTTCTTTGTAAACACACTTGCTGAATGAGGCCTGGACTTGCAAATGAAATCTGCAAGTCTCAGATTCATTTCTGGCAAATAATTGAAACCCTCAATTAATCATTTAAATACTTGGAAGGTATATTGTGAAGGTGAAAGCATTCCTCTAGGTATCTGTAGAATAAAATGGCAGTGTTTTTGTTTTAATTTCCTCGTGGTTCTGCTCCCCTGTCAAATATCATCAGAATCTAACTGTGCAATCTCTGAAGCTGCCAGGTTTAATCAAGCAGTTCCACCAAAAAAAATTTAATCATATTGGCCTTTAATTTTGTTATAAAGATGTGAGGGGTTTTTTCATCATAAATTATATATTTTTTATTTTAAATTATTAACCCCACAATTTTCTGTTTTCAAGAACTATTCCTTTTTGCTGGAGAAAGGTTTATGGTTCTGAGAGAGGCTCAGACTGGAAGGTGCAGGAAGGTTTGGAAAGTATGAATTCAGTGCTGCCCGTGGGCGTGATTGTGCAACAGTCACCTCACAAAAAGGTGAAGCTCAGTTTTGCCTCTCTGTCTTTCCCTCTGTGGGATGATTTGTGTCAGTGCTGCTTTTCCTGCACAGTCACAGTGGTGGGGCTTTGGGGACTGTTCCCTCTCTGCCATTGGGAAATATCAGGAATTCACATCTGTCCCCCTTCTTGGAAAATACATTTTTAAGCAAAAGTAGTTTAGAAAATTCCCAGACCATAAATCCTGTGGAGTGGAAGAACAGAAATTGTTGATTCACTCTGTTTTAATGCAATTCCCAGGGGCACTGGTGACTCAGGAGCACCGAACTCCCCTTCCTGTGGGGTCCTGGGGTGATGGGGGTGTTAAAAGTTGGTGTGGTTCAACAACATTTGGGTGGCTCCATGGAAGAAAAACCACAGAAAGTGCTATTAAATACATATGTAAAATTAATACTAATAAAAACTTCTGCATTAGGAAGTCCCAGTCCACAGATGGCTCAAGATGTGGAAAGCTTCATCCTTGCCCTGTTCTAATACCCTTCCTTTCCCTCCTTGTTTTAGCCTCCAGTAGGGAAAAGGTGTTGGATTTGGAGCCATCCTGGGTCTCACCTGATACAGTGACTCTTAAGTTACACAGAGCCTGTATTAGTTGTGTATTACAGGGAAGAAAATAAACTTTATTTTGTAAAGTCAACTTTATAAGCTGTTAAAACCAGCTTATACTGTTTGATACTAGACACTTTTAATAGGTGGATTAATATGAAAAAACATGTTAGGGAAAGAGACATGCTCAACATAATATTAGTTTATCAGCCTGGTGTAATTACCTTATTTTCTTAAATATTAATAAAATTATTTAATAATACCCTATTGTTTAATATATAATATTATTTTATTATCTAATATTAAATTAATCTTTAATATTAATTTAATCTTTAATATTAATCAAATCTTTAATATTAATCAATCTAAATAAATCTTAAGCTCAGGGATTGACTTGTTTTCCATGTTAACAAGTAATAGTGATAAACTCCTAGTAGCAGTTGAATACAAAATGCTTTCAAAGGACTGAAATTTCAGTGTTTGTTAGATGTGTTTGCCCAGAGTAAACATGTACTCCCCATTCTTAACTGGTGTGATAGAGGTGTGAGCTTAAAATATGGTTATGTGTTATAAAAGTATCTATTCCAGCAGCAATGATTTCTATTCTGGAAGTGAAAATAGGAGAAATTAATAATAACTTTTAGAAGCTCAATTTTATGATTAGAGAAACATAATTTAGCTTTGGAGAAGGAAGGAAGGACAATGTAAACATGGAAAGCTTTTGAGCTGATTTTATTTCTGAGCCCTCATTGAAATAAATACTTCTGATTGGTACTTTGGAAGGTGAGGAGGGAAAGGGCAGGAAAAGGGCTCTGTTCCTTTATGAAGATAAAGAAATTACTCATTATGGGCTGAACTGATATTATGTCTTGTAAGTAGAACAAAGATTTTTGTAGGCTTCACCAAAATGTGTAGAAATAGGTTAAAAATGAGAAAGTATACAAGAAGCATATACCCATGTCAGCTCACTGTGCTGCAAAGGCTTTTTATTTATATGCTGAGGAAAAAATGATGTTTCAGGGGAATGAGCAGCTGGATGCTGCATGTGGTTGGATTATGCTGGACAGTACTCTGGCATTTTCCTGTTGGTATCTTGGGTTTTCCCACTTCACCTAAAAATTGGGACACATTTCTGTTGCTGTGGTTATCACCTAATTGACATCCACTGGAGCAGAAAAGTGATCTGTGGAAGCAATTGTGACCCAAGTGGGACAAGGGTGGGTAAGCTGGGACAGAGAAAATCGAATTAGAGGGCACTATGAGAGTAAGATACATTTTAAATTATACCACAGCAAAAATGAAACCAGCTCTGTTAGTTAGATGGGCAGCAGAAAGTAGTAATGACACACTTGAAATCTAATTTAGCATTTCTTTCACTGTGAATTTTATTCTCCTTTTTGCTGTAATAGTGTTCAGATGAGGTCACAAATCAATAGATAGGATGGGACAAAGAAGTTCAAGCTCCTGTGTGGGAGAGTTCACAGCAGTCCAGCCACTGAGTCCCTGACTCATCCTGTGTCCTGCCCCTGGCCAGGTGGTTACAGTCAAGTGTGGTGCTGTCCCAAGGCTCAGGTGCCTTTTGGGACAAGGCCTTGCAGAGCTGAAGGTGGGACACATCCATTTATTTATCCTGTTGGCTTTTGAACTTGAGTGATATATTTAATTTTTATCACCCACAGCATCTTGTGAGGAGTCTCATGGTTTATGCACTGTGTGGAAAAGTACTTTATTCAGGTCCTGAGCTCTCTCTGCTGTTTCATTTGACACTGCTCTGCTTTTTGATCTGGAAGAGATGATGAGCAACAGTTCCCTGTGCACCTTCTCTGCAACTTGTCCATTATCCTCTCTCCACCCCTTTCAGCCTTCCTGCTACAGGAGTCCCATCTTGGTTAACAATCATATAAAAGCTCTTCTGCAGTCCTTGCTATCTCTTGTCTCTCTTCTTTCTACCTTTTCCTGTGCTGTTCAGTCCTTTTTAGTGAAGTATGAAGTTTTGACAAAGGGGAAAGAGGAAAACGGGCACATTGGGGTTCATTGGGAGTTTTATACAGTCCTGTGGGTGATGGTGTCTTCCCTTTCCCCAAGGTAATAATCTGGGTGATGGGGGTGGTGCTTGACAGTGGCTGAGCACTGAGACTGTGACAAGAACTCTGACCAACAATCCAGGGTTTCCCTCAGTGTGGCAATAGTGTGAGAAATTTTTCGTTCTTTAATTTAGAAAGATTCAATTACCTGTAAAACAAAGGAACTGTATCATCAAGGAAAGATTTATTCAGCAGGTGCTGAGTGTCATCTCACACCAAGCTCCTGGGGAGGAAAAGACTCCTTGGGTTTAAATTTTGTGTATTTTATAGTTCTACAAAATCCCCCCCCCTTTCAGATCAGTTTTAATATATTCATTTCTGCCTAAAAAGGTTTGTTTTTTCTTCTCCAAAAAGAGGCTTTCCCCTCCTTCCCATTGGCTGCGAGGCATCCCTTGTCAAAAGTTCTTAGCCCAAAGAAAAAAAACCCTGTGTTCAAAATTGGCCAAATGGCCCCCAAAAAGTTTTAATTTTTAGGAACTTTATATTTCCCTTATCCTGGCCTCAAAGAGCCCTGGCATCCAGTCCAGCTGGTAACTGGATACCTCACACCTTCACAATGCACCTGTAATTCTGGTTGTAATAAACCCCGTATTTTTATTTCTCATTATAGTAAGGAGGAGATGTTTTTTTTGTATGTGAGGTGAGGATTGTTCATCCCTCATGGAACAGCACACAGATGAACTGTGCCCTGTACATCTGCCAGTTTACTTGTGCTACTTGGGTCCATCTGCAGCTCTCTGTTACCCTGAGTAACTGAAGTGGCTTCATAAACTTTGTCATTTCTCTACATGATCAGCTTTTTTGGATCATTAGGAATACTTCAGACAGAAAAGGCTCCAACAGGTGCCTTTAGTGCTGGCTGGTCAGTCTGTGCTCACTAAGGCAAGGGGCTGTTTCTGTTTCCCATCTCTTTGCAGGCTGTTCATGTGCAGGTGCCTTCCCACTTCATCACAGGCAGATGCAGTTTCTCCAAGACCTTTTGGCAGGGACTGTTTGAGAACATATTTTGTAAAACCTCCTGAATTGTATCAACTGGCACTTCTTTGTTCATCCAGCCAGGAGCTGCTTTAGGTGTCTGACACGAGAGGAGTCCAAAAGCTGGGCAGAGGTGCCTTGGCTGAACATGTCCAGTTTATCTTTGCAGCAGCTTCTCTTACTGCTGGTGACTTACAGTGCAGCTGCTTATACTGTGTCAGGCCATATCCACAGGCAAGGGAAACCCTTCTAAATCTGTCCTCTCCTGGATCTTTGTCTTTCCAAACTGTTATTACAATGCCATCTGTTCTTATATGTTATATCCCCCAATTCCTTCATATTTTCTGGTCCAGAAAAGCTTGAGAGTAACTGCCTGTGTGAACTAGTTTGTGCCTTTCATATTAATAATATACAGAGGTGGAGAGGGAGGGATTTCTTTCACTATGGTACAGTTTAAGTACCACAGTTCAGGGACTTCTGACTTGGAGATAATTCCTGGCTCATATGGCATGTGGTGCTTTTTCAGAGCATTCCTCTTTGGCAGAACGTTGGCTTTAGCTGCTGGCAGAAATTACATTTCGTGAGGGGAACTGTGACCTCCTTATAGACCTGAATGATGGCAAGGGGTTTAATTTCTGAAAATAGATGTGAAATATTTCAGCAGCCCGTCCTGGAGCCCAAGAGGGATTGGTCAGATCTGTTCCCTGGTTGGGTGGAAGCTTTGCTTTTTGCCTGTTTGCATGATGTAACTCGTGTGTTGTGGTGACTGAGGAGATGCCCTGCAGGAAATGGTGACTTACTGATTGATGGGCAGTTTGCAGATGATCCTGTAGTGTAAAGAATTTCTCTGCAGAAAGGACAGAAGTCAGTTATCAGTTACCAGTTAAATAAAAGTTATTTTCTCCAGGATGGTTAAACTGTTCTGTATTTCTCATATGCACTTGTGATCATATTTTTCATACCAAGAGGAAGAATTGTGTCCCTCAAAGGGACTTTATAAATAACGTTGTGTTGTATAATGCATTTTTAGCTTGACACATGAGTAGCATCTGTAACTCTTTGGAAGTAACATTTGGAATCATATACCAGCCTATAAAAGAACCTCAACTTTCTGTGATTTTTGTCATAATAAGGACCTATTTTTACCATTCTTTTTTATTTCAGAGATGTTAAATTTTGCTCCTGTTACACAGTTTAGCAAGATACGATTTGGTGTATTGGGCCAATTTAGTTGGATTCTTTAATTTCTCCAGACTTCCATTTAGTGTGGCTGGAAAGTCAACTACTCTTGAGATTTGACTTCTGTTATTTTGAAAATATCTATATTTCTACTCACAGATCCTATTGATTGATTACAAAAATTGTCAAACAGAAGAGCCTTATTGATGGTTACAAAAGGAATTAGATTCTGTAGTGTTGTACTGAGAATGAGGAACTTGAGGGGGTGTTATTTTTGTGTGAGAACTGGTTTCCTAATGGGATGTGATCATGGAGGTTGTATCTAGAGCTGATGGGATTGGTTCATTTCTGTTCTGGGATTTTTGCCTATTTATTCTTTTTTTGAGTGAGGTAGACCAAAGAAAACAGCTTTGTCTATCTTATTAATGGAGGGCTCTTAATTCTGAAGAGCTGATTACATATTGATGCAGTAGAGTCCTTATATCAGATGTTCTTTGTGTGACCAGTAGAATCCTTTTAAAAATGGACAGTTTGCATCTGTAAACTAACAAATCTATTAGAATTACTTCTTGTAAGCCTCAATATATTGATGTCACCATTCTTGACCATGTCTTTAAAATTTCTTCTATCAGCAGTTGAAAGAAGACCCAGTTCTGTCTTTCCCTAGTACTTTTCCCTGAGCTTTCCTTCCAAGCTCACCTGTATTGTTATACAACAGGCAGGTGTTTGATGGCCAAAGAACTCGTAGTTGCATCAAATCCAGTTTCTTTCCCAGCTGCATCCTTTAATCAGTAGTTTTCATGTAGTAAATGATTGCCATAGAAAGTCAGCTGCTGTTTGCTAATTCAGAGTGTCTAATGCAGTGTTAATGTGCAATCATGTTTTTCAGAGTAACACTTACTTGTTGGGCTTGGCTGAGTAAAACCAGTCAGGTTGTTAATCCCTGCACAATTTGAAGTTGTCTACAGCCACTCACAGCCCTGTGTCCCTGACATGGTGTCCCTGACTGCTGTCTCTGTGTCATCATCACTGGCATGTTCAGAGACATAGAAAACAGTCTGGAAACTGGCTTTAATATATTGTGCCTGTTATTTCTTTTTATAGTCTTACACCCAGAGTTGCTCTCATAAATGAATGGATCTTGTTAATGTGTTAACATTCCTCCGTTATTTTTTCTGGTGTTTCCAAAGGTAATTTTCCACCCAAGATCTTCAAAATTCCTCTATTTGGGACGTGCCTGAATTTTGTAGTATTTTTGTTGTTCTGAATGGAAAAGTAATAGTATTTTAATGTAACAGTATTTTGCAAGACACCTCAGAAATAAAAGATTTTTGTACCTTCTTGTTCTGGCAAAATTCCCTATTAGAAAAAAAGAAAACCTTTTCTGTGTTTGAAGGATTCCAGCTTTCTAAAATACTTGAGGGACAAGGAGGAGCCATTGGAGTTTTGGTTGTGTCTTGCCAGTTCATCGTTTTGCAGTTGTCAGTGTTCCTGCACTTCGGGAGAAGCTTTAAATAGTTTTTCTTTGGTTGAAATCCATATTTATGATTTCTTCATGGGTGAAGAATGACTCCAGAATGCTGACAAGCTCAGAGTTTCTGTCAGATTATGCTGTCTGCATTATTCCAGTCTGGAGCCAGTTGTTGTGTTTCTCCTGCCTCTGATGTAAACAAGAATTTAAAGCTCATTTAACTGGCAGTGACTTCTGCTGGGCCATAAGGGCTGAGAGAGCAGTTTAGGTTTGTTGATGAAATTCCTGGTTTTTAACTCTCGGATTTAAACCCTGCATTGAATCTCACAGTGGAAGTGCAAACACTGGATGCTGTTTGGTTCCCTTTGGATTTGGATTCAATCTCTTTCTCACTGGCCATGTGTGTGAGTGTTTGCCTGGTCCGTGTAGTTTGTTCTTTCTTGCCCTTTCCCTTTATGTGTATGTGGTTGAAACCCTGTTTTATTTCAGTGGGAGTTTTGTTTATGCTTTTCTCGTTGTTTCTTGGAAATGCAAGATTCCAGAAAACTACCTTGTGGGAGGTGGGGCAGGTGATGGTGGTGTTTTCCATGGTGTTCCTCCCCTGGACTTCAGGCTGTTAACAGAGGGGCTGTGGCCCATAAGGGACTCTTGGCTTTGACACAGAAGTATATTTATGGAGGAGATGATGAGCAGGTTCATCCTCTGGGAACACCTTGACCGTAGCTGGAGTGCTGGCATTCCAAGGGGAGCGTTCTCGTGGATGGGGAAAAAGGATGGTGCCCACTGGAGGTCACTGTTTCAGCTCCTGGAATTCCACTTGTTGTGCTCCAGGGAGTAGTAGGTGATGTGGGCTCTGGCTGAGTGTGTATTTACCTGGAACCAGGTACTTGGATGATTGCATTCAATCTGTGCCTGGGGGAGTTTTAAATGCTGGTTCTGGGGGGAGGGTGGGACCTTATCTGCAACTCATGCTTTGTTTTGGCATGTCATGTTTGAGGGCACTACCCATGGCCATGTCCCTGTTATATTTTGATAAATGTAGCTGAAGAATATATAATTACACACCACAATATTTTTAAAATTTATTTTTAAAATTGAGTTTCATTTAGTATTTTTATTGATTGCATTAATATTTTTTAAACATTAAGATGGGTTCTTATTTCCCCTGGCTAATGAAAACTAGACACCTGGAAAAGTAATATGTGTATCATGTTAGTGCTTATGAAAAGCACAGATTCTTATGTATTCTTTCATATATCTACTTAAATATAATGCATAGTGTTACAGGATTTTAGCAGTGTATTAGTTGCACAGATGGTATTTGAAATAGTTTCAACTTGGAGAGAAGTAATTCCCGGAGCTGAGTTCCTGTTGTAATCTCTGCAGTTTGGGCTGCCTGTTCCACTGGTGGCTTGTGGAGTAGAGTAAGAACTGTGAAATAAGGAAATCTTTGTATGGAATATAAATCAGAGGTTGCTGATTGAAGTGCTTACAAGTTCTGCTTAATTTAAAAATATTTTTAAAAGCTCATCTTTTATGATGTTGTTGAACCTAATTTCTGATAAGGGTCGAAACAAAGATATCGGATGAGGAAAAGTTGGCTGACAGGTTTTCTGGGCAGCTATGTCAGAGCTATTTTTATGCAGGGAGTGAGCTAAAGGGCTATGCTTAGAAGAAAATTCACACAAAGATTCAAGCCTCATACGTCTCTCTCTCTCTTTCCCCACCCTCCAGTGATCTGCAGCTTCCGAGGAACGGTTCCGCAGGGCTTGGTCCTGGAACTAGGTGAGACTGTCCAGATCCTGGAGAAATGTGAAGGTAAGTGTGGCACCCGGGAAGGAACCCCTTTGCTATGGAAGAACATACAAATATCTTAATCCAGCAGATTTTAATAAGTTGTTTGGAAATCATGATGCATCAAATCAAAGCAGTTGAATAAAACCTGATCTGACCCACTTTCCGTAGGAAAGGCTGAGTGCTGTTGGCACTAATCCAGTCTGATAGGGGGTCAGTGTGTTTTAAGTTAACCATCTGTCCAGAAAATCTTGAACCCTGACCTGATTGTTGTATTGTAATTGGGTCTTACACTGAATTTTCATCTTGTGAAGTATAGAATCAGTATCTTTTTTTACTCTGTTTTCTCAGTGTAACTGTTATGCATTTCTGTTAAGTGTATTGGTGTTTATTATTTAGAAACATTGAATGGATGAATAATATTACTGTGAAATAGGTTAGCAATACTGGAAAAAAATGTGAAGAATGTGGGTTTAGGGGAGATTCCTTTGCATTTATCATCATGTGTTTTTTCACCTAAAGCAAAATGCCATTGTAAATTTTATAGTTCCTATGTGGCTGGAGATGTCTGTGTGAATAAATAGAGTGTCCTAATCCACTGCTTTATTCACATGAAGAGTGTGGTTGAAGTTGTGTGTAAAAGGAGAATTATTCTTCTCCTCCTACTCAACCAAGTGGTGTAAAACATGTCTGTGGAGAAGTAGGTTGACAAGATACATACAGTATGAGAATGTGTTTCACAATAGTCTGAGGTGGAATAATGTGACCTTAATCCTGAAGTGTTAAAACAAATTCAAAACCCAGATCCACAAACTTGAATTCCAAAATAACATTCCACAAAGTTGTGAATTTTTTTTTGGTGTTTGTTCAGTTTACAGTAATTTTTTATCTGCAGTGTTAATGTTGCTACACAGACCTCCTGCAGGCTCATCACAGACTGCTTTCCCTCTCTCATGCCTACAACTGTCTTTTGCTCTTGATGCTTTTTTCTTGTACTCAGGTGTTCTGTTTGTTTTTCCACTGACTTAGCTCTTCACAAGGAAGTTGCACCTTCCATGCTAATTTTTCTAGTAAAGTAGTAGCCTTTTCACCTACATTTGTAAAAGTTTTCTGTTGAATGAGAGTTTTGCAGTGCAGTAAGGACTCTTAACCATGGAGAAACATGCTGTAAACAATACCTGTACTATCATACCTGCAAATGGTCGTGTTTTTTAAAAAGCCACTTGTGGTGTGATGGGTTAAGCTGTACTCAAGCACTGAGTGCTGCTTTTAGTTGTTCTGCCAGGTCTTGTGAATTAATACATGGTGCAGGCTCAGGCAAAAATTATTCCTTTGCATAGGATAGTGTAACTGTAAGGTAAAACAATGTGGGCTGTTGAAAGCAGTCATGGTATTTTCCAGCCATTTCTGGGAATCAAGGAAACCTTTAAAACCCTAGGAGATAAAAGCACAATCTCCAGGCAGCAGGTTGCTTACAGAAAAGCAAAGGGCTAATCCAGCATCTCTTTACAGTGTTACAGTAATTAGGCTCTGAATATTTCCTTGGCTGGTAGTTTTGTGGATGATTCCTCAAAAGCAATTCATGCCAGTCTTCAAACTGCTGAGAAGGGAGGCCCTCAGACAGTGTTTTCCTGTATGGGACAAGGTGTTTGTGCACCAGGTTTTGGGTGTGTGTTTTAAGCCCTCTGTCCTGTACTTTTGGTTGAGGTGTCTTTACCGTGGCCTTTATGTGTATAAAGAGATGTATTAATTTTGATAATAACATCTGGAGCTCCACACTGTGAAACTCATCTGAATATTCAGATGGTCTGTGCTACAGCTCTTGCATGTGTGAATTATGCAAAAAAGCACACTAAATGTGTAAAGTAGGTTCTTAGAAGGAAAAAAAGCAGTTGCTTTTTAAGCATTCTTGTCTAAGTGGTTCTTTAACAGGGTCCTCTACTTCTGCAGTGTTAGCTGGTGATTCTTTTGTGTAGACAGGCTGGATAAAATAATGTTAACCCCCCCAAAATAAGGGTCAGTGCTGTGAGAGGCACAGAAGATCCACTGCTGTTTCAGCTTCACTTTTTATTAGAATAGTTTGTGCATAATTCTGTGAGCAGGGATTTTACTGTCAGGGTTGAAAGGATTCACATACACACAAACCTTTTAGTGACGCGAAGTGTGATTGTGGAGACTCGCTGAGGAATTCAAGGCTGACAAAGATTCAAACAGGAGCTATACTTCTGAATGTGCTTATTTTTAATCATAATAACTTACTGAATAACTGTGTTAGTATTACAGAAGAGCAAGTGCTCTTTTGTAGTGACTGGGGTAAGAAGCAGTCGCTGCTTTTAGAGCAGTTGAATGAAAGAGGAGGGAATTTTCCAAGCTTTTGGGTATCAACTGCAGCAAAATTTTATACATATTTGTGGAGTCAAGGAACAAATGTGTGTGCATGCACACACACACACATATATGTACATGTACATACATATATTTGTCTCTGTAAGGGTAATAAATATAAATACTAATTGACAACACGTTTAAATACAATGCAGTATTTAAATATAATGCAGTGCAATACGGTTGCCTTTGTTAATATGTATCTTGTTCATGTGCTTGACATTGGAACTTTTGGATTTTCTGTGCCTGTCACTCTGCCTGCTCCCACAGCAGACCACAAATCAGTGTCATGCCCAGCTTTCCCTGCTCTGAGTCCTTTTTCTTACAGATCTTGGCACTGAGAGAGAACTGGAACACTTCAGGGGAGTTCTCTGCTTTACCTGCCATGCCTTGAGGGGCTGAAAGGGCATGGCATTACCATGGCACCTGTAAATGCTGAAGGATGGAGTTTTCTTTTGTCAAGTGGCAAAAGAGCATATTCCCTGTTTGAAATACTCATGTGGACTGTGCATTCAGAAGAACACCCTCCCTTTCAAGTCATGTGGCTAATGCCACTGTCAGTAACTGGTGACACACAGAGCAAATTTAAAATGTCTGTTTTGTCCGTTTGTTTTTATTGCTGGGAGGTGATTTTCTTTAGATTAAAAATGCTACAACTTCAGTAACTTTAATTATTACCTTGACAATCTTGTATATTCACTGAAGGATAGAAACACCAGCTCATTCCTGAAGCACTAGTTAGAAGAAGAATATTTTACCCATGCAAATTCTGCTGTCCACACAAGTATTTATTTACATGGTGTGTATGTTATTAACTGTGTTCTTAACATACACATGTGTGTATGTTAATAACTGTGTTCTTAAACCGTGCATGTAATATATTTAAAGTTTTCTCTGTTATTCCAGCAGTGACAACATGGTCAAATTAAGTTTCTGGTATTTGGGACACTTAAGCAGTAGATACAGCTTCCAATTAGGGTTTTTGTCCTAAATTCTTGATGAATTGAACTGAGAAGGGGTGTCTTTGCCCTGCTGCCAAGCTGTGCCATACAGATGAGTGAGGAATCACCCTTCAGCCTGTCAGTGCTGTGGGAACAGTGCAGGTTTCCTTCCAGCTGGAGCTGGGAGCTGTCCTGTGGCTGGCTGGGCCAAATTAACCCCTTCCTGAGACTAAGAAAGATGTCTCCAGTGAAATATCCCTTTTCCTTTTTGCCTTTTCATCCCTTTTGCTCTTTGTGGAGTGTGCCCGTGGAGCTGCAGTCTCTTGGGCACACTCAGCTGCTGGGAAGATCTCACCTGGTTACTGAAAGCCTTTTGGAGCACGGGAGTGGCTTCTTGATGACCCTCTGTTTGGCTGTGACCAAGATAAAACTCATTCTCCCTCCTCTGCTTTTGTTGTGGCATCTCTGGCAGCTTTATCAGCAGATTCCTGTGGCTCTGCTGGCACAGGCTGCTCCCTGACGTGGTGCTGGCGGGCTGGGCTGGGCTGGGCTGGGCATTGTCCTGCCCTGGCACCGCGGAGCTGAGAGCTCGGGACAGAGAGGTCTGGGCATTGAGGAGCTTCAGCATCAAGAAGCTTTTGCTGAGCGCTGTTCCTGTCTCTCTTCTGGGTCACTTTGGGTGCCTTTAGCTCTGCACAGCAGTTTAGATGCAGATTGCAAGGTAAAACCAATTGTTTATTGGCTAATATATGCAAAAGACAGCTTTGCTCCAGGTTTGAGGGTTGCTCACGTTACTGCAGAGTATACTTATTTTCATAGAATAAAAAAGGCTTGAGTTCTTGTAGCAGGTTCTGCTGTAGCAGTGCTTTCTTTAAGAACAAACATTAGCTTTAGGATTTACCATAAATACTTACGTAATTTATTTTCAGAATTTTGTTTGTCAAGAAATTACATGTGGAATTTGTTTTTTTCTGCAGCCAATGCTTCTTTATTTAACCTTGATACTCGAGCTTTATTTTTCTGGAAAATAGATCAATACCTTTCAATTAGGACCCTTTTGCTTTTCTACGAACGAGTCCTCTAAAGGAGCGAGCTTTTTCCATGTGACAGACCTCTTGTGGATTAAGTGGAGATCTGAAAGAGGTTGAGAGGTGGCTTTTAGGGAGAATATCTTGTTTTGTTCAAGGCACTTCCAAGAAAAGATCAAATAACCATTGGTAGCTCTTCTAGTCATGCAAACAAAGATTGAGATGTGCAGGCCTGGCCCAGAGCTGCCTTTGCAGTGTAGCTGGGGCTGCACTATGAGTGAATTCTGAGTGCCAATGCCTGGGCAAACACTGTTTTTCAGCCTTTATCCAAGAGTTCGCAGGTTTCTCTCATATGGCTTCAGCTTTCCCACACTGTGGGTTTCCACAGGTACAGGTAGTTGTGGGTGAAAGAGGGGGTATTTACCTGAGCAAGTTTTTGATGTGTGCTACAGTCCCAGTCCATCTTTCTGTCCTGCCTCTTCAGAGGCCTTGTTGAATTCCAGGGGTGGTGAGAGCTGAGCAGGAAGCCCAACACTGCCTGTGGCTCCCAAAGCCCTGGGAACAAAGGGAAGGACAGGGACATGTGGTTGCATACACTGTGAAGTCATTGAGCTTTGATTCCTGACCTGCAGGTAACCTACAGTGGGAATATGTGTACAGAGAGTGTGTTTGGAATAAAAAGTTAGGAGCAAGTGGTCGTCTGAATGTGCAGGGGAGCAGGTGTGACAGGGGGCTTTTCCTTTTGGTTTTTCTCCGGTTTATTGCCATGGAATTAATTCTCCTTGCAGATCTTTGAGAGATTATTTGCTGTGTAGGGTGTACAGAGGGCAGAGCTGTACAACAGCCAACTCTTCATTTCCCTGAGCTTATATCAAATACCATTAGATGGTGTTGGAAAAGGCAGCTGCAGAGGGTTGTGGGTTTTCCTGGGTTCTGTGTTTGGAGTCTGAATGTCACCTTTCTGAGGTGAAACAGTTTGCTTGCAGGGTCATCTGTATCCTGGAAGGTAATTTTGCCCATTCTAAGGTGTCTTTGTCATTTTAGCTACTTTATTTTGACTATAATATAATACTTGGAAGTTCATCAGACCTGTGTGGGATATATTTAGTGTTCTCCTTCCTATTCCGAGTAGGGCATTGCTTAGCATGGCACTACTAATTAAATGATTTTAGGTTTTCTTATAGCAGATTATGTGTATGGGATGGAATAGCCCTTTGGCTGATTCAGGTCAGCTGTCCAAGCCATGTCCCTCCCAGCTTCACTGCAGGCATGGTCATTGTTCCACATTAACTAATTCACAAAATTCGCTTCATAGCTGTGTCTTCCTGCTTCTTGATTTTAAATCCCATCTTTTTCACCATTTTTGTGAAGGCAGTGCCCTTTAAATGCCATGTATCACTAGGAAATGCAAGCCATAATTCTAAAGTATTAGCAAGTAGTTATTTGCAGTACAGTAGCATCTAAACCCGTTAGTCATTAGTGGGGTCTAACCACGGCGGGCACGTTGGGATCACAATCAGCTGAAGCACCTGCCTGGATTTGATGACTATTGTGATTAAATCCTCCAAAACAAATGCTCTTTAAAATATATGATTAGATCAATATTAATGTATTTAAGACTATTAATGTATTTAATTTCAGAATGCAGGGTTAGTTCATTTTAGGGAATAACGTAATGCAGATTCAATTTTCTAAATGTGCTTTTAACAGAAAAGCATTGTACCTTTTCTCATGGCTTTTACTTTGAGGTACAGAATGAGGCTTTGGTGGTGTTCATTGCAAGCAAATGCATTTTACAGTTTAGTGCTTTCAGGTTCTGGTGAGCTCTTCTTTAACTGTCTCTTACTTGCATAGAGTTGGAGGAAACTCAAAACAGAGAAGGATGATTCTAAAAATATTATACCACACTGAAAAAGAGGGGGGAAAAAAAAAAGAAGAAAGGAAAACTAAGATCTGGAGAGCGCAGTATATAAGATTAAAGGGAAATATACCACTTTTCAAATGTATAAATGTACCTGCAAAAGGGAAGTAAAAAAAAAATGTTTTCCGTATTGACTAAAAGAAAAGAATCCTGGATTTGAATAGCAGCAAAGAAAGTTTAGGTTACAAAGTGCATGTATGTTGTCTGAGACACTGAAATTGGTTGTCCAATGGATCTGTCATCTCCATTGAATGTAAATATTCTAGATTTCCAAGTGTCATACCAAAATTTCACTGTTACATGCAGTTTTATTGGCCAGTGTTGGTCTGTGGAATAAAAAGGTGCCTGTGCAGCACCAGCTCTTTCACACTGGTCTGTGTGAGGCAGCAGCAGTATACTCTGTTTCCTTGGAATTCTGTGCAGAAATACCTTGGAATGTAGGTTTCACAGAAGATTTATGGATCATTTTCCACAGTGCTGTGTTATTCAGTCCTGTTAATAAATTATTGGACACTGTTAAAAGCAGACTAACCATCTGTGAGGAGAAGTTTAGGGGGTGGCTGGGATGAGCTGGGGGATTTCTCAGGGGTCCTTCCCTGCCTGCTTTTCACAGCTCTGTAAACACACACCTGGGCTTTGAAATTCTGCTTTGCAATGGAGAACAGAAAACTCAAGAAGTAAAGTAGTTTTTTGGAAATGTGTTTCATTCCCTACCCTGCACACCTGAATTATTAATGGTCACCTCCTTCACTGGGTTTTGTTCTGTCTTTTACAGATCTGCTCACAAACTTAGATGAAAGCACTTTTTTCCCTATTTACCAAAAAGTTTGCCATTCTGTTTGCCTTGAAGCTCAGATGTATGATTATTTCTAAGGTACAGACTGTATTTAATACTGGTAACAACAAATCCCTGGTTATCCTGGTTATCCTGCAGGATAAATGCATTTATTTTTTTTCTGTGACCTTAAAATTATGCAGCATCTGTTGCTCCAAAGCAGGTGTTGCAGGCACAGTTGTGTGGAGTTTTAGAAATTACTCATGTTAAGGATCTGTGTGTAGTTTGTGCCTGTGTGTTTATACTGATATGAATCCCATGAAGTTTGTTCAACTAAAATAAATTGAAAACAAAAAATTTATTATTTTAATATAATCAGTGATTTCATAGGAAAACAAGTCTTAGTGTTCTGTCCTGTCCTCATGAGAAATTTGGGTAATAAAGAAGATGGATTTTAAGTTTTTCCATACTGAGATTTGCAAAGGCCTTGAATTCATTAATTATTTTATTTTATATGAAGTCAGATTTCCTTTAAAAAAAAATTTAGACTCTCAGGTTGTCTTTAAAACAAAATCAAGGCCCTCTTCCCCACATCTGAGCCTCTAAATGAGACTCATATCATAATTCAGCCAAATATGAGGTCCTTTTTCTGAGAGACACAAAACACCCAGTTACTTTGTTCTGGTTTGCCCTATTCTCCATAGCAAATCACTGACAGGTTTTGCTAGGGCTCTTTTGAATGCTGCAGATATTTAATTATATCTAACTTACACCTGAACTCTGTCTGTAGGGGAAAAAAAAAAGAAAGTTGCTGGGAAAATTAGAGCAATTTTAATGGAAAGTGGATTTGTCTTCTGTGGAATTTTGCCCAGTCTCATCACTGTCACCTGTGCAAAGCAGGAGTAATTGGGTTCTTCTGTTTAACTTGCAGCTTTGTGTTTTACTCCTCGTTTACTGTCCTGTCTGGAGCTGTTAATTGATGGGAGATACGAGAATAATAATTGGGTTTGTGAAATTCGACCCTGAAGCCTGTTCTCCAGTCTCACAGACATAGATAAGACCAGACACATGCAAAGGATTTATATTTGTTTAAACCACATTAGAGATGTGTGATAATGGCTTTTCCTGGCTTTCAAAGGACAGATTTCTGATTTTAAGATAAACACTACAGAGTCTCCTGTACCAGTGAGTGAGAGAAGTGTTAGAGATTCTTGACTGAGTGCTGAATGAATCTTTGCCAGGGTGGCTAATGATTATTAGTACAGGATCTAAGTACACTAAGCTGCTTTTATTCCTGGGGGAATAAACAGGAGCATTGCAGGTTCTTAATTGCTTGTCATCGTTAGACAGCAAAATAATAACAATAATTTAAAAAACCCCAAGTGAACAAAAAAACCTTTTAAAAAAATTTGACCTGTGTGGTTTTTGAGATGGTCTCAGTAATTGGATGGTTTCAGTCAGTTTGCTCTTGTGTAAAGACAGCAATGCCACAAGTGAACACACCGTGTGTTTTGTCTGCTTTCAGGGTGGTACCGAGGTGTTTCCATCAAGAAGCCCAATGTAAAGGTAAGCGTGGATACATTTGTTAATCTAGTGGGAGATTAAATCTATTTTGCTGTTGCAACCCAGTAAACTTTTCATTTTTCCTTACCCTTAAGATTTTAGTGCTCTAACTTTTTTCCTGTGGGAGGCTTGGATTCATTTTCTAAATTGTGACAGTGATACTCATTAGTCACTCAGAGGAGCAGAAACCTTCCTGACACATAATGGGTAATTTTTTCAACATTTATGGATCTCACCTGGTTTGATCCTTTCCACCCTACTCTCCTAAGAAAAGCATAGGTGGGCGATCTTGAATTGCTTTAATTCAAGATTTTTAAAGAACATATTTGATAATTTGCATTATTAATCTAAGACAACTTTGAAGAAAGTCCAGTGGCAAAGGATATATTGTAAAGTTTGTTCTTTTTTCAGATTTTGACATTTTAACATCACTGTATTAGGTTATTTTGCAGTTTTTCCAGTCCTATCCTTGTTTTGCTCTTAGAGAACTTTTTTGACTGTTCTGATATCATTTTTTTTGTGACTGCATCTATGTTTTTATAAATGTATGTATCCAAACAGGCAAATAGCTGCCTCTATATAAGCATCACTTCATTGTGTTTTGGTTTAAATATTGCTTGTATTTAAAGAGAGAAGAGTACCAGATTTCTCATTTTACCTGTATTATGGAAGATAATATTACCTGTATTATATTTTCATGACTATAATACTATTACTGAAAACCCTACAGTCACTGTGTGTGTTTTGGTACATCTTCTGCTTGTGTATATGTTCAGATTTGATAGGAGAGCCCTTCAAACCTTCCCTGGTTTCTTAGGTAACCACAGGATCACAGAAATGAGCAGCATTAAGTGCAGGTGAACCAAACAAGAAGCTGAAGTAGCATTTCTCCCCTTCCCAGATTTTGGTGTGGCTGAAAACATTCACATTTACTTTTTTCCTGCAGAAGCCATTCCTTTTAGACCCATCCTTTTCCCCTCTGCAATTTTAGAGTCTTTCTTATGAAAAAGAAGGAATTTTTCCTACAATGTGGAATCACCTTTACTTAGTATTCCTTTCAACCCCCCCATGAAATTTTTTCTTCCTAAATTCTAATTCCTGCAGTTCTAAAGCTCTAAGACTTGAAAGCCCACACTTGATTGCTGACATTTTTGTCAGTCTGGCAGCTGGTTTTTAACCCAGAGGTTTCCAATTTTGTTCTGTATTTCCCCCTGAAGTGCAGGGATGCTGTTCTTACACACTGATGGACTTTGAGGACTCAGGGCTGTGTGTTTTACAGAGATCACAGAACAATATGTAAAGTTGGGGTTAAATTACCTCTTTTCCCCAATGTCTCATCACACAAGAGCACAATGGCCCAGGCAAGGTTGGAGTCCAGTCCTCATGGGAACAGCAGAAGGCAATAAATGGGTTTGAACAGCTTTTCCTTGGAAAGAGGGAGGAAAACTGATAGCTGCAGGGCATGCAGGTAATAGAATCCTTCTGTCTGTAGGGAAACACTGGTGTAGGGGCTTGGCACAGATTTTATGGTGGGCTGCTCTGCTCTCCTGCAAGCTGCAAAGGAGACGTTTTTCTGGCTGTCTCAGCTACCTTACATCTCTCCAGTAAATATTCCTAGTGTTTGGATCTGTTATTCATTCCTTTCTGCTACTGCAAGCTGTTCTCTGCACTCTCCCTACTTTCTGCTTGCTCCTCACCTCCTAGTGGGTTGTTGGGGTCACACCCCCTTTGCAGTGGGAAAACAATTGGCTAAACTTAAATCACTCTTGTCCCTTCCAAGGCAGCTGGTGGGATAAGAGTGGCATCTTTTCATTTGGTCCTGGTTGACTTACCAGTGTTTTTTATATCTCACCATGTTTCCCAACACTTCAGGAGCTTTTGGGAATGCACAGGACCAAGCTTGAATTTTTGTAAGATATTTTTATTGAATAGACTTGCAGAACTTCTGTGTTAAAAGCTTGATCTTTCTACATGGAGCTTTGATCCAGTGTGCTGTCCTGGTCTAAGAGGGACTGAAATGATCGATTGTGACTAATCTGAATATTGACTTTTGACTGCCTGACAGCTTTGACACATTGTTAGGGTTGTTGTTTTTTTTGATTGGTGTACTGGCAATTATTTATTGTGGCTTAGGTTATCAATGCTAAAAACTGCAGATATATTTTTCTAACTTATAGAATTTTTTATCTTGTAGGGGATTTTTCCTGCCAACTATATTCACTTGAAAAAGGCAATTGTCAGTAACAGAGGGTGAGTATTCTTCCTTCTTTCTAAGAAGCTACAGTTATTTTTATCTAGAAGGGAATCAAAGAAGTAATTAATGAAACTTATAGAGAGGTTTAGTTCATTGTATCTTTTTTTTGTGTATGAGGATCTGAAAACTAAATGTAATTCTGCAGAGTTTGGGGTGGTTTTTTTGTTTTTAATATAGCAAGAATCAGATCTGGTTACTTGTGTTCACTTTGGCCAATAAAACTGTAACTTCAGAGGTATCACCTGAAACACAGGCATTTAAAGAACTCTGCTTATATTTTTCATTTTTCATTTGTTTTCTCACTGGCAAAATTCTATATGTTCCTGTTTGTGGTGGAGGCACCAGTAAGTTGACAGCCCATCTTATTTATCAGCAGATTTTCAGAGAGACATCGTTTGACAGGGTAGCTCTTGTTACTCTGAACCTTTTCAAAGGGATCCAGCCCTCCACACCCCATCCAAAGAATGACTGAAGTACACTCTGCTGAAAATATTTTACCTTCACTGTCTTTGTTTGTAGCTCATGTGTTGCTGGTGGTAGATTTTTTTGAGTTAATGTGAATAATGTGGTGTCAATGCCGTGTCGGAGATGTTACTGAGTGTGGGCTCTGGAACCTGCAGAGTTTCCTCTGAGGTTGGCTGGGGCTCCTGAGATCAATATCTCGTGTCTTCACTGCTGCTTTTACTTGCATATTCCACATTCAGGCTGCTGTGGGGAGATTTATAAGTGCAGTGTTTGAGAGTGACCCGAGGCAACAAATTAAATGTGGAAGATAAAACGTATTAAATGGCATTTAGTGAAGTACCTCTAGAAAAATAGGTGACTTCTGATGGTCTTGAATTGTATGTTTATCCCCAAAGGGACTTAGTAAAGATTGTAAGGGCAGCTGTAATACTGATGCTTCATAATTTTTGAGTGTAATAAAATGATATATATTGCATAGAATAACTACTCCTAACGTGTACTCCCCTTAGGGGGAAGACCAGTTCCCTGTAATCTGTAGTTAGTGCTTGATGTTGGCTCAGGATTTGTAAAGGGCAAGCAGTTCAGGATATTTTGATATTTACTAGGAAAGCCAATGTACTTTTTAAAACTAAGTGTCAAGTCCTGATGTACCAGTTGATAGAACAGGATGTAGTGCAGCCCTGAACCAGAGGTCATGGTTATTTCGTGTTTGGTAAAAAATTCTGCCCCTGTATTTAAGAATATACAATATTAAAGAGGTCTGCTGATAAGAAAGGTTAATAGATAGCAGGTATTTTGGGTAGTTTATGATATTGGCTGACATTAACTGGAGGAGGAAAAGGGTTGGACTGGCTTATAGAAGGGACACAAACTGTGAAGGGCCCCCCTTTACAGGCAAGTTTATTTAACGTGCTGTAATAATGAAAACTGTTCCCAGTGACCTTGATGAAAGTGAAATTGTGTATTTTGGACAAGTAACTAGGAAATGCTTCACACAAGCTTATTCTTGTGGAATGTGCTGGAGGAACAGCTGACATGAGTCTGAGAGTGCTTCAGTGTAACAGCAGACAAAACGATCCTCCTAAGATACTCTTCTTTATGTTCAACAAATTCAAGTTGTAGCATTTTACAAATTACTATGCTGACATTTACGTCTTTTTCTACCCTTTCCAGGGTACCTTTCCTAATTTTCCCCCCTCTTTCTCTGCAGGCAATATGAAACAGTTGTTCCACTTGAAGATTCTGTGGTGACTGAGGTGACAGCAACGCTGCAGGAATGGGCCGTGCTCTGGAAGCAGCTCTATGTGGTAAGAACAGTGCTCTTACTGTGCATCTCAACTGCATTTCAGTCCATCAGGAAACCCCCAGAATCAATATAAGGATTATTGGATTCACTGTGCTAGTGAGGGTTTGCTGACTGCAGGATCACATTTGGTGAGTCAGGTGAGATTCACATGGGCTGCACTGGAAATTTCAGTGGGTCTGAAGTTCTGCCTTTAGATCTGAAAGCTTTATTGTTTAAAGTGTCATTAAATATGTAAGAAATAATATAATGGTGTACTCCTGTAAGTCCCATCAAAGACTTCAAAGAATTATTCAGCACAGTTTGTAAGTATTTGTTTTAGTGTCTAGAGTCTGAAAGGGGAAGAACTTGCTGTGGAGGGTTTCGTACAATTGTTCCTCCATATATTAAAATTAAACACTAAGATAAGTGTATTGAGCTTTATACTCACCTATTTTATGTAATTTTCAATTGCTGACACATAATGTCTCCTACTTCTGCTTTCATCCTTGCTCTTGTCTTACATTTTAATGGCCAAATCCCATGAAACAGCAGATAAAAAACTTGCGCATTTGAAGATATTTTTTTCCTGGTTTTTATTTTCTCTTTTTAGCTTAGTAATTGCAAGCCCTAACTGTAGGATTAGGATCAAGAACTGTAGGTGGTACAAGCCTGAATTTCTTTTCACTCCTTACCTTAGAGAAATACCTTACATAGAGCTGCAGCAGCTTTGTTTCCTCAGGTAAACCTGAAGTGACAGGAGTTGGATATCTAGGAAATAAATCCAGGAAAGATCTGGTTGGATGAGTCTGGTGTATCTCCAGCATAACCAGCTGGTCTGTACTTCCTTCAAAAAGCAATCAACTCTTATGAAATTACTTTTGCTTTTGTTGCTCCCAGTTCTTCTGTGGGGATCATATGTCCCTGAAGGCATTTTCTTGGAAAGTAACATCTGATCTAATGGAGGGAGGCCACAACACACATTTCTGTACCACCCTTTCCACTGGTACTCCTCCTTTTTCCCTTTCAAATACGTGATCTTTTCTGTTTTCTTCCTGTAACAATTTTCCCCTCTCCCCAGTGTCAGCTGAAGATGACAACAATAATACTGGCAGTGATATTGAATTGGAGAAGGGGGAATCATTTTACCTACAAATGAGTTACACTTCCTTTCTACTAATGCATTTCTTCTTTACTGTCAACACTAGTTCCTCGAGGGGAAGGAGGGAGAAAGCTCTACTATAAACTTTCATTTGGTGGTTTTTCTTTCTGGGACCGCTTTGTATTTTAGCTCATTATATTTCTTATAACATTGCACAAAACATTATTGTATTCTTAAATAACAGGGGAAAGAATTTACTGTTCTCGTAGAACTTTGGAAGGAGATATCTGCTCCATGACATGAAGAAATTGGCAGAGGTTCTGAGTTGAAAATGCTTTTGTTTTGTGGTGTGAGGTTTTGTCCCCCAAAAATTAAGAAAAAAAATTATAATTTTCTAATATAGAAATAATCACAGAATTGTTTAGATTGGATGGGACTTCTTGAGATCATCAGCTGCCTTCTCGAGTAGGGTCAGATAGACCAGAGTGGCAGGACTGCACCAGTGAGGTTTTGAGTTCCATGTGAATGGAGATTCCACAACTTCCCTGGGCCAAATGTCAGTGTTTGACCAAGTTCAGTGATTTCTTCTGCTCAAGGCCACTGATACAGTAGCACAGCCTTTCTGATGTAAAGAACAACCTACCCCCTTGTGAAGGGGGTGAAAGACATTTGTCCCTTTTATGGGCTGTAAATTGGAAGCCTGAGGACATGCCCCAAGGTGCATAAGTGGCTGTGGCAGAGCCTGGGTTAGGCTTTTGTAATTGCTGTTCAGGCTGGAAGCTGTGCTGTAAGGCCACATCTTAAAACATATTAAGGGACTAAATGGAAATACTTGCTTGTCGTTGGATCAGCACCAGCAGAAATTTTTACTATTCTCAAACTGTAATGAGAATCCTGTAAGAAATGTAATTAATGTTATTTATCATGCTGCTGTGCCTGGTCAGCTTTGTCAGAAAGTTTCTTATTGTAGGGCAGGTTTAAACTCTGGTTGTTCCACAGATGATTTCAGTAGGTCAGTGCCTGTAAGGGGTACCAGCAGTGCTGCCAAACAGCATCTCTCAACATCTCTGAATAGGCTGAAGTGCTCATCTCATGATTTTTGGTGAACTGCTTACCTGGATTATGGTTTGAAAGACCAAGTTTGTTTCAATTAAAAATTCCAATCAGTTGCCTTACTTGTATTGCTGAGATACATTGTAGGGTTTGTATTTGTCTTGCAGTTAAACAATAGGAACTGGGATGTAATACCCAGCAAGCCTGGAGTGATTAAAACACTGCCTGGAGAGGGATTCTGTGTTGTTCCAAGATAAGGTAGCTCAGCTGACAGAAAATTGGAGGGAGGAGGAGAACAGTGAGAAATGGAAGGGTAAAGTGAATCACAGCTTTGAGACAGCTGCAGAAAATCAGTTGGTGTAAAATGTTGGGAATCTTGCTCCTTTCCTCCTGTCCACAGAGAGCCTGTGCTGGGACCGGGAATAAACGGTGTGGGGAAGCTCGGATGGGCTTGAGTTCTGGGGGCTGTGCAGCAATATTAGTTTAGATGGCTGTGAAGCAGATATTAGAAAGATTAGCCTGAGTTTACTGTACTGCACAGGGCTGTGATAGTCTTGTAATTTTTGCTGTCAAGGTGAAAGCACAGTGATGGTCTGGGAGAAAAAGGCATTTGTCTGAAATGAGTTCACAGAGAAAGGGCTGTGCCTGAAATGAATTTGGAATGGAAAGATGTGTGTTGTGTTCTTTGCTTTACTGTAGTGTCACATTATGGTCTGAGCAGTTGCATTCTGATCATATAACTCTTTAAATGCTAACAAAACAACAAGTATTTTGAAAATGGCAGAGGTTTTTCTTAAATTGGAAAGGAATATAAATAATACTGATATGAAAGATACCCGAATTTGTTACTTATTTTTTCAATATTTGTCGTTTATTTGTTATTTGGGTTTTTTTTTCTAATGCTAACCTTGTCAGAAATTCTAGACCTACATAAAAATAATCTTTAGGGGTTTTTTTCTAATTGAGCAATCAGAAATAGAACTTAAATATTTAATATTTTTAAAGGAGTAAAGATGGTATGACTTCTCTTGTTCTGGGGACAGACTTCTTAGGAGTGCCTGTAGCAATAGGACAAGGGGTTATGGTTTTAAACTAGAAAAGAGGGGAGATTGACTAGATAAAAGGAAGAAAACTTCTACACATGAGTTGGTGAGGCCCTGGCACAGGTTGCCCAGAGAAGCTGTGGCTCTCCCATCCCTTGAAGTGTCCAAGGCTGGGCTGGACAGATCTAGTGGCAGGTGTCCCCTCCCATGGCAGGGGAATTGGACTGGATGACCTCTAGAGGTCCCTTCTGACCCAGGCTGTTTGTGATTCTAGGAAAAGAGCATTTTTCCCATATTTGAATAACGTAGTCTGTGTGCAGGTCCCGTGTCATGACACTGGAAAATGAAGAGCAGTTCTGATCTGCCTGTGTCCAGGCTTCTAAGATGAGCACTGAAACAATAAGATTAATGACTCCTTTCTGTCAAAAAAGGCCACTGTTCTATTTAACCTACTTGGTTTGGCTTTCCCTCCTTGCACTACCACTGTGCAGATGGTGAGGAGGGAGTTCACAGGATCTGAGTGTTCAAAACCTGTGCTGTGTCACCACATTATACTGAGTTGCTCAGGCTGTGGGTAGAGTTTCTGGTAAGCACAGCTGACCAGATGTGTGTGTCAACACTTCCTCATGTGTTCGTGTGCTGTCAGTGACTGTACAGACCCTGTATCTCGTGTTATTGTTTTGCCTGCCTCTAATACTCTGCATCCTTCTTTAGATTAATTTGGACCAGATAACTATGTCACTTTGTGGGAAGCCTAAGAAATGCAAAAAAAGGTTCTGCTTATTGTTTCCCAGTACTGCAAAGGCAATAAGCAAAGGATGCCAGTGATTCCCTTCCCCAATACTGTACTTAATTTGGAGTGGAGAAGGAAAGGAAGGAAAAGTAAGATTACTAGTGTACCACTGTAAGCAGCTGAGCCTGCTCTTGTGATTACTCCAAAGAGACAAAGAAGAGAGAGCAGAAAAGCAAGAACAAACCTTGAGGAGACTTATGTAGGCCCAGAGGTGGATAAAGATGCAAAATTGCATTGCTTACAGTGAAATGTATGTGCTCAACTCTCGTGTGGTTCCCCAGACCAGTGTATTGACTTCTGTTGAGACAGCAAAATTATACCAGTAAGGTTGTTAACTTTCTCTCTTACCCTGTGTGTGTTGATAAGATTTGTTATTTTTATACTACTTCTAAATAAAGGATCTGCAAGTTCCCTGTAAGCTTTTGTTAATTAGGTCAAACAAGACTCCTGTGAGTTGTTAAGTCAGCTAAAGAGATCACTGAAACTCGCTGCTGGTGCACAGGAGCTATTTTAGCTGTCAGGAAAATTCCTCAGAGTTTCGGATGTGATGTGAGGACTATTTCTGTTGAGAGATCAGATGACTGTGGAGAGACCAAACATAATTGCCCAACTTAGAATTTGGTCAGATCAATAATGTTAATTTGCTACTTTTATGCAAAGGGGAGCGAGGGACGTGTGGAGTGACTTCTCTTCTAGTTTCAGGAGTTAGACCTGATGGTGTTGGGAATAGATGGAATTTTTGCCAGCTCAGTGTGAAAACAGTTTCCCATTGGCTGCTTTTCAATTTCCTGAGGGATCCTATAAAGGAATAGAGGGGGTAACAGGACTTGGGGCAATTGCAGGTGTGTGGTTTGGGTGTTTTAGGGTGTCCCTAAAATCAAAGCACTGAAAGTTAAAGCTCATCATGAGAAATGCCATTCACTGAGTCACTCAGGTGGTTTACTCTTGTAGTGAGTATTTTGAGACATTTTTATTTAGTGAGATGCCTTTTGCTCCATATCTGATGAAATGTGATGGATTTCTAAAATATGTAGACAGAGAAAAGTGTGGTATGATCTAAAATTGATATGCTGCATCTGAGGTCTGCAGCAGAAGGTCTCCCTTGAAGGAACAGAATTCCTTCAAGTCAAGGCTTAGCAGATTTCCTACACACTTCCAGTTCTGTGCAAGCAAACTCTTGGAAAGATGAAGTATTTGTACCGAGACATATGCACAGAAATAGTACTGCACATCCACGTGGCCTTCTTTCCTTTTTCAAGGTTACCTGCAAATAGAAAACTCCTTTAGGGTGGTTGTTCAGGTTTGTGAAAGAGACATTTTAAAAGAATCTGAAGAGCTCGTCTGGCCCCAGTTGACACTGAGAGACTCAGAGTTATCACTTTACAAGACAGGACTGTGGATAATAATGTTCAGCAGTATTATGGCTATTTTTATATCTTTCTGTGTTTGGAGTGAAGGATGAACCTTCATGGAGTGGCCAGAACTCAGACAGGAGTTTGAGGCAGCTGATAGTCTTGTTAAGTGCTGCCCAAAATATAAGGGAAACTAAGAGTAAATAATTCCCCTTTCAGTGCCACTCCTTCGGTTCCTCAAAGGGAAGAGTGCCCTGAGAAATCATCTGATTGCTTAGCAACGGAATGTGAGGCTTTTAGCAGATTTGTTATTTGATTACTAGAAAATACTTGAAGATTTTTCTTGATTGGGTTGTGAGGGGTGTGTGCAGAATGATTTGCACGGTGATGAACACTTCAGTGTAATATGCATGAGGTGGATATCTTTATAATTTGGTATGTTTAGTCATGGAGGGGGAAGCTGGAGGTAAATGATGGAATATCCCAGGCTGGAGGGGACTGTGAAAAATCATCTGGTCCAACCTTTTGTCAGAAAGGGATCCTACATGAGGCTATCTAGCACCTTGTCTTAATCCAGTGAAGGGTTGTTCTTATTGTAAAACATTTCTTTCTTATGTTGAGGCAAAAACTCTCCTGCTGCAACTTCCCCCCATTGCCCCTTGTGTCCTCCATGTGTCTCCCTGTGGACAGGGAGCCTCCACCCTCTCTGGGAGGATGTGCTGGTACTGGAATACTGTGATGAGGTCCCCCTGAGCTGCCTCCTCCAGGGAGAAAAGACCCAGCTCCTTTTGTCTTTCCTCACAGGGCAGAACCTGCAGCCCCTCAATCCTCTTCGTGTCCCTCCCTTGGACCTGCTCCAGTCTGTCCCATCTTTCTTGAATTGTTGGGAGCAGAATAAAGACCACAATATCACAGTGTCACAGTGTGATTTGTGTCTGCTCATTATCTCAGACAGGTAGAAATTTTCATGAGTAAAATCTTAGAATTTTATGCTGCTTAGAGATGTTGTCTGTGGGAGGTTGAGTCGAAGCCCTCCTCGTGCTTTGTCAAATTGAGACTTGCATTTACAGCAATTTATTAGCTATGGTTTCTTGGAGGTCTTTAGTGGATGTCATGACCTCTCTTTACATTTCTTCCTTGGTAGAACAGCCCTCATGTAGAAAATACACTTAATGTTTATTAGGTCACTGCCATAAAATACTGTTTATTTCAGTACATTTTCCCTTAACACTGACTTCCTGAAGTTCAGTTCAAGTGCTTCATATTTTAAGGTTATAACGGGTTGCCATAGTTATTATTTTTCCCTTCCCTAATTTGAAGAGATTTAATGCAGTCAGTCTCTCACAGTGATTTGTGCAAGTGTGAGAGCTTTAAGGAATTAAAAGTAGGCGTAAGTTTTTAGGAGAGTAAAATAAGATTAGTTTGTAAGCAAATCTTATACCATTAAAATCTGAAAAATTATGATAATTGATTTGGAAGTTATTTTCCTTTGAAGCCCCCAGAACTTTATGGCTACTTTGTTGGGTTTAAGGAACAATATAACAAGGAGCAATATATGCAGTACCTTTCATTTACTGCCACATACAGATTTATGGTATCATTTAAGATTATTAGGATCAACTAGACAGTTTTTATGTATTTTCAAACAAACTAGAGGTTGACTATAAAACAAAAACTACAGAGTATTAATCAAACTGTCTGGGAGGAATATATGTTTTGAGTTACCATGGATATGGATAGATTTTTTAATAGATTTTAAAAGTAGAGGCAGAATTAAATGTAAGTCACCTTCTGGTGTCCTTGGCAAGTCCTACTGTCACAAACTACATGCAGGGTGTTTTTATAGTCTTGCTTTGTAGAAAAATGTTATTTAGTCATTGATATGGGAGATCATAATATGCTCTTTTATTTTGGTAAATAGAACTGAGTATTTGTCTTACTGCTAGTGACATTTATAGCACATTGTGTGGAGATTTGGAGGGGTTTTTTTGAGATTAAATTTTTGAAGTATTAGCTAGTTTGTACTTAACAAGGAGCTCTTTCCTTTTTAGAACAGTCTTTGATGTGCTGTGTGCTGCAAACAGTGTCACAGTACACATGTAAAGTACATGTGGGAAATTAAAACACGAGGATTTTATTGAATGCTGGTTTAAGGCTAGTTGGGAACTGACAACCAGCAAGGAAACAGAATTTACTCTGGGAAAACCAGTGGCTGACCTGTAGATGATTGCAAACTGTTTCTTCTGTACTGTAAACACAGTGAACACTGAATTATGTGAGATCAGGGAAAGAAGCTTTTAATCCAAAAATCCAAACAGGAGTTCCTTCATCTGCCACTGGAGAGACTCACCTGAGTTGTTCCAAATCTGGTGTTGTTACAGAACTGCATTTGAAATAGAGGCAAATGGGAGGGTGGTTTGGTTTGAGTTTTCCAAAGCTGTGTTTTGAGGAAACATGGCAGTTTGTTTTGGTTTGGATTTGTTTTGTTTTTAAAGAACAGAAAATTAAGAGGGGGGAGAAAAAGGGCTTGGGGAGCCTGGCAACCTGGCTTTTTGGAGTGAGGGAACAAGTTTGTGTGTGTGGCTAGAGCTTAGGAGGGAAAAGGCTGATCATCCCTAGTGGGTATTTATTGGAACTAAAGCAACAGTTTGGATTTCATTTCAGAAAAGACAGTTATTTTTTTTTTTAGTAGAAAAGCAAAGAACATCTGTCCTTTTGGCAGCCTGGATGGCACTGTTGTCCATGTGGTATCAAGAAGTGTCCTTCAATCTTCCCCTGATCTATGTTACTTGCTGTGGCTTCTATCCTTAAGACATAGAGAGGAAAAGGTAACTGCATATATAATTATGATAATTATTAGTAATGGTTGTAATTTTAATATATATGTAACAAAATTATATGTTTTTTTTTAAGGGGAGTAGGTAAGAGAGTTTCTCTAGTGGGAGGAGTAGAAAATCAGTGTTATATGAACTGGTGTCTGCACAAGTGGAGTAAATCCTTGTGACTGGAGTGACAGAGAACACCGTGGCTGCAGCAGTGGACAGCCAGCACTTGGCCTGCCTAATTTGATTCCTCTGCATTTTTGTTGCATTTGGCTGGAGAGGGGGCAATGGTTGATTTTTGTGTCCATCTAAACAGGAATAAAAATGCAGCTTAATTTAAAAACTCAGCGTTTAGTCTGGCAGATGGATGGATACCCAATTTTACATGAGGTATTCAGGTGAAATGATAACATTTCAGATTATTAAAGACCTGTTTCTTCTTTTTTGTTTCAACTTCCAGCCATGGGAGTGTGGATATAATGTAGGGATTACTGGTAAATAAAAACTGTTCTAAAGGAATAAGCAGGGTTACAAAGGCAGTGGTAAGGAAAATCTGAGCAGCTATTCATTAGTTGGTCAAAATAAAGAGAGGTTCTCATGTGGTCATGCAATCAAAAACTATTGTAAAGCACAGATACAGGAGCCAGGGCTAATTTCAGTTATTGTTTATCCTCATTTTCTTGAGTGCTTGTCTTTCTCTTTGAGCAATTTTCTCATAACAGGTTTTTTGTGACTGTTGGAATGAAAAGGGGGAAAATGAATAGAAATTGTATCTTAAGAAGCTACTCACATAATTTCTTAAGTTGTTGTTGTTACATCTTAGTTTTGAGCTAATAGTGATTATGGCCTTTGAAGAAGTGTGTTCTCCTTTCATAAATTCTTTTGCTTGTTTTCTAAAATTTTATTGTTTAATAGAAGTTATCATGCTGTGTGTTAGACATAAAGAGTGCTTAAAATAGAAGGAATACAAAGAAAGAAAAATAAAGAAATGGGGAGAGGTTTCTGTGAGAGAACTGGAATTTAACTTCTCCCTTTTTTTTTTGTGTTCATCTTCCTGTGAATTTCGTGGTGGTTTTGTTTAATTTTGAATTTAGAAGCAGAGCCTTGTGCTAGCTGGTTGTTCATAGGTACACCTTTGGTTTTAGTCATAAATGTTGGTTAATAGAAAAAAATACTTATTACTAAGTTTGATTTCAGAGTCTTTAGTTGCTATCACTGCTGTCACTCTACTGTTCAATGAGAGCTTCTTCAGGTAACAAAGATACTCTGTGATTGTATGTTTACCCCTGCAAATAGCATATTGCTTTTGAGGGAAAAAAAATAAATATCAAGTGATCTGAGGAGTTAACTCCAAAAGATAAATGTATGTAGGGCACCTCAACAGCTTGTGAAACAAATACTCATTTCTTTTTTACTGCCCGTGCTCGGTGCCTCTAACAGGTCGAGATCCAGGGTGTTCAGATGAGATCCAATAGGTACTACACAAAAAACCTGCTGCAGAAATAATGGAAAGCATAAATCATGTGTAGGATTATATTATTTTCTGATAATAGCCCTGATATACTTGTACCTCTTTGTCAGTGGTCTCTGGTTGATGTTGCTGCAACACAAACCCCTGCTGGCAGTGCCAAGGGCATGGCAGGGGCTGAAGGTGCCCGAGCAGTGCCCAGCCAAGCACTGCATCTCATCTCACTGCTGATGGAAGTGCTGTTTCAGCTCCACCCTTTTGCTCAAAGCCTTCTCCTCAGCAGTTGAGGTTGTGTATGTGTGACTTGGCACAAAGCTTCCTGGGCTAATAGAACTATATTAATTCTTTCTCTTCACTGTGTTTTGCTGAGCTGGGTGTGAATTTTGCAGTGTCCCAGAGCTGGAAGGATTTCTCATAAATCTGGAAGATGCTGAGCTCCAAGTTCTCTGTCTGAAGTGTGTATTTGTGTCAGTGAAATGACATAGTCTGAGTTCAAAGACCTTTACAGAGCTGGGGAAATAGTGATGTCCTTTATGTTCTGTGCAGTTCAAGGGTTGGCTGTTTGATCTAAATTAACTTACACTTGATGAAGCAGATTTCAGTTTATTCTTTCTGATATGTCCTTGGAGTTGATGGGGAATTTGGGAATGCTCTGTAGGGTGTGCAGGAGCAGGCATTTGGAAATGGAGCTGAGCCTGCATCCTGTCACACGGAGAGGAGACTCGCTACCTCTCTGGACTTCCCACACTGATGTGAGCTGGCTGCTGAGAGAGGCAGTTTGTGTCCTCCTGTCTCCTGCCCTGTGACCATTCCCACCCCATCCCTTCGGGAAGCAGGGAGTGGTGTGGGCAGTGTGGGCATGGAGGAGCCACGTGTCCCTGGGCACTCACTGGGCAGCTCTCAGGGAGTCTGAGCTTCCCTTGTGTTTGATCCAGTGCCCTTTGATAGAACCATTCCACTGATGTTTACCAGAGATGCAGGTTTATAATTATTACAGTACTGTCTTTATTTGATTTGAGAATGGTGCTTTAAAGTTTGTTTTATGAATTAGCTTAAGCTCAGTTTACTGTGTACAGGTGAATATACAGGTGCTAAAGTCCTGTTAGTGATCCCCATGCTGTTACATTTCCACATCTTCTATTACTGACAGCACTCAATAATCTTTTCTTTTCAGTCAGGGTAGGTTAGTAAAGGATTGAAGGCAGTCATTTTAATTTGGGAATCCATCTGTGTCTTTCTCTGTGATTTTTCCCAATAGCCTCAGAAGTTGAGGTAAAAGTCTGTGTTCTGTATGTGGCCTGGCAGGCTCAGCCACCTTGCAGAGTGCAGACTGCACTGAGTTACCAATTGTAAGGGGTAAGGTAGTAACACTTTTGGTATCAGAATTTTTTATTTTGACCTGAATAGCTCAGGTTTGATTTGAAGTGCACGGGGCAGTTCCCTTCCCCAGGGAGCTAAAGCGCTGCCGTTCCCCAGCGGGTGAGGTTTGTGCCCAGGGCCTCGTGCTTGTGAGAGCTGTTACTGATACTGTCAGATGGACTTGGTGTTTTCTCATTACAGGGACATGATTGGAAACCTGCTTGGGTAGGATTTAATGAACCTCTAAAATGTAGCACAGATCAGTGGCTCATAATACTGAAAGAAAGTTAACTTATTTTCTGGGTAAACAGGGAAAGAGCAGCAGCAGAGGTTTCTTTTTAATCTTTCTGTGTGTTCACTAATGAAAAGGAAGCTGTAAAGAAACAGGTGTGTGGCAGGTTTTCATGATAAAGTTAATGGAGTTAATGAAATTACTGTGAATAACATTAATTATGGAATAGTTGGCAGAATGGAAGAGAGGGAAGGGGAAAGTAGGGTCTTACCCACTGTGGGTTTTTTTGTAACAACCAAATAACTTTATTGGATATAGGTATTACTAGTATCTTAATTTCATTTAAATGTATGTGGTGATGGAAAATTTAAATCTTGGAAGTTACTGGGCATGTGCTGGATCCTTAAAGAGGTGCAGTATATCTTTAATATTTCAAAAATATAATTAAAAAAAAAGAAACTAATCTGTCACTTTGAATAGGGAGGTGCATCTTACGTAACCCTGTGCTTTTTTAGAAGACATCAAACCCTGTCATCTTCCCCCTGCTCAGAAAGGCCTGTGCAGTGTGGCAGCTCTGTTCAGAACTGGCACAGCACTGTGCTCTGGAGACCAGCCCTGAGCCTGTCAGAGCTCATATCAATTATTCAATGGGCCTCAGATGTTAAACAAACAAAACCCCCACCCTAAACACTGGGAAACTTTGATTTCTACTTTTATACAGGGAGCTCAGCTACCCCATTTCTTCCATCTAACTCTTCTCCCATCATCTGTCCCTTTTTGCCTCATTCCTTTTCAGGATTCCAATCTGAGCTTCTCTTTAACTCTTCATCTCCCTTTCCCTGGTTCCCTGCTAGTCACTTCCCAGTCAATCCCACTCATGCATGTTCTGGTCTTTATTTTGAGGAAACCTTATGTTTTCTTCTGTTTCCTGAATTTCATTGGGTACTTCTTGCTTTCCCGAATTACTGAATTGCTTTTGTTTAATTGTTACTCAAACCATTGTGAAAAGGGACAAGTAGAATTAGTGTTGACTTCAATTCTCCTGCAATTAAAAAATCCTCTGGATGCTTCATTTAGCTGCCAAGAAGTGACATGCAGAGATGTTTCAGCTATTGCTGGAAGAGGGACTAAGGACAGTGAAATGTGGATCTCCAGCTGCCTTTCAAAAGAGGAAAATATTGTGACCAATCCAGGGCTAAGAAAATACAACCCAAATGACAAGTTTTCTGCCAGTTTTTGTCTGGCCCTCGTGTCACAGAACGGAAGCAGAGTGGCAGTTTGTTTTTGGGGAATGAACAGCATCACTGACAAGTTTAGAGTCAGGAGGATGATTTTAATGAGCCAGTGAGGCTTGTTGTTGGATTTTGGTGTCATATTCTGAAGTAGCTGCTGAGTGTTCTGTCTCGGATGTGACAATAATTGCCAGGCACGGCAGCTCTCGCTGTGATACTGGTGCTGTCATCTTGTAAATCTACATTAGAAACACATCTAAATGCAAGTATTCTGTTTAACAGTTATTCTGTTAACAGCACAGGATTCTAGAAGGAACATGATTGTGATTTGATATTTCTCTTGAAACTACTGCATTTCTGTGTTAGATACAGAATGGCAGTATTAAAATAGCTGCAGGAAGAGGAAAAACAGACATTGTGTGCTTTCCTTATTTTAGAATTCTCCTGTGTGAAGAAATCTAAAATAAATATTTTCTAGTTGTCACTTCTATTTATCCTAGGAAAGCCATACCCTGTTTTAAGATACAATTTTTTAACATCTTTAACACATTCCACTACAATCTTCCAAGGGTTTGTTGATTTTTGTTTGTTTGTTTTTTTGTCAGTAGATCTGGGAAATGCATAACTAGCTCATGGGCTTTGCCAAAAAAAGCCAGAATTTTCTCACATGTGGACAGTAAGCTGAAACATTTATACTTTGTGCTTAAAACTGACACATTCTGTGACTTTCTGATGCAAACAGTGGTACTATTTCAGTTGCTTTTTGAGAATATTGTTGTGCAGTGATACCACCATATTTCCAATGGAGTTCTTCCATTTTATTAGAGGAAATCAGAAAGCTATACCTTATGGATCACCTTTTTTAGAGGTCCTGGCCAGATCCTTCTGATGAGGTGAATAATCCAAACAATCACCTTTCCTTTCCTGCCTTCTTCTACCCCTCTGCCCTATTGTGTTGAATCTCTTTAACAGTTCTAAATTAACAAAAAGTTAATTTTCTTGGGCAAAAGTGGCTGTGTAGAGGGAAGAAATGTGATTTTATGGCTCCTGCTGTAGAAAGGACTGCAGTGCAACTTCATCCATATTGTGAAGCAAAAGGTAATTCAGACAGGAATTTCTGGTGGATTAAACTGGCTGTGCTGCCACGTTGTTGTGCTTCAATGTGATAACTGAGTGGTTACCAATAAATAGAGTTTTCTTATTATTGATAATCTAATGGCAGAGTTATTATATCAGTTACTGCAAACTCTTCTGTTGTGGAACTTGATTATTGCTGTGCCTGTTATCTCTGTCATAGAGTTTTGGCTTGAAAAGCAGACCAGAACCAGGCAAAGGATATCCTTATGGCTCACAGGGAGCTTCACTGCTGTGTCTTCAGCTTTATGTGCACGGAATCATGGAATCCCATGGACTGGAAGGAATTTCTGGGGGTCTCCAGTACAACCTCCTCCTCAAAGGAGAACCTGTGAGGGTTGGTGGTTGAGGATCTTATTTGAATATTTGAGAAGATGCTACAACCTCTCGTGGAAAAACTCTGTTCTAGATTTTGACCACCCACAAGGGAAAAATATTTTCCTTTGATTTAGTTGGAATTTCCAGTATCTGTTATTATTTCTATTCTGATGGACCTCACAGAAGAATCTGGATCCATCTTTTCTAAGTAGTCCCATCTGGCAGTTGTACACAGCAAGTAAGGGCTCCAGATGTCTCATGACTACTGGATAGAGGGGATGAATTTCCTCCCCTGCCCTCTTGGTGATGCAGCCTCATGTCTGTGTCTGGTCTTTGCTGCAAGAGCAGCACTGCTGGCTCCTGTTCAGCTTCCTTGCAAGGTTGTCTTCCATGAAGCTGCTGCCTGCCCTTGCTGTGTAAGGTTATTCTAGATGAGGAGAACTTTGTATTTGCCTTGGAATAACTTTGTGAAGTCCATGTTGGTCTTAATTTCCAGCCTGTTGAGGAAGCTCCTCTGATCAGCCCCCCGTGTGGTGACAACTCCCCCAAGCTTGATACCATCTGCAAAGTGCCCAAAACTGCACCCAATTCCTGTATCCAAATTGTTAATTAGGATGTTGGCACACTGAGGGCCACGAGGAACCAGCCATGGGTTGATCCATGAGCTGTTGATGATGCTTGTTGGGCCTGGCAGTCCACCCACATTTCCATCCCAATTTCCACTCAAATTTCACAATCCATTTCTCCAGGCCCTGTCTCACTAACATGGCTTGTAGTGTGTGTGTTAGATGTCCCTTGGCTGTCCCTGGCCAATCATCTTTTCTGACTTCAGATCTTAAAGCTGCACACTCAAGTTTCCCTGTCTGAGTCCTCACCTTCTCTTCTGAAGTTGTCAGCTGTGTCAGAGACAGAAATCATGCACATCCTTAAATCTGATTGCAAGTTGCATTGTTCATATTAACAATAGATGTAGAACTTCTGCAGACATTAACTAATCCTCCCTTGATACTCTGATTAAAGAAATTAGCAGTGCAGAATTAAATATATAGCATTTACTAAATGGTTTAAAAGCAGATGAATTGATAACAAAGCTGTGGAAAATGGAAACTTTTTATTCAGTGCTGCTTCTTGTAATAGGACCTGCAGGGATCTGTTCTGGTTTGTTTGTTATTCACTAGTCTCATAATAGGACTCAAAAAAAAAATTGGTGCAGTCACATAAAAATTGCTGATGATGCAGAAAGAGAAAATTAAATAATGATTAGTTCAGAACCTGGATAGCTTTTGTCAGATATTTGGCTTCTTTAAGCAGCATCTACTCTAATACATCCAAATATAGAAAGGCCCCACAGATGGTGTTTGTGTCCTGAGGTGCAGGGATGCTTCACGTGATGAAACATTATTGTGGCAAACCAATTGAACATCAGCCTTGATTTTGAGAGCTAAGAGGATAAGAAGTCTTGCCTTTATAGACAGGGGGGCATCTGGGGGGCAGAGGAGGAGAATAATTAAAATTTATCTGTACTGATTGCTGGGCAATTGCTCCTGGTTCTGCAGTGTCCTCTTCAGAATGGATGGGGAACAGCCAGGAAGGTTCAGAGGTGGCACAGCCAGGAGTGTAGCAGGGGGAGCCTGGAATGGGAGGAGAGGACCTAGAGTGGATCTTCAGGTTACTTAATCCACCTGACTCCTTTACAGCAGATTCATTTCCAACTATGATATTTTCAACATGGGCTTGTGTTGCCTGTTTTAAAAAAAAAAAAATTGTCTGCAACATTATTGCTTGAGAGAAGTACCTGTTTATCCACACCTTCCCAATGTATAATAGATAAAAATAGATAAATAAATAAATAAAAGTGAGCATAATGTTCCAGCAGAAGCCTGACAAATAGAGAGTGAAGAAATCACTTTGTACATTTGTGTAGACAAACTGCAGAATCTGAGTGAGGAGTCAGGCTCTTTATGACTTATAAATGGGTACATGGAGGAGGGTTTCAGGTACATGATTGATAATTGAGGTAATCTGTCAACAGTCTGTCACTTCTGTCAAAAAAAAATAGAACAAAGCCCAGTATTTGCAAACCAAAGCCATGCAAATTTGGAATAGAAATGAAGCCACTTTTTAATAATTAGGGTAATTAGCAATAAATTAATCATGGAAAGCAGTTGTTTCTTTATTACTGATATCTTTAAAACAAGACTGGATTGTATTTTAAGTGATTTGTTGCCACATTATCGTAGAGGAAGTATGTTGCAGCAATCTGTGAGCTGGTTTCTATGGCATGTGCCCTGCAGGAAGTCAGACTAGATAATCACAATAATCCTTTATAGTCTTGGAATTGATGAATCTTTAAATCTGTTTAGTCAGGACCAGCTGTGTTGAAAAACAGCATTACTAAAATACAAAAAAATGTGCTAACAAGTAGTGGATGTGCTGCACTGATGTGTTCTATATTCTTTCAGGCAAGAGGATTGTATGCAAAAGGCTAATGGTTTTTTAGGAGTGATGCCTTTCAGAGATGATGTGCTAATTCTTGTACCCCTTTAAAACATATTCTTTGTGGCTTTTGATGACTTATCTCCTTGGTGAGGACATGCTTTCAGCTATTTATATATAAACTGTGGAAAAGATTGACATTCAATACTTCTTTTTTTTTTTTTTTTGGCTTACTTACGTTTCAAACACTGTAGAGAACAGCAGATATTTTGGATATCTGTGAGTGGGAGATCACCAGAAATGGTTCAGTTGCTGTGTAAAGGTGAGTCAGGAGCTGCTTCTTTTGCTTCAGACACGCCTGGTGTGGCAGTTAAACATCAGCTGTGTGCTGAGGGCTCTGCCCTGCCGGATGGGCTGGGTTACAGGCAAGAAATAATGCTGACATAGTGCTTGGCTGTCATTTGTTAACTCCAGTTTTTAACCATTGGCCCTGTGCAGTGGTATTTTTTTTTCCTTTCCCTTTCCCTTTTGTCTGTGGAGCGTCCTGAGCCCCGGTGAAAACACCAAACTTCTGCCTCAGAAGGTGACCCTGTTTAAAATGGATGAAAAAAACTCAGTAGCTACCTACACTTCCACACTAGCAGGAAGGCTTTGGTATGGCTTTTTAGAATAATGAGATGCCCAGGGTAGAAAAACATGGTTTTGTTCTGATGTTTTGGGATCTCTGAAATCTCTGGTTTTAACAGCTGCCAGCCACAGGTCCGGTACAAATATTTGCACTGTTGTTGTCACATACATGGAACAAACATTTTTAAATTGAAGAGGCTGAAATCAATTCTTTATCCTGGGAGTTGTACCTGTTTTCTTTTAGCTTTTTATTTGCAGTTCTGCCTCTCATCTCTTAACTATTTTGCTTTTTTATTTACCAAAATCTTGGATATTTTATAGAACAAGTAAAAGCAAGTACTTGAAAACAGGCTTTATTTATAATTTACATCCTATTTGCTGCATTCCACTTTCCTTTTTTTGTGCTTTTTGTTGAACTGCTAAACTATAATCTATGTTTTCAGTCCCACAGTATTATGGGGTGGCCATCAGCTCAGTGCCAGAGTTTAAAGTTACTGAGCCTCACAAGTTCTTTCATAGGGTGAAGTAGCTTAGCTTGCATTTGAGTCAGTTATTATTTTACCAGTATTTTCCCTGAGGCCATGTGTGAAGCTGCATTTATTATCAAGGCAGAAGAAATTACTTGTTTATATAAGTCTTACTTTGATGGATCAGACTCTTCTTAACAAAATTTCTGGCTGTTCTGAAACCCAAACCATCTTGTCAGAGTATCTGAGTCAACCAAACACTGCCCTGCCATTTGTTACAAGCTGTCTGGAGGCATCACCCCTAAGCCATGGAGATCTCTGCACCTCAGCAGAGCCACCTGCAAGGTCCAGAAATGTCCATCTAGGCAGGGTTCCCAAATAAAATGACTTGTGCTCTCCTGAGCTTTGTGTCCGTGACCTGCAGCTCAGACAGAGGCTCTGTCAGACAGTGCTGGTCATTGCCAGAACTCGTGTCCCTTGGATCTTCCTCTTCAGGAAAGAGTTTGTTCATCAGGTAGGAACACTAAAACCCAGACTTGAACACATAAGAGAGGACACTTATTTAGTGAGTAGTAACAGCTGCTGTTTCAGGTGTGTGGATCCCATGACCTGCCCTTTGTTTCTCCTCTCCAAAGTAGGAGCATCATGAATGGTTTGCAGAAACAAGAGCTGTGGCTCCTGCATTTTTTTTCCTTTTCTTTTTTTTTTGTAATAGTGGTGGGAGGCATATATCATGTCTGAGACACAAAAGAGCATTACTGTTAAAAACGTTGATACATCAACATGAGTTTGCATAAATTGAAATAACTTAAAGAGCCATAAAGAATCATTACTCTGAGTAATGAGAAAATCCTTCATTTTCTCACAATTTTATATTTTGTATCCGGTGTGTGAATAAAAATAATTGCATTATAATGTACAACAGAAACAGAAAACTTTGAAACCTGAAGATGTTTAAGTTAGAAGATAATTTGGGTGATCAGCTTACCTCCCAAAAAATGCTGATCTTACAAGTAAAGTGGACATAATTTCAGTTCATCTTGGTCTTAATCTGAGAAAACAGTTGTGTTGTTTCCTAAGCTCTGCCAAGTTATTATTTTATCCAGACAAAGTGAAGGCTTCCAGGAAGGCTGAGTTCTGCTAAACATCTGTGTGGGGAAGCAGAAATGGATCAGTTCTCTGTTTAAACTGCAAGGTAAATGGGCTGTCACTTCTCCTGTGAAGGATTTTCCTCTGCTGGACAGTGCTCTCGGATTTTGGAAACCCATATGCTTTTTTCCTTAGAACTGTTCCTTTGAAATTGAAATGGTCTCTTCTAGAGGAAGGAAATTTCCCAGAACCTGTCTGTGAGAAGCACAGCTGAGATGTTTTTGCAGCTGAACGATATTTAAATGTCTTTACTGGTTTGAATTTACATGAGGAGTTTGTAGTTGGAAACCCACTGAAATCCATTGAGCAGTTTTCTTTAGGGATTCACAGAAATGTTGCAGGACAAACGGTGGCACCATGCCCAGGATCAGTAATTACAAAATGTGCTAATCAAACCAGTTTGCAAATAATGGCCTGTGTTCTATACTTTATTGGAATAATAGTGCGTGTTTTGCTTGTGGTTTTCTTCCTTACCATTTTTGGTGCCCCTAATGCAACTTTAAAATGGCTTTTGGCAAAATCTTCTCTAACATAATGAACTTGTATTGCTTGACCTGCATGAGGATCCTGACAGAGATAGGGAATTGTTGGAGGCCTTTAAGCTGACACAAACTGACCCAGTCCTGCAGACTCTGGGACTTCTTTTGAGGTTTTTTTCTCTCTCACTGCTGAGTCTGTCAGGTCCAAAGCAGTAATACTCCTTCTAGACCACTGCAGTGTCTGCATGAGAATATTAATTCTGTGCCCTGTGGGACACTCTCTGAGAGAAGCTGGGAAAAGGGTGAGAGTATCAGGTTATAGCCTTGAACTCCACTGGATGTGAAGTTCCCTGTTAAGAATGTCAATAGCGTTGGAAGAGCAGATGTTTGATTTAAATGCAGTGGAAATGCCTTAGGGAGAGAGTATTTTTCAGCTTTAGAATTTGGCACAGCAGTGTAAAGCACAGCTAAAGGGAAACTATTTATCTGACAGAATTTGTTATGTAGTGTAATCAGTTTGAATTTCTTGATATATATATTTGTCATGCAAGTTGTAACTTAGCTTGACTATTATTAATTAGTGTGAATGTTATTTATTAATATGACATCAATAAATATATTGTGTTTATTCAAAATGGAAACCAAATCATTTAAGTCTACTTTACCACTGATGTGAAAGGTAGTATAATTTCTCTGTCATGCAGAAAATAACACTGATTTATGAGGAAGGTTATATTATATTTGCAAAAGAATGTAGCCATTTAGTAATGGGTAGGAAGCTTCCTTCTGAATGCTTTAAGTTCTTTTGCATTTGACTGATGGTAAAAAGTCTACTAAAATATGAAATATAGAGGTTTCCACACTCACTCAATACTGCTTCAGTTTCTTTCAGAGTAAAATCATTTATTATTACTTCTCTGACACATAAATACCACCAGTTAGTATTGAATGCAGTGTCTTCCCCAAATCCTCCAGATCCGTGTCGCTATCAGGTGAAGGCCATACAGCTTTCCCTTTCCCAGTAAATCAGAGGATAATTGGCTTCTGCTGGCACTCAGAGTGCTTCCAGCAGGAGGCCTTTGGAGTGGCTGTAACAGAGATTCCAGCAGGAGGTTGAAAGTCTTTCAGCCAGATTTACCAGTATTCCAAGCTTTGTGGGACCAGAACTTCTGGGGGAAAGAGAAATACACTTGCTCTATTTCAAGCCCATCTGGAAGACCACATAATTCAGCAGATATATTTTGGGATGTAAAGGGCCATTATGACCGTGGTTTTTACATAAATAGAGGACATGAGCCTGTGAGAAAAATGGAAGGTGATGATGTGAGTAGGGAACATTTGGTACCAATTTTAGTTGTACTTATTAAAGCTTGTTTATTGCTGGGACTCATATTTACAAACAAGGAAGGGCAGGGTGGGGACATGAAGGTCAAAGGCATCCTTGGCTGCAGTGACCTGGAGATGGGAGAGCTCAGGATCTGAGGGGAGGGAGCAGGACAGTAAGTAGGATCACAACCTGAAAAAAAGATCACAATGGGAAAAAGAAGCTTCTTTCATGTTCTTGGGCTCTTTTCTTACTGTAATGTCTTTCAGAAGTTTGACTTCATGTAGTCAGTTATACTTCCAAAGAAATATGGTAAAGCAAAATGTATTGCCTTGTTCTTGTGTCCTTTTAACAGTTCTATGTCATGGCAAAGCCATTCAAAAATGGGGGTAATCATCCTTAACTAAATAGTGAAAGCCTTGCATGGGTATTTCCTTTTCCTCAGAATGGAAAATAAACTTAAATTGAATGTGCTTATGTTTCAGAACATGTAAGACGTTTTTACTCTTGTGTTCTTAGAACATGAAAACAAATAAGTACATTTAATATCCAAAGGATTTAGAACTGGCTTCAATAAATGTAATGTGGATTGAAAAGGGGTGTTAATGTCACTTGTTTTGCAGTATTATAGAAATGAAGAATTAAACCTCTGCGTTTATCCCCTTCAATTCCATTTCCTTAGGCTTTGTTAAAAGTTTATGGTGATGTTAGGAAATGAGGTTAATGTTGCTGTTGCTCCTAAAGATTTAGGAACTTCAGTTGAATTTCAACAAAGCAATGGTAAGCTGCAGTCTCTGCCACAATCTTGTTATGCAGGTTTTTCCAGCCCTCAGCTCCCATCAGTGGCAGCAGGATAGGGATGAGCTGGAGACAAGAGGGCCACTTTTGGGTATTCACCCATATTTTCCTCTTCTCACAGTAATTATCCCACAGAGCCCCTTCTTATTTTTCCTGGAGAAGACCAATCTCCTTTTTTTGCATCCTATTTTTTCTGTTAACCAAAAAAGCTAAACAACACTAATTTAGACCCAGAATACGTGTCCTGTTCTGGCCAAGATGCATTTCCTGATGGTGGTGATACAGAATATGAGTAACAAAAGCATGTGAATACTAATATCATGAAGTCAGACACACAAATTGTGTCAGATTTGTTTAAAATTGTTTCTTTAACTGTTAAGTATTGTCATCCCTAACTTGTCCCAAGTTCCTGTATTAGACAACTCAGGTATCTGAAGTTGTAAATAAGGAAGAGATATGGGAGTCAAGATGCACATATTGACTGCTGGTGAGTGTAATAACTTGTACTTGGCATAACTGATTTTAGAGTGGAGAAGTTGTTTGTACAGTACTTCACTACTGTAAATAAAAATAGGTTCTGAATTGCATCTGTAAGTTAGGAATTTAAGTTCTGAGAGGTGAAACAAATAGGAGAAAACCTCTCTTCTTGAAGAAGGGCAATAGCTTGGTACTAACCCTTCATAAATACGTTTTTCTTCATAATGTTGAGTGGAGAGCTCTGAACTGAGATGGGTTGATTGGGGGGTACAGAGCATTGTGGTAACAGGTTTAAATATTACCCACTGCCCTTCACAGTAATGGAGATCTTGGGAAATACAACACCCTTTTCAAGGGCAGATAGCTTTGACAGCACTGTCAGAGTTGTCCTGTGTTATGTTCTACCTTAAGTGTTGCTGTTGGTGCAGTGTTCCCTGGGTTCCTCTCCATGTGGTGTTTATAGCTGGGAAGGGTGTTCATTTGTTTTGCAACAGGTAGAAGGTATCACCAGGTTTTTGGACATGTTGACAGATAGCTTTGATTTAAATGCACTGTTTCAGTTTTGGAGCAGATCGAATAATTCATGTTTTCTGTTTATCGTAAAGGATTTTCTAGTAATTGCATTTGATTTTTTAATGTGCAATCCAATGAAGTTCTGAAATTATTTTGGAGGCAGTCCAGTTGTTTTGCTGCACAAAGTTTCCTGTAAAGCATATTAAATACACTCCTGAGTAGAGGGGGAGGTTACCACAAGCTCTGCACAGATGAAATTTGTACTACATTTCAGAGAAGTAGGGGGAATAATGAGGGTGAGGAGTTTGTATATGTACTGCTGGTGTGAGGTGCTGTGTGCAGTCAGCTTCTGTGTGATTCAGGGCTTTCTATCACAGGCTTCATTCTTCTGAGAATTTAGTTTTATTTTGCAACTCAGGCAAAGCCACAATTCTTGTAGTTTCTCCTTGTTGTCAAGAGTGCAAGGAACCTTTTCATGAAGTTACTGATGTAAATTCAGAATATCTTTCAGCTCTGAGCCCAAGGATTTGACTCTTTGGAAGAAGCAAAAGGCCATAGTTTATCTGGAAAAAAGTGACTGTACTACTCAAGTGTGGTATATGGTAATTCAGAGACGTCATTTAATCTAATATAGAGGGAAAGCTTGTAGCAACATCTCTGCTTATCTTGTACAGGCTTTGTTTTGCTGTTTTGCCCTGCTCTTGCCTTCTTTATTGATGTTATATCATTCTTTTTACTGCTTAAGTTTCTCCTTTGTCACATGTCAGTATTTTAAACTATTTTACACATTTTCATTGGCGAAAGTCTGAAGAACTTATTTTTTCTGTCACTCTAATTTACTCTGTTTTAATGCACACTATAAATTGAAATGCCCTCTGTGAATACAGTAGAGAATCAATTTAAATAGATTTTCATTGGAGTAAATAATTTCTTTTTGAAGCTAACAGCTTTGAATATTCATAGGAGAAAATAAATACTAGTCATGATAATACATCCTTATGAATAAATTGAGAACTAATAAATAGAGACTTTCAGGATAGAAGAATGGAAATAAACCAAAATTGAGGTGCCCTCCTTTCTCAGTCTGTTGCTTGATTGAAAGGCTAATGTTTTTTATTAGACTTGATGATCTTAGAGGTCTTTTCCAACCTTAGCATTTCTATGATCCAGTGGTTCTATGAATATTCGGTGGTGTTCTGTCACAGAAGGGTAAGCTCAAACCCAGACTCTTGTGAGAACTCCAGGATGGCACCTCAGCCCTTTGTAAATGTAGTTTGTAGTTTTAATTAGGAGAAGTTGTAATTTATTAACTTTATTCTTGCTTGATGTAACTTTCCCCATTTTGTTGTCTGCATTTTTTTAACTGTTATTAAAGTCCATTTTATTTCTGGAATAAAACAGGAACAGAGGTCTAGGCACACATGGAGAACAGAAGAATATGTGCAATTTGTGTTCCCGAATTGCTTTTTCTGTGGGTGCCAATCATAATACCTGGGTACAGTTCTCATCTCCCACACAAATTTTACTTCAGTTCCTTTCCCTGTTCCTGAGACATCCCTGCATTGACCTGTACAGTCTTGACTTTTATTCATCAACAGGCACTTGATGAATACTCTCTAATTTGATAGCAGATGTTTAAGGTTTGTGTGGTAATTATATTATTGATTTTGAGTAAGATTAAACTATAAATATTGCACAAATCTATAAATTCCAACAGTTTTACTGTAATGTAATTTGCTTAATTAAAAAATCCAGACAAAACTGAGAAGAAAGGTAGGATTTTTGTTATTTCTAGCTTTAGTATTTCCTTTTATGTGCTGATCGTGCTTGCAGGCTTTAATATCTAATGTAGATACCAAAATCCGTAACAAGGAACCTGGGAAAAGCTGCTCACTTGCTTTTATAAGGAAAATAATTTTTTGTGCCCCTCTCCCCTATTATAGCCTAAGGCAATTTTATAAGAAATGTCTTAAGGGACTGCTCTTGAGAGAGGCAAAATCCTGACTTTACAGTAGTGTTAAATGAAGTCATGGTAACAAAATGAATATAAATAGGTGAGCTTCTATACTCTACCAGTCTTTCATATATTTTCATATTATGAGGCATTTATTTAGAGGAGAATGGCGAAGGCAGCCTTAGTGTTTCAAAGCCCCATAAGCACGAAAGCAGGTTCAGGTGTGCTCAGTTTGAGTGTCTGTGATTGCCCCTTCAAACCCGCTGTGCTGGGGCTGGGCCGGGGGTGGGCTCTGAGGGCTCTGAGGGGACAGAGACCTCTGAGGGGACAGCCCAGTTCCAGATGGTCCCACAGGGCACAGCTGAAGCCTTTTCAAAGCCCCCATAAGCGTGAAAACAGGTTCAGGTGTGCTCAGTTTGAGTGTGATTGCCTGTTCAAACCCTCCTGTGCTGGGGCTGGGCCCGGGGTTGGCACTGAGCCCTCTGAGGGGACAGAGCCCTCTGAGGGGACAGCCCAGTTCCAGGTGGTCCCACAGGGCACAGCTGAACCCTTTTCAAAGCCCCCATAAGTGTGAAAACAGGTTCAGGTGTGCTCAGTTTGACTGTTTGTGATTGCCTTTCAAACCCCCTGTGCTGGGTCTGGGCCGGGGTTTGGCACTGAGGCCTCTGAGGGGTCAGAGCCCTCTGAGGGGACAGCCCAGTTCCAGTGGTCCCACAGGGCACAGCTGAACCCTTTTCAAAGCCCCCATAAGCGTGAAAACAGGTTCAGGTGAGCTCAGTTTGACTGTGATTGCCCGTTCAAACCCTCCTGTGCTGGGGCTGAGCTGGGGGTTGGCACTGAGGGGCCAGCTTAGTTCCAGATGGTTCCACAGGGCACAGCTGAACCCGTGAGTGGGATGGGGTGACCCCGGCAGAGCAGGGTCAGCAAACACCCCCCAGGCAGTGAGGGTGAGGGGGAGAAGCAGCCCCAGGAACACTGGGGCAGGTGTCCATGCTGGTATCCACATGGGCAGAACCCGTGGAGCAGGGAAAACTGGGAGGAGGAAGGAGAAGCAGGGAGGAGCTGCTATGGATTGGCCCCCTCGTTCTCCAAAAGGATGGAGGAACTGTAAGTAAAGGAAAAAAGTTGGTCTTGGGCAGAGGGTGGGTTGGGGACAAGGGTTTTTAGGGTTTGGGGTTTTTTTGTTGTTTCTAACCACCCAATTCTGTTTTAATTGGCAATAAATAAATTCCCCCAAGTGAAGTCTGTTTTGCCAGGGTGATAGTTGGTAAATGAACTCTCTGTGTTTATTGCATCCCACAAAAATTGTCATTTGTTCCCCCCCTACCCTGAGCTGTTGGAGAGGGGGACGGAGGAGCGGCTGGCGGGGCCTGGCCCAGGGGAAGGCCCACACCAAAACCGGCTTCTGAACTCCACAGAGTTATTACAGAGCCATGAAAAGAAAAAAAATACAGCTAGAATTCCCCTTTCTGATGCACAGCTTCACACCTCAAGGTCATCCAAGCACTGATTGGTGTGATTTGTTTGTTATAACAGATCAAAGAAATACAGAAAAGAAAGGGTTTTGTATCTGGGGATGGTAAAATAAGGCAACAAGACGTGTTAGAGGACTTGTGCTGCTTGTGAGAAGAGTCCCTGATTCATTAAGGCCATCCAGGTTCTTTGTCTGTGACACATCTTAATTACTACCATAAAAGCTCTGCACAAACACTTGCTTTTATATTCCGGATGCAAAACATTTGCCAAATATGTTTATAAATGCACACAGCAGATTGTTCTGGATGGACTGATAAAGTGCTCATTGCTTGGGAGCTCGTGATAAAGCCAGATGAAAAATGAGAGGTTAAGGGTTGTATGAAAATGTGCTGTAAAACAGAATGAATGCTTACATATCAGACTGACTTGCATATTTTTTATTTAACTACTAACAAGATGATAAAGTTTCAGGTTTGTTTATAGTGCTACTCTAATTAAAATTGAAGTGTTTTAATACTTAAAATTAGGGTTTTTTGTTTCTGGAAATGTGCTGTCCGGGGTCATCCATTTGACTTTAATCTTTACACAGGGGTAGGAATCCTGATCAGCTTCGCTTTAGTGTTGAATTTAAAGTGTGTGGGCTTTTGGGTTGGTTTTTTTGTTGTTTGTTTGGGTTTTTTGTTTGGGTTTTTTGTTTGTTTGGTGTGGTTTTTGTTTTCTTTGGTTTTTTGGGGTTTTTTTTGGCTTGAAAGAGAGAAGGCAGAGGAAAGTCATTAAAACATGTGCTTCTCCTTCCTTCCTTCTCACCCAAATGGAGCTTATTAGTCACTGGACTCTTGTAGTGTGAGGAGGGATGTTATAAACTGGTTTTTTGACTGCTTCAAACTCTGTGCTGCCTGCAAGCCTGGACTGAAGCCACCTTCAGCTGTGTTCTAGCTCTCCTTTCTCTCTCAAGAGTGTTTTCCTTCACTGTCATGGATCTTGCATCTTTTGAGTCTTCATAACTCCTTCCCTGAGATTCCAGCTGCAGCTTCCTGGGCTTTGCACTTTCTCTTCCTCCCTTCCCTGCATGGACTTTGTATCTTCTAGAAGGACACTTTGTGTTTAGCTCTGTCTGTCAGTACCTGTGCATTCTGTTTAAAGCAAGTGAAATACTTGTATTCTGTTATTGCATTTATTTGTATTTAATGTAAGTGCTTCTGATATCTCTGTAAAAAATAATGTTTAAACATGACCATAAAACATACAGTAATTTAACCAGCACAATGTTCTGGACGTGATAACCTTGAACCATCATTACAAGAGTGAGAAAGTGGGTCTTAGCACACTTATTTGGGAAGCCTGAATGTGATGATTTCTGAGCTGATTCTCATGATAATTTCATTGCCAGATGCTTTATTGTTAGTATATACCTAATTTGCTTATTTAATACTCCCAAACGTGTTTTTCTTCATCTTGTGTTAGAAAAAGATAGAACCTTTTCTTGTTCACATAAATAGCATACAGAAATGGATATTTCTCATACCTACTGTCGTCTTCAGCTTATATAGCATTTACTTTTGACCACATTTAGGGATAAAACCTAAACAAAATCTAGTAATTTTATACTTTTCAGCTGTGCATGATAATTTTCCTCACAGAAGTCTTTCAGCCCTCAAAATGTATCTGTTTCTGTTGGATCTGTGTCTGTTTTTCTTTTTTTCAAGCAGGACCAAAACCAGTATAGATGCACAGTTAAAAGATTGTGCATCTTTTCATCTGAAAATTGTTTGATAAGAACAGCAGATGAATCCACTTCCTTCAGCAAAACAGATGTGTAATCAGGTTCAGAGAAATTAAAAAATAGCTTATCAAAAGGGATTGCATTGATGTTTGTTTTCCTGAGTCATGCAAATCTAGTGGTCTTATAGGAAAACAAACTCAAGTAGGTGGAAGTTCTTTTTTCATCTCATCTTTGCTATTTTTGGTGAAACAAGTCAAAACCACTTGCTCTAATAATGTGTTTCAATAGAAAACACTTATGTTTCTCTTTGTGGATGTTCCTCCATCAGCCCTAGTCTTGATAAATGCAGGTGTCTCTACTTAGAGAGCTTTTATCAACCACTCATGAACGAGCAGATCTGGGATCAAGGCAGTGCCAGCTTGTGCAGGCTCAGTGTCAGTCCAGCTAGTCACTGTTTTCCTAAGTGAGACTCACACATTTCAGGCCTTTCAAAGCAGTGGGAATGGAGCTCAGTTGTTTAAAAAACAACATCCAGCTGCAACAGGCGAGCTTGCTTTTCCTCCTGGATTCATGCACACTGGCTGTTCTGTGCAGGGAGGAGACGGGGCTGTGCAGGCAGGAGCCACTTTGCCACACGGTTGTGATCAGCAGATAGTGGAGCAGTTTGGACACACATCCTTATCTTAGGGATGGCCTTGGTTGTTGGCCCCAGACTTGCCTTTTTGGGGACTTCCCATGTAGTTATTTTCTGCAGGGGAAAAAAGTATTTCCTCTTCTGTCTGGTTTTGGGGGATTTGGTTTGGTGGGTTTTGGGGAAGGTTTTTTTTCCATAATTGAATAATACTAGTTCTTTTGGAAAGGATTGTGGTGTTAGTTGTTTGGTTTTTGTTTTTGTTTTTTAAATTGTTTTATTTTCTTTAATGATGATGGTGGTGGTGGTGTGGAGTTTTTTTATTGTCTATGGTGATTTTTCTCTTTCAAAGTAGTTTTACTGGTGGATTTTCTCATTAACTGCTTTAGTCCCTTTTAGAGTGCAGGTAATAAATATTCATATCCCCTCTCAACATAAATACCTGAGTAAATATTAGTAATTGCAATATCAAAAATATTGAGAATATTTTTTTGTTGGGGTGATTAATTGATGCTGACTATTCAGAACCATTCAGTTCACTGCTGACTGAAACCAAGCTTTTTCACCTCTCCATCACTATAAATCTTTGAATTTATTGTATGTTTGGAATAAGCAATCCCTGCTGTGTATAATGAATCCTCTTCTCTATAGCATTAAGTTCCATCAGAAAATGGGCCTCTTAGCAGATTGAGCCTAAACCTTAGGGATAAGAAGTTATTTAGTTTAAATAGCACGAGTTGACACCACTCTTTGATGTAAATATTTTAAAGCATGTAAAAACTGGATTGATGTTCCTCTAGGGCAATTCAATGACAGTGTGGGAACTTATTAATCTCTTTCTCTCTTTCTCTCTTTCTCTCTTTCTCTCTTTCTCTCTTTCTCTCTTTCTCTCTTTCTCTCTTTCTCTCTTTCTCTCTTTCTCTCTTTCTCTCTCACACTCTTTCTCTCTCACACTCTTTCTCTCTCACACTCTTTCTCTCTCACACTCTTTCTCTCTCACACTCTTTCTCTCTCACACTCTTTCTCTCTCACACTCTTTCTCTCTCACACTCTTTCTCTCTCACACTCTTTCTCTCTCACACTCTTTCTCTCTCACACTCTTTCTCTCTCACACTCTTTCTCTCTCACACTCTTTCTCTCTCACACTCTTTCTCTCTCACACTCTTTCTCTCTCACACTCTTTCTCTCTCACACTCTTTCTCTCTCACACTCTTTCTCTCTCACACTCTTTCTCTCTCACACTCTTTCTCTCTCACACTCTTTCTCTCTCACACTCTTTCTCTCTCACACTCTTTCTCTCTCACACTCTTTCTCTCTCACACTCTTTCTCTCTCACACTCTTTCTCTCTTTCTCTCTCACACTCTTTCTCTCTTTCTCTCTCACACTCTTTCTCTCTTTCTCTCTCACACTCTTTCCCTTTCCAAACTTATTAACTCCCCCTCCCCTTTCTTTCCACTGCTTTTCTCCCTCCCTGCCTCTTTCTCTCTCTCCCTCCTCCCCTCTGCTCCCCAAAATGTGCCTCTCCAGAAGCACAAGGTGGATCTTTTCTACAAGCTGCGGCACGTGATGAACGAGCTCATTGACCTGCGCCGGCAGCTGCTCTCGGGGCACCTCACCCAGGACCAGGTGCGGGAGGTCAAGAGGCACCTCACGGTGAGGCTGGACTGGGGCAACGAGTAAGTACCTGCTGCCACCTCATCCTTCTCATTCTTTTCAAGTAGCTTTTATTAACAAAAACCCCCAACACGACGTTTTTTTTTCCACAGGTAGAACGTGGGATTATTGGAAAATCCAATAGAGCTTTTTGCAGTGAGTTTGTTGCACAGTTCTGCTGTTGCTGTAAAAGGAGCTGTTTGCTGGTGGGCCTTTTCTAAGGCTCTCTGCACTTTTAAAAGGATTAGGTCACTTTACTTACTGTGTATCAGTCTAGGAGATAATAGGGAGGATGTGGTCAGAGCTACTAAACCCACATTTTTTTCCACGGACAAGTATTTTAATGGTTGGTGCAAGGCGTAGAGAATCTCACAATTAACAGGGACATGGGAGCTGAGGCTGTGATATTTGGACTTTTTATATAATGACATTTCTCAGAGGTTTAGACTCTCCTTTGTCAGTTCTGTGGTGAATTTGTGGAGGTTTTTTTTTTTAAAACCAGACAACTGCAATACATTCACATAGAAATGGTAATAAATTGCCATTAGGCAAAAACTGGCCCTTGGCCAGCATTGTTTACTCTGAGATGTGTATCAGACAGGTAAGTTGTGCATGACACATGTATGACTCTCACTCTCAGGCATACAGTGACTCCTTTTCCACCAGGAGTGGGATTAGTCCTAATTAGCATGTGGGAGTGGGGAGGAATCCTGTAAGTTGGTGACTAAGGAAGAAAATCCAGTATTTTTCACTAAGCTCTGTTTGACTGAGTTCCTTAGTCACCTCCTCACAATCTGCTCTGAGGGACATACCTGAAGTGTAGTGAGCCCCCAGCTTATGTTTCATGTCTCTCTTGTTGAAAGCAAGCTCTGAAGGACGTGAATAGTTTGCATCATCATTGCTCTGCAGTGCAGAGTTAGATATTTTCCATTCTCATTCCCAGTAGAATAAATGGGAACCAAGAGACTGTTTTTGAACGTTACACCTGCCTGTTTTTGCTCAGAGTTTATGGATGAAATTAGCAACAGGAAGCAGCAAAAATGTTGTAAGAAAAAAGATGAGGAGAGCAGAGAGCAGTTCAGCAATGAAGAGGATAGGTTGTTCTATGAGGCAGCTGTAGACTTTTCTTTAATGTAAAATCACTAAATAGGAAGATCAGTAAGACTGTAAGTTAAATCTAATGTGTGATAGTTATGGAGAAGCATCAGTGAAATCAGTAAATATGAGTGTGTTCATGATTATGTTCATCTGCTCAGGATGCTTGTGTGGGGAAAGAAGAACAGGTATTGAACTCCCTAGAGAGAAAGGTACATAACAGCAGAGATACTTGCAGTATTTAAATTTAAATGTCTGGGAATTGGAAGGTATATCTGCAACGTTGCTCTTTTCCATAGAATTTCTGGAAGAGTTCTTCCACTTTCTTCTGTCTCCCCTCTCTTGAGTTTTACCATAAAACTTAGGACCACCTGTCTCAATCTGCTAAAAAACCTGATGATTTTCATATGTATGTTCACACAGTACTGCCCTTTCTCAAATATTATAATAATGTTCATTGCTTATTCTGTCATAATGGAGATTTGCAAATAAAAGAAGTGAAAACCGTTGTTATTAACATGCCTTGTTGTTGGCTGAGAAGGTTGAATACCTGCAGTTCGAGCAGGGCTTTAATTATTCAGGGTAGAACCACCCAACATGAGATATTCCATGACCAAGTAGCTTTCAGGAAACAGGTAATCTTACACATCTGGGATGTAGTGTTTGCTAATTTAGTGAAAGCTACTTTTATCCTGCCATTGGTCATTACTAAGTGATATTGTTTGGGAAGGAGTGATGCAAGCGTGAAATGTTTGGCACTTCTGGCACCACCAGTGAGGGGAGGATTTTCAGTTTGTTGAACTGGTGTCATTTTCCCCTAAATACACTGACAGTGTTTCTGGAAGCCATTTCTTATTTGTCTAAGAGAAATAAAATGATACTAAATGAGGCTTTGATATACTGAGAGAAGGAATCCAAGGAAAATTGGTGGCTGCAAAATTAAAGTGGAAAAGATCAAGGTAAAGTGAACATTTTTGGAGGAGAGGAAATGAGATCGTGCCCACTGCAGAGACGTGATGAGCTCTCCCAATCTGTTCTTCAAAACTGGATGTTCATCTTAAAGACCTTTTTTTTTCAGTCTTTAGGCATATTGCTGCAAGGTTCTTCTAGGAAGAGTTGTTAGGACTTGTGGGTTTATTAATTCTAAATGCTGTAGAGTTTGTATTGTAAATAAATGAACATACTGTCAATTAGGATCATTCTTCAAATTTGCCATTAAACCCAGACTGATTTTCTCTAGAAGCCCAGTTAACATTGTGTGTTCATCCCTTTCAGGATTGAAGAGGTCTGTAATTTTGTCAGTCAGTTTGTTTTTATATTACTTGAGAGAAAAGTATGTAGTGATTTTAGGTGGTGGATTTCTAAATTATTTTTCTCCCAAAGAAAGGGAAAATTCTAAAGACTTCTATGTAGAAAAGGGAGAATGTCTAAATGGCAGGTGGAAGTATCCCAGGCATGTGCTATCAAGAGGTAATTCATGGGTTTGGGGATATTTTGTAGGTATAGTTGGTAAATATTTTTGAAAGGCGGTTCAGTGTGAAGGCAGAATAAAAGAGCACAAGAATTTGCTTGTAAGAGGAAGTATTGTGGAGAGAGGAACTGTCAAATAAACAAACCAGCACATTATGTAATTTTTATGCATGCTATGTTTTGGAGAAATACTGCTTGGCAGCTGCTGCCCCCAGTATTTGCTAATAGAGAGTGAAAGTGGGCCACTGCCTGTCGTTGCTGTTCCAGGCATTCTGTTGTCAGTCCTGCACAGACTAAAAAATAATTGATACAAATGGAATGTATAAAGCTGAACTTGCACCTGCACAGCAAATGGCAGCGTGTTGGTACCACAGCAGAGACACCTTTATTTGCAGGGAGCAAGTGTTGTGCAGGATTAACATAGTATTAGAGAATGAGAATCTTCTGGGCTGAAAATCCACGGTGTTAAGGGATTTAACTAAAAATAGGATATTAGATAAGTTTCACAGGGATGCTCCTGCAGTTGTGTTGAACATCATTAAGTAGAAGATAATACGTTTGTCATGTGTTGAGTAATGAGTCCAACCACTGTTTGACCTCAGTTCTCCAGAGAGTTGGGATGATGCAAAAAAACTTTGCAGTGATCTCTTACTGCCTTTACCTGTTACCATTTTTATAAGTAGGCTCAAATGGCAGCTGCAGTCAAGGATTACCTGGTGCATTCTTGTTTCAGTCTTTTTCTTTTGGTAAATAGATACAGTCATTTTCATCTTTGCAGCTGCAGTTTTCAGATGCTCGTCCTGAGCCACAGATAACTTGTGTTTGATGGGCTTAATCAAAACAAAACGTGCCGAAGGTGTAAAACCATCACTTTCACAATGGGGCATTAGAATTTAGAAATTGGTATTTGACATGAAACTGCACTGAAGAAGAAAAACAGTTCCTTATTTTTCCATTGAAAATATAATTGATTTTGGCAAAGAACTAAGAATGTGGAAACTCCAGTTTGTCAGTAGGATATTTTAATGACTACAATGTTGCCTAACAGTTGTTTGCCAGCAAGGGAACCAAAACTGAGCTATATTTTGAGATGTGATGGTTTAGGGATATAAATAAAGAAGGAAAATTGCATTAGAAGTTTCAAAAAGAACTGAGGAGTTTGGAAACTTCTGGGTCAAATGTTTCAAAGTCTGTGGTGAGCAAAGGTGAGGGAGCTTCTCCTACAACCCCCTGGTTCTCCCTTCCTGTTGTTTTAAGCCAACTGCTCAGAGAGAGACTCTGTTGCCTGCAGCCTTGTGTTTATTGCTCCATACAATTACTCTGCAGTACCAGAGAGGTTTTTTCCCATAAAATTTTTCATTTGCCATCAGGAACAAGTCTGTGCAGAATGTTTCCCTCTCTGATTACAAAATTAAATTGACTTTTGCTTTTCTTTTGTAGTTAGTGACAGAAGGAGTGCAAAGGTAGTTCGTGAGGGCACCTCTTCTGTAATTTTTTTTTCTTTAGGACTATTAAGAATTTCAGTATAAAATATCCATAAGTGAAGAGTCAGTTACATAAGACAAAAGCAGGAAAATGGTTAATTCATGTGTTTCTTTAATTTACTCTTAGTGTGTGTGTTGAGAGTAGATTTTTATTGTGATGCTCAGAACTCTTTGTACCTCAGAACCTGTTGATCCATGGAGCAAAACTTGGGTTTTGTCACCCTTAAGGTTGTCTTGTTCTGCAGTTTACAGTTATTAATTAATTGTTATCAGCTTTTCATTTATTTGTCTGGATGAAAAATATTATTCTGTCTGCTGCTCACATGCAGCTGTGACTTGAACTTCTGCCTTTACTGCTGAATTCCTTAACTAGTCATCTTTTTTGCACTGGGATACTTTTTTTTAGTAGTTTATATATTTGATTGGAGCCAACATATTCTTTTCAGAGTAATTAAAAGACTTTTGTGTGTGTGTGTTACAAATACAGATTAAAGTTCTTGTTATTGCAGTTATTATTTATTATTTAGAAAAAATGCTAAGTTTACATAGTGATGAAGTTGGGGGTTAAGTTGTACGAACACCAGGAATATCAAAGCAGCTTCCCAAGGCTCAGGATCTGTTTGCACATTTGAACAGGGCTGCTGATGGAACTTTTTCATTATTTGGTGAAGGAACTTATTCAAATCCTGCAGCAGAAACCAGAGTACAGGCTTTATTTGCCTGTGACTTTCCCGTGTTTGAAATTACCTTGTTTTGGGTACTGCACCAACATATTGGCCAAAAGCCTCACCCTGCAGTAATTGCTGGAGCTCCACTGAGGTCAGGGAACAAAAAGTAACAAGTTCATGGTGGGGTTTTGTTTGCTAATTAATTTTATTTAGAAGGGTATCTGTTTATTGACTCACAGTTGCAGTAAGATGAAGCAGTTCAGTATTTCCCTGTGGCTGCCCCTGTGAGCACATGTGGCAGGTCCCAGGGAACACTGACGTGTTACACTCACCACTGCTCCTTCCTTCTCTTTGCAGACACCTGGGCCTGGATTTAGTGTGACACTCACCACTGCTCCTTCCTTCTCTTTGCAGACACCTGGGCCTGGATTTAGTGTGACACTCACCACTGCTCTTCCTTCTCTTTGCAGACACCTGGGCCTGGATTTAGTGTTACACTCACCACTGCTCTTCCTTCTCTTTGCAGACACCTGGGCCTGGATTTAGTGCCTCGGAAGGACTTTGAGGTTGTGGATTCAGATCAGATCAGTGTTTCAGATCTCTATAAAATGGTAAGAAATCCGTGGGAGATGCCTCTGGGTTTTGACTACAGGAGGGAAAGAAGGGAAAGGTTTTTTTCTTCACTCTTACATGTTTTCTTGAATGGTGCTGTAGGCTGAGTCCTCTTCATGTGCATCCTGACCACCAGAACAGTGTCTCTGGTACCCTGAATTTAATAAGAATGAAGCAACTTTCTTTTGGAAATGGCATACTTAGATACATTTGAATCCCAATTTATAAAGTAACATGATGTGAGAACTAGTGAAGGTTTCTCTGAGTCCAGAATATCGATGAGAGCCAGTGTTTGATTCTTTCAGGAGATTTGGGAATGAAGAATTAAGTGAAAAGTCTGCTTTTAGGAGTTGCATGGATAATAAACACCTTTGCCCTGTTACAAAGATTTTTGATCTCACAGAAAAGGGGGGGGAGACCAGTGAATAATTAAATTTAAGCCAAACTATTCCTTGAATGTTAAGGCCATCTCTGTTGTGTGGCAGTGCCCTTTAGAAAACACATGTGGTGCATATGAATAAGAATATTTGGGCTTTCAGGTGAGGTAGTTTAATTCCTTTACTGGAGTAAATTCCAAATTGTATCATTATTACAGTCCTATAGTGAAGTTACAGTTGTTCTGGAAATGTGAATTGTGCCATTAATGAACTGTAAAGTCATCAGTGTGCATTTTACAAGTTAACCATGTTTGGATTCTTTGTTAGTAGGAATAATACTATTAAAGATAATTTGGTTTGGACTGTGTAAAGGGAGAAACAGCATGTAATGTTCAGCATGTAAACAGCATGTAAAATTCAGGAAAGTGAATGAAAACCCTTCCTCAGATGCTATTTTATCTAAAAAAGCCCCAAAACAACACAAACAAAAAACCTCAGCAATTGTTTTATACAACTTCTCAGCTTAATGTCTGCCAAAGAAAACAGTGGCTTTCCTACATAAGTACTGTTATAGTGCCACTCACTTCTAGTAAACTTTCAGTTTTCTGTTTTAAAATGAATTTGACTTTTGGTTGTGTAAGATTAGGGAGTGATAGGTCTGTGTCTAGGTGGAGTTTTTTGATATGCAAGATGTACTTTTCCCTGAAACAAAAGCATGTTTTATAAGCAATCTGATGCTGTTGCTGGTTGGGATTATTTGCACCATTTAACAGTGGATTTCATGGAAAAAAATAAGAATTATTACTTAAGAAATATGGAAGTGCATCACTCTGTAGTGCTAATTTTTAATGTTTGTTCCTACTTTGCCATAGTCTGAGGAGAGTTTGGTGCTATCACAGCCAGAGTTTTCCTTCAATACAGTCTGGAAATAACTTGGTACCAAATTCAATCAGTAAGGACTTGGAGAATGCAGGATTAGTTGCTGGCAGGACTGGTTTTTTACTCAGTGTTTCATTCTGCACGTTGTCTTACTCTGAATACTTGGAGTACTGCAAATAACCAGTATTTATTGTCAGAGCAGTCTGATTATGTCCCTCAAGTCCTGAAGAGAATGTCCCCAGCACATTGTGCTGCTCCATCCTGGGCTGGTATCAGGACCCAACCATCAGTCACTTCACACTTCACTGTTACTGCAGTTTGTAGATTCAAGAAGACAGTGCTGTCTGATCACATCTACCTCATGTCAGGAGGCAATTTCAGGAACCAAAGCAGCTGAAAAACTGTTGTTTTTGTAACACTAAATTTGTTAGAAATTAATGGAAGGGAATATTGGTGATTTTAGGTAGTTAAAGGTTTGGGGGTTTTTATGTGGTTTGGGGATTGTCTTTATTATTTAACAAAACCACAGGGAGAGAATCCTCCTTACTCCTGGCAAAATACTGCAAGGATTCTCAAATGAGCAGCCAGGTTTTACATTGTACGTTTGCAGGAATAGTTGGGAGAGCCAAATTACTTTCTCCTATTTGCAGGGTTGTAGAATGTTAAATGTATCATGGGAAATAGTCTGGTGTTAGCAGAGCAGTGGAGGAGGGGACACCCCAGGCTTTCCCCTCTGTCACAGTTTGTTGTCAGGCACTTTACACCGAGTCATTAGACTTAGCATGGCTCTCCTTGGTAAATTTGGAGTCTTCAAATCTGAGCATGTTTTTTAGCTCTCATGTTTCATTGCTAAGTATATTTGTGACTACTGTATGATACTGTGTTCATCTCCTTGTCAGAACTGTTGTGCTTTGAGGCCTCGTCCATCCTGTTTCTCCAGGTTACTCATTATGAAGCAGAATGCCAGTGGCTGCAGGACAAGCAGCATTTGTCAGGAGTTGTTCCTTTGCTCCTGAAGGAAACCAAATTGCCCTTTTCGTATGGCAATGTTTGTGATTTTTACCAGTATGACAGAACACTTTAAAAATTTATATTGCTTTTGAAATGGTGGGAAAATGTGTTCTCAGAATTCCACCACAGAGCTCCGTGCTGGAGCTGCCGCTGGATTGAAGTTGTCATTTAGGAACACAAAGTCCTGCAGAATGTCAGAAACACTTGGATGGCACTTTTTAGTGAAGGGGGTTACAAGACACAAATGTCTGAAGTTGTTTCAAAAATTGGAAATGTTCAAAGCTGGTGATTAAATAAGTTTAGCTGTTTTATAAATTTATTGATTTAGATGTGTGTCTGTGGGAGGTGCATGAAAGGCACAGCTGTTGGCTGTGTAACTGCTACAGCTCAGCCATTTCTTCCAACTGTATGAAAGAAGTTTACCCTAAGTTTACCAGAGTTCCTAGTAAACAAAGTTCCTAAATGAATAGCTTGAGATTAATGCTGCCATCACCTCATAAGTGCTTATGCTTTATTCAGATGGGAAATGTGATTGGTAAGAAGGCATAGTTATAAAACTTGAAGATGATAATTCAGTTGCCCAGAACTCTGGTAGAAAAGGAAACCAGCTGGACACAAACTGTGCAGGAAAGCACTGAAATCTCGTTGTGTTTCTTTTTTGGTTGTTGTTTGTGTACATTTGGTTCTAAACCCCAGGAATAAGTCAGATGAGAATATGAAGATAAAAAGCAGTTTGAGACTGACTTGGTAATGATGAGATTCACTTTTACTAAGCATTGTCAGGAAAGGGAGGATGAAGAAAAACACTAAAAACTCATATTGGTAGATAAGATATCCTGAGAAAGAAGTTTGATGGGAAGAGAGAGGGGAGGAGAATTGATATCTGTTTCAGTAAATTAAGAACCACAAGATTCTCACTAAGAAGCAAAGTTGGATAAATTAAGAATTCTTTGTCATTAGAGTGAAAGGGATATCGAGGTTACCAAGAGCAAGAATAGAAGAACAGAATTGTAGCAAAGTATAGTAGAATACCACAGATGAGTAAATAAAAAAATTAGAAAGGCAATGCACAAATTCAGTAAAACAGGCAAATATGGTCAATTGTATCAAGAAACAGTTTCATATAAATAATGTGGTAGTAATTGGGAAACTAAAGAAATGTTTTGTACTGGGGGAAACCAGTTGGCACACGGTGCAAGAAAATACTGTGGCATTTAATGTCCTTACCCTGCTGAATTCTGATAAGCTGGTAACTTTATGTAGTAGTTATCAGTTGAGATTGAGAACTATATGCATGTCAGTTGGGATGTCTGACATCAGACATGTAAGTGATAACCATTGGAAAGGTGGGTAAGGTTCCAGAATGCAGCAAAGGGCAAGCAAACTTTACACCTTAAAAAAAAAGATGTTGGAGGAGGAGAAGCTAATAGTTATCTGCCTGTAAAAAATGCTGGGGGTAAAAAACATTAGTTATTTGCAACAAGAAGGTGAGTAACAGTGAGCATTAACTTCTTCAAAATAAGCAATTTTTAGAAGTTACAATGTACTTCCAGAACAAAAATAAGTCTAGTGGATAGAGGAAAAGCAGCTGATGCCATATTTCAATTTTCATAAAGGTTTTAAATATTTGGTTGTTTTTTTTTTAATTGGAATTCTCCTAAAGTCATTAGTTTCAGATGAAATTACTGTAAACAGAGAGCTAATTAGAAAACCCATACTCAAAAAAAAGTGAAAAATGTTTGTCAATAATTTGATCAAATAGGAGGGATGAATCTGCTGAATTTCATGTTTAATTAAGGACCAGATGCTGAAACAGGGAGTCTGCTTACTAAATATATAAATTCCACAAAGTTGGAAATAGTGTGTCTGACTCTTTCATGGGACTAAAGGGTCAGAATTCCAAATAATGTAGAGAAATTGAAGCAATTATACAAGAAGTGTAGGCTACAAGTGAGAATCATCAATGCAAGGTTTGAACTTCTGCAGTTAATTGTTCTCTCTGAAGTACAGGCTGGGACACTACAAGCTTAAGTGGGTTTGTAGAGGAGATATGAGTATTATAATGAAGTCACAAGCTGAATTAATTAATCTTTTCATCCTAATGATGGACAAGACAAAAATCAGTGAGCTGAGGTTACAATAACAAGGAATCAGTTTAAGCATCAGAAAGCACTTTGATAAGGAAAGATATACTGAACATCTTATCTGCTCAAGTTTGCACAACTTTACCAGGCAAGTCCCTTTTGGGAAAAATAAAACTGATTTTTTTTTTTCTAGAAGGAAGATGGATAATTTCCTAACAGTCCTATTTTTATGTCACCTTGTCATGCTGTTCAGGTTGGAAGGGGCCTCGGGGGAGATCTAGTCAAGCTTCCTGCTCTCAGTGCAAAGCCAATATTGAATTCAGCCCAGGCTGCTCAGAGCTTTGTCCTGTTGGTTCTTGGAATTCTTCAAGGAAAGATTCTGGGTCCCTGCTCTAATGCTTGGCTGCCTGGATGGGGTTATTTTTTTCCATGTTGGGAAGTTGGGATACCCCATGCTGCAGTTGATGCCCGCAGTATTTTGGCTGCTGTGAAACTCTGTAAAGAACCTGTCTCAACTTGATGGTAACTTCATAGTTATAGGAAGGCTGCCCTCAGGTCACCCACAGACCTTCCCTTCTCCAGACTCAGAATGCTGCATTCCCTCCATCCTCCTCACACACCCTGCACTCCAGCTCCCACCTGCTCCCCTGTCCCTGGCTGAGCACGGGGCCATATTTCAGCTGGGGTTGACTGAATGCTGAGTAAAAGGGGATAAATGTTCCCCTCAGTGACAGTGGCTACATTCCTGTTAATAGAAGCAGTAAATTGTTGAAGGTCCTTGCTGCCAGAGTTCTCTCTTGACTTATGTTTGCCTTGCTTTAGTAGGACCCTGCCAGTCTGCTGCCCCCGATTTAAAGCCATCTGGGAACTAATGAGACTGCAGAGGTCTCAAGGCAGACCTCTAAAGAATACACACCATCAGCCACTACCTTTGGAGCCTGACAATCCAACTGTTTATTGGGCTTTTTGGGCCAGTATATTCAGTCTACCCATCCAGGTGTACCTTTACAACATGGGTACAGGAATGCTGTGGTGAGGGCCTTGCTGAGCAGAGGATAGACAACAGCCACTAGTCTTCCCTCATCTGCTGATCAGGTCATTTTACACCAGAGCAATCACTTGATCCAGTATGATTTACCCTTGGTAAATCCACATTGGCTACTTTCCATCACCCTCCCATCCAAGTACCCAAAAATGGCTTCCAGGAGAGCATGTACACTTTGGGCACTTTGCTTAGCAAGGGTGTGTAAAAGTAACTCATCAGTGATTGTATTGTGATAGCATGGTCCTGAAACATAAAAGCAGAGAGTTAGTGAAATCTAATCTTTTGATTGTGGAAAAATATAAAACCTGATTGGTTTTTTGGCCACTTATTGTTACAGATTTACCTCAGTGTGCACTGTGAGCACTGAGGAAACTGGAGCTCTTCGGAGCACGTCTCATATTTATGTTGCTTGAGTTTCTCACCCACTTTTTTACTTGGATTTAAAGATGAATTTTAGTCAAAAGAAGCCAGGGCACCTTGAGCAGCTTAAATAACTGGTCTTTTCTGTGCCAGCTGGTTCTGAGTGGTTGCAGGTGCCAGAAGATTCAATACACAACCACCTAAACTTAGGGGGTTTCTTGACATTCAGAAGATGATGCAGTAGTTAGACAAACAGTGGAGCTGGAGGTCATTATCTCTTTTACTGACAGTGTGAAAGAGGACATTTTTATAACTGTGAATGTAAACAGGTGTCAAAATATGCCATTTAGAATCAGAGTTGGTTAGTTTGGAAGAGACCTTTAAGATCATTGAGCTCAGCCATTAATCCAGCACTGCCAAGGCCACCACTAAACCATGTCCCCATGTCTACACATGTTTTGCATCCCACCAGGGATGGTGACTCCACCAGTGCCCTGAGCAGCCTGTTCCAATGCTTGGCAATGCTTTCAGTGTGGAAATTTCCCCTAATATCCAGTCTAGTAGTGAGGGGACCAAAACTGAGCCCAGGATTCAAGATGTGGCCTCATTGGTGTTGGATACAGGGCCCTTCTTGGCAGCCAAACTACTCCTTATGCTACAGTGTAAATGTTGGGTCAGAATAAGGTGTTGGGTTTGTAATAGAAGGGGAGAGAGATGGGCCAAATGAAGAGAATGTTTAATAAGGTGTGGTAGTGTCAATGGTAATATTTCAGTTTAACATGCTGATGTTGAGATGATGAGCAGGGAACAGACATGGCAGAGTCATTAATGATGTTTTTTTAAAGCTCTCTGAAACCTTTTCAATTTAGATTAGTATTTAAATCTCCCTTTGGAGATTAAATGGGTTCAGTGAGTCTTGCAGTCCATTTTCTGATTATAACATCTCCTTCTAGCATAAAGGGCTCTAAATACAGGATCATCCTCTGAGTTCCCCTTTGGACATGTAGCTCGTTATGCTGATACTTCTTTACAGGTGTTGGCAGCTGAAACTGTAGAGGAGTCTTCAGCCATTTATCAAGATTTCATCTTCTGATTAGAGCAAAAGGTTAAAACAAAGTCTAAAATCCATCTTTCATTCTAGATGTCTGATTCTTTTTTTTAACAAATGCACCTTACTGGTAGATGAGGATTAGTGGTGAGGTATCTCCCTGTTTAACAAGAGAACACATGGGTTGTACAGTATAGGGTGATGAACTCTTGAGAAATGCTATTACACTGTTGGAAATTCTTTCTAGCTTGTGACTGCCATTTCCTTTAAAAGTTAAGGTAAACACCCCTGTAAATGGAAGTAGTTAGGCTAAGAAATGGCTTAACTGAGAAAAGCCTTTAGGAAAGCTGCTAGTGGTCTTGTGAGTGATGATATACTGTGAAAAAAGGCCGAGTAAAGTTGGTAATAATTTTAAAAGTCATATTTTACAATTACTGTTTTAATGCTACACAGATATAAATATTACTTTCAAAAAGGTTTAAATTTTACTATTTTGTGTCTCCACAGCATTTGTCAAGTAGACACAGTGTCCAGCAGAGCACGTCACAGGTAAATACCACCCACATTGAAATTTTTTATTGTTTTTAAGTGTATGTAAAGGTATGAGGGAGATTATTGGGTAAGCCCCTACCCATAGAACGTTTCCTCAGAAGATCCTCAGATATTTAAGTCACTAAGGTCCTTCTTCAAATTCCATTTAGGTCTTTTTTCTTTAGCTCTGACTGTTCTTAAAAGATCATCTTCTGTAGAGAGATCAAAAGCCTCACTCTGCCCACATGACTCTTCTTTCTACCTGCTGACACGTGGCTTAGTGGCTTCTGCCTCACATACCCTTTCTGTAGTAATGTAATCCATTCCTGGGCATGGGATCTGCCTTTGATCTGTACAGAAGTCTGTGCTTCCATAGGTGCCTGTCCTTAAAAGAATGAGGATTTACTTGGTTTCAATTTAAAATCCAGAACAAAATTCCTTTTAAACCAGTACAAATCTTGAGTTGGAAGGCTGGAAATTTTAAGATTTTCTTTGTTGGTGTGTACCTGTCTAGAGAGCCTCGTGAGCTTAGGATATTCATGCAACTTGTTGATTAGGATCAGCATAAATAGATGCAAAGGGGTATAAAACTAAAAGCATAAATTTGCTTCTAGTTATCCCCCCTTGTTCCTTGGAAGCAGAGCCTGCCTGCCTGGCTCCCTCCTCCTGTCAGGGAGTTGTAGAGAGCGAGAAGGTCCCCCCTCAGCCTCCTTTTCTCCAGGCTGAGCCCCTCCAGCTCCCTCAGCTGCTCCTCATGGGACTTGTGCTCCAGACCCTTCCCCAGCACTGTTGCCTTTCCCTGGACACACTCCAGCCCCTCAGTGTCTCTCTTGCAGTGAGGGGCCCAAAACTGAACCCAGGATTTGGGGTGTGGCCTCACCAGTGTCCAGCACAAGGGGATGGCTACTGCCCTCATCCTCTGGCCACATAAATGACATTTGTAAATGAATTACAGCTTCTAAAAAGAAATAATGGAATAAATGTTATTCTTAAAAATGCTTTGAAGTCCATCTGCTTTAATGGAAATTCCACTAAAGTCCATCTACTTTAAATGGAAATCATCAGGAACCACCCTAGCACATCTTATTATAGTTCATTTTCACTACTAGAATAAAGCCAAAATCTGAGAAATAGGATTGACTTGGTTTACTTGATAAAATCAAATTTCAAATGCATAAACCATTTATTTCATATCTACTTGGTTATCCTGGTTTCTCAAACTATTGAAATTATAAGTGGAAAAAACGGAGGAAGAAAACTTAAGCTAGCATGTGTCTGAGGCAGAATATATTTGAGATTGAACTTCAGTGGAGAAAGGAGAGCAGAATCTCAGTTAAAGTGATCAGCTTGGTCACGTGTCCTTTGTTTGTGGAGAAGCACAAGTGATTTTCCCTGGTTTTGGGTAGGTGGACACCATCCGTCAGCGCCACGGGGAAGCCTGTCGCATGCCAGTGCCTCACCACTTCTTCCTCAGCCTGAAGAGCTTCACCTACAACACAATTGGAGAAGACACAGATGTCTTTTTCTCTTTGTACGATGTCCGAGAAGGCAAACAGATCAGGTAGGGGTGTGTCAAATAACTGAAAAGCTCCCTAGGGAAACAGTTCTGTACAAAAGATACACACTGGAGAAAAAACCTGTGGTCTGTTCCTGTGACACAGCTGAAAGGACAGAGCTGGCAAATCATGAGTTGCCGGCCCTGCAGTGCAGGCATGGGAATATCAGTAATAGTGGTCTTTGCATGTGAAATTTAGGGAAGCATTAAAGGCACAGAATGGCTGGATTTTGTTCAGGTTTGTGACTTTGCCTCCCCACGTTACTGAGGGTCTTGGTGTCTCGTAGCTGCCTTCTTAGGGTTGTTGCTTAAGAATCACTAATACAGGCAGGGCCAGGCTGTAGGACGGGTTTGAGAGCACTGCTGTGTGCCTGGGTGATGAATTGAGGCTCTTTAACTCTCCTCCACTCCTTGCCTTACAGGCCTGTCACTAAAAAGCTTGTTGTCATCTCTCTGCTGCCATCAGTATAAACTATTCACATTCTCTGTGCTCGCAGTACATTGAGCTAATTGGTACCAATGTTCACAAACATGAGATGTGCTGGATTTCTCCTTTACAGCTGTGTGTTTTGAAAACAGCAGAATACATAGAAGAGTATTGCAGCATTGATGTTGTGTCTTGGAAATTTAGTAAGTGTGACTTGGTCTGAAGTACAGCATGTCTGTGGGGTGTTCTGAGTTTTGGTTAAGGCATGTCCTGACAGTCAGCACAAACCGTATTTGCTGCCATAGTCAAAACTCTCCCAGTTTGCAGCAAATTAGATTTAGAGTTGTTCCAAAGTGAGGGAAGAGCCACAAAATGTTCTTTACTCTCTTCAGAAGAACATTAGTATGTGAATAATGCTCATCCAAGAAAGTTTAGAGCAGAATGATAACAGTTTTGTAGCTCTTCAGAGTACAGCCCACTGTAAAATTGATCTATATTGGGAAGCTCTGATGACTTGATTACATCTTATAAATATGTCTGCCACTGTTTATTTAAGCAACCTTTAGATTGTCCCATAGAATATTGCAAGAATGCCCAACCTGACAGAACACGATGCTTATTTTACCCTTCAAGTGAGAAACACTTGTTTTGATCATAGAGTATCCTGAGTTGGAAGGGACCCTCAAGGATCATCCAGTCCAACTCTTGGCCCTGCACAGACAACCCAGCAACCCAACCCTGTCCCTGAGAGCATTGTCCAAAGTTCCTTGAGCTCTGCCAGCCTCAGGGCCGTGCCCACTGCCCTGGGGAGCCTGGTCAGTGCCCAACCACCCTCTGGGGGAAGAACCTTTTCCTGAGATCCAACCTTATCTTCTCCTGACACAACTCCAGGCCATTCCCTCGGGTCCTGTCGCTGGTCACAGAGAGCAGAGATCAGTGCTGTCCCTCTGCTTCCCCTCATGAGGATGTGGAAGGCCTGAGAGATCTCCCCTGAACAGCCCAAGTGCCCTCATCCCCTCCTGTGGTTCCTCTCCACTCATCATCATCCTCGTAGCTCTCCTTTGGACACTCTCCAGTTGATGTAGTTCAGGAGTTCATGCCTATGATTCCTCTAGTAAGAGAATTACCAGAAAATAGCTGTTAAAAGAGAAAGGTGAAATTGGCAAACCAAACCAAAAAAATACACTGAATTTATCAGTCTCTACCACAGAGCAGTAAAATAACAAATTATTTAGATGAGGAGAGCTGCAGGGAAGAGGAAGGGACAAGTGGACAAGCTGCTGCCAGCAGAAGTTGCTTTGAAAGGAGATGAATTGTCTTTGGCTGCATTTGCATAGTATGTAAACATTGAATGGAAAGCCTTAAGAAGGGGTTTTGCCTGTGATGATAAAGTAAAATAATAGTTATAATGAGAAAAAACACAAAGAGTGGTTCAGGCATATTTAAATCTATAAAGTAATGCTTTGATGTGCAAACAGATGTTATTATTTAGCTCTTCGTATTAAGCATCAGTGATCTGCTGCAGTGAAAACTGCATAATTTTTACATTTTCCTACGTCCCAGGGAGTGCTGGGGAAGAAATGTGTAATGAGGCTGAGCTCTGTTTTACAGAAGAAACCAGAAAACAGACACACATTGCTACAAATTTAGAATGATGTTTTTATATCTACTTGAAAAGATTTTCTTTCCTCTCAGGATATAGTACATTAAGGTAAAAAAAAAAAGGCAAACAACAAGTAAAGCTTCTGCTCACTGCATTCTAAATGGAAGGGACAAATTCACTTCTGAAATGGTTTTGAGGTTGATAAATTGCTTACCCAAACTGCTCCTGCTGGAGGCTGAGTGGCTTTCAGCGTTACTGCTTTGGACATGTGCTAGATTACAAACCTCACTGAACCTGCTGGTGGGAAGAGTTATTTCCCAGTTAGTTAAGTGAGGAATTGGTGACATTTGCAGTGTTTTTCAAGGGCTGAAGTAACAGCAGGTACCAGTTGTGGGTTAGCAATCAGAAGGTTGAAACAGCAGCTGAAATACAGTTTGAGGTGATTCTCAGGTTCTGAATACAAATATGTTACTGTGTTTAATGGTTTGTGCTGTCAAAAAAAGGAGGAGCAGACAAAGGATGACAGTGGAGAGCTCTGGGCAGCAAGAATAACAATGCTGCTGTTAGAGGGGTAAGACCTAGAGGTAAAAGCAAGGAAAAAGTTACTTAATTTTTAACCTGGGAGAAATATAAATATTCACATGAATATGCACTTGTAAGTGCATAGAACTTAATGGCTCAGGTCAAAAGGGATTAAAGTTTTTTGTCTTTTTTAAACTGTTTGGGATTCTTTTTTTTGTTGCAAGAAGAGTCCCATCTTTTTACATACCAAAGCCATTAGTCTAGCAACATAATCTTTGTTACTAAACTTTTATACCTCAGTTTGTCTGCTGTGTGGAAGTTAGAGGAAAGTAATGTGATAATTGATCCAGTGAGGAAGTAGAGCCCCACTGAGAGGTGTGCCTTGGGATGAATGATCATGGAATGATCCGGTTGATAGTAATGTCAAAAAGGAAGGAATGAAAATGGTGATGTAAAGATGGTGAAACTCCATATGGAGGGTGTCAATAAACATCAAACAAAGATAGGTAAACTGATATGGAGAAAAGAAATTTGAGAGTTGTTGGTTTCTTAACCATACTGTTGAAGAGCACGGAAGCAAATTGTTTTGGTATGAAGGGATGGGAAAAGACAAACCTGTAGGAAAAAAAATACAATTAGCAAAAGACATCGAGAACCAAAAAAAAAGAATAGTTCTGTAATGCTTTAGCAGCAAAAAAAAATAAAATAAATTACAAAATCAAGAAATAACTGAAGAGATTAAAGGGGACTTTAAGCCATGAGCAGATGTTTCCAAGATAGCTGGAGTATTTAATGGCTGTTTTGCCTCAATCTCCCTAAGAAGGTCAGCTGCAATCCAGTGGCAAATGCGAAAAGTTGCAGAACAAATAAACTACTTGTTAGCACTGAGAAGCCACAAGACGATAAGTAAAAGTCAACAGAGATTTGTCAAGCACAGATCACATCAGAGCCAACTAATTTTGTTCTGTTATATGGGAATGCACCTCCTGCCTCAGCTGAAGAGAAGCATTAAACTTGATATGGTGCAGAGGGACATACAGGCTGGATGAAACTGCTCTAAAAGAGCTGGACACTGGTAGAAAAAGTGATCCAGGGCAGTTATTTATGCTGGATGGATGCAACAAATAAGATATATATTTAAATTTTTTGTCATTTTTTCATCGTGATTTTGATGGGTGGAAATAAAGTAAATTCAGTAAAGCAGTGAGGTTTGGCTTCCTATGCAAACAACAGCTCTGTTTTCCCAGGAAATGCATGGAATTATGCAGAGCTTAAAAAAATCACACATTCAAAAGCACAGTAGCAGGTTTTCTCTGAAAATAGGCTTCAAAAGTCCCAAGTGTCATGGAATCACAGAATGGCCTGGGTTGGAAGGGGCCTTTAAGCTCCCCTCGTTCCACCCCCTGCCATGGGCAGGGACACCTCCCACTATCCCAGGTTGCTCCAAGCCCCGTCCAACCTGGCCTTGGACACTTCCAGGGATGGGGCAGCCACAGCTGCTCTGGGCAACTTGTGCCAGTGCCTCTCCACTATTAGAATGTCTTCCTAATTTCTTCCTAATATCCAGTCTAAACCTATTCTCTCATTTTTAAGCCATTCCTTGTCCTGTCACTCCAGGCCCTTGTAAATAATCTCTCTTCATCTTTCTTGTAGGCCCCCTTCAGGTACTGCAGGGCTGCAGTTAGGTCACTCTGAAGTATTCTCTTCTCCAGGCTGAACAGTCCCAATTCTCTCAGCCTTTTGAGTATGGAAAAAGATAAATAAATTTTAGTCTTATTTTTCTTTATAAAGTTTATGTTTAAACATGTAAACGTTTTTTTATCTGTCTGCGTCTTAAACCAGTTACCCTACTTTACACCACTGGGATTCAAAAGTTTCTTGTCATTTAGAAATATCCTCGATTATGGAGAGGGAATAGAACAAAAAAGAAATTCTGATGTGATTGAATTTGAAAGTCTGGGCCCTAATGAGGAATCATGCCTGGAAAAACGGTGTTGTGCATATTTCTGCTTGTAACTCCCCCACCTGCTACTCCTACTTGCTGTGCCTTTCCCAAGTCCATTTTAATAAAGACCTTGTGACTGGAGGTTTTGGAAGATGTGCTGAGTGCCCAGGGTGGTGTTGATAGGGTTGACAAAGTCCATGTGGGTGTTTCTCATACAGAATATGTTGAGCCTTTTTGTTGAGGGACCAAATGTTCCCTGTGGTGTCTGTACAAGGCATATGTTTGCTGATGGTCCCCTCTCATTAATACACAGTGTTAGGAGAAGATCTCACCATCTTTCAGCTGGTCTGTTCAGTCCAAGTCACCACCACCTGGGGGTTTTTGTGTGTTTGCTTGCTCCTTTGTCCATGGTGCCTTTTCTTGCTGTCATTTTATCTCAGTGTGACATTCTGGACACTCAGGATGATCCCTTCTGGTGTGTGGACAGTCAAGCAGATGCAGCAGTTGAGCTACCTGGGGGAAATAAGAGGTAGCCTGGGTGTGCAGGGACAGAATTAGAAAAGGAAAAGCTCAGCTGGATTTGAATGTGGAGAGGGAGAGCAAGATACACACACATGCACACAGGGCTGCTGTTCATTGGCAGCAGGGGGAGGACAAAGGAAGATGTGGCCCAGATGCTCAGTAGGGCACTGTGTGGTGTGGCACGAGGGAAAGGTAACTAAGAACTGGTGGTTTAACTCATTAATATTTTTAACTAAGTGGCTGGTTTAACTAATGGCTATTTTCAGCTTGAGCAGTTGTGGCAGTAGCAGCAGTAGGTAACTATACATATTTTTAGATGTGGATCCAGTGGAGATTGGCAACTCAGGGTTACAATGGTAACGAAATGCTCCAGATTTTGTGTCATTGATGGTGTGGTTTTGTAAAGTGTGCACTAAAAGACACTGGGGGTCTGTTCTTTGGTTTGCACTGTGCAGTGCTCAAAAGTTGGGTTGGTCCTGGTTTGCTGCTCTTGTACCATCTGCCTTGTAATCAGCTTTTCACTGACAAGGCTTACAAGATCATGTCTCTTCAGTGAACACCACAGTGTGCATTATATTTTCTCCTTCCTGCTTTATATCTCTTTTTTTAATTATTAACATCCCTTATCCCAATATGCCTAATTCCAGTGTCTAGGTAACTATTTTTGCAATGTCTTCATGAAGTGATCTTTTTTTTTTTCTTTTTCTTTTGGAAACCAATATTCCTTAGCAGATTTGCACTATATTGCATTCTTTTGCTTCAGATAACATATAACAAGATTTCCTAGAAGCCATCACATTAAGAAATTAAATCAAATTAAGAAATCACATATGGGTAGGTAGCTCTTACTCAGTTTTAGAACTGCCTTCTCTTCTACTCTGTGCTGCTGTGGTGCTTCTCTGTATGGTGCTCCTAACACCTCTTGTTAAGAGGTTGATACAGTTTATTCTGAGAAATATTAAATGTACAGTGTGCCTAAAGAGCCTATGTTATGGACATGCAACCCAAAGCTGGAAAAGTTTAAAGTTAATGAAAATGTACTCTGGAAATGTTACTTAAGGACCCATGAAGGATGGGGAGTACAGTAGAACATGCTTCCCACATGGCCTTATAGTGTCCCAGGAAACAGGAGAGAAAGTTTACCTAAGCCAAATGCTAGCAAAAAACCCCACAATTTACCCAGAGAAGGGTGGAAACCATGGGGAATACTTAGTCTGATCCTCACAGTGCATTTTGTGGATCCACATTACTGTAACTTTTTCAGTACTGCAGAAGTTTTTAAGATTACACCTTATTTTATCCATAAGTTCTGTCAGGAAAAATGATTGTTAATGGTAAGAATCTGAACTTACACCACTCAGAAGTGTGGCAAATACTTAAAATTTAGAGTCCTGTTGCATTTTTAGTGTCTGGGTGTTTCAGTGTGGTTTTTGTCAGTAGATTTTGTTTGACAGTTTCGTGTCGTCGAGGCAGCTTTGAGGGAATTTCTGTAAGTTGGAGGGGGGGGAAAGGGTTAAGCAGAGAAATAAATGTACCTGCAAATGCAGAACCACATACTCCTTCTGTTTAAGTAGTTCTCAGCTGGACCCTTAAGACTCTTAAAGCATGGGAAATTTCTGGGAATCATAGATGATGATCAGGTTTAGGTGTATATAAATGTATGTACAGATAACCCATTTCTGACCTTGAAAGCTGTGCCTGCTTCCTGGCTGTGCAGATTCCCACCCTTTTCCTCGAGGGGTCTCATTTCCATAACACCTCACTGAGTGCACTGGTACAGAGCACAATATTCTATCCACTGAGTTTTATCATATTTCCTTTTTTTTTATAAAAAATTCTGTTCCTCCAGGGCCTAATCAAATAGTTATCTAAGCTTTTCACCTTCCAACATTCTTTTTTTTTGTTTGCTTCTCTCAAACCATTCCTTTCATTTCCTTTTGCAGACCTTCATTAATAATTTACTGTTAAGTTAAATTTATTTTGTTTTCTTCAGATCTTTATTCTTTCTCTTTGCTTTCAGTATAAGAGAAACATCCACATGGAATTAGTATAATTTCTTCCTCTGATTATAATTTAAAATAATTTTATTTCAAAAATAAAATGCTTGTTTTTTTAAGGAGGAAGAGAAAGAAAAAAGAGAGTAATGGAATTAAAATCATTCAAGAGAGTAAATTTGTGGGAGTGTGAAGCACTGCAATGAGAGGAGTGTAGGGAAGGCACAGTAACAGTGTAGTAATAATTTGAGTTGTTATTAGCTTGGACTGATTAGCATTTCACACCTTTTTTCTTTTTTTAATCTATACTAAATTGTGCCTTTGGGCTGTATCTAAATGGTGTTATGCTGTGTAACTGCAGCCTTACACAGTGAACACATAACATGTTGTTATGATATTTTTTTCTTATTGCTTAAGACGTAAATGTAGACATGACTGGAGGTAATGGCCCAGACTTTGAGGGTATGATTTGCTAACAAGGGATGTTTGCTCTTATGGAAAATGCCTGTCCAAAATTTTGTCTTGAAATACTGTGTACTGCCAGAATATACATCCTTCTTTTACACTGTAAGTTGATGTCCTCATATGCATCATAAGCCTAAATCATTTGCACTTTAAGGTAAGGAAAGACACAGCAAATGCTCGTACACAAACCAGTCAAAAGGTATGGGGGAAAAAACAAGGAATTACGAAATATGTATTTTTATAAGCCAAACATCTGCCTCAGCCTCTCCCTCCTTAAAACAAGCAAATAAGCCCAATGATATATTAGCATAAATAGTGTGTGGTCTGTGTTATATAGTAGACAAGACTGAATTATTGTAATGATCCCATCTGCTCTTAAAATTAATCTGTTAGATAGAAGTCTGTCCTACTGTATTCTGTCAGCTGGTGGTTTTGCAGCAGCATCATAATGGAAGCTGATCTTGACTGGAGATTGCAATTAGGAAAAGATATATTGACAGAGTATTTTCCTCCTGAAGATTCCACCAGAATTCCAAACTTCCCCCTGTCCCTCTCTGTCTGGGGCAATAAGACACAGAGCAGAGAAATGTCTGCTCTGAAGCAGGACTTTATCCTTCAGTGGTTAATGTATAACTGCTTGGAGCTTTTCTAATGCAAATCAACATTTATTGGTTTAGTTGCATTATGGAGAAAGTCCTTGTTCCTGTAAAAAGCAAAATTTTCTCAAGTTCATGAAGCAGCTTCATTGCCTCATTCTTTTCTCACACTGCTTTGATCCTTTACCTCAGAGTACGTGGGGGTATCAGCAAGGTTAACATCTAGCCCTTAATAAAACAGCTCATTGTGTTTCATTGAGGTGCCTTTTCACATTCTTTTCCTCCCCACTGAAGGATAAAATGTTAATCCCTTTTTTCTCAGCAGATGGCTAGGTAAAACCCGTGCAGAAATGTGAGAAAACTGAGACCCACAGTGATTGCAAAATACTAGAGCTGTAGGAGCCTGTCTTCTGCCCAACTGGCCAGCACTGCAGTACAGGGCTAGGATTTAGGGCTTTGGAAGCATCTATTTCTGTGTTAAAATGGAAAAGCCGTGGTCAAAGTGAGGAAAAAACACCAGCTTTCTCTTTAATGCTGTTGCTAATAGTTGATATGGAAAGATGTTTCATGTGGAAATGTACTCAGTTTGTGGGTGGATATTGGGGAGAATGTGAGCAGTACAGTCTGTCCCAAATCCTCTGCCTTAAGAATTTAGCACCATTGACAAAGCAGTTCTCAGGAGAGAAACATGATTTGGAAACATAATTATGGACTGAAAAAACACTCTTGATGAACATCATGATAGTTGGATTCAGCTACTCTAAAGTCATCTGGCATGAAATTATCTGCCCCTATTTTTCAAGGCTGAGTCAATAAATATTCAGTGGCAATGTTTTGCTGTTAATACTGTTCTGCAGTGGGGTGTGGTGATAAGTACCAGAGGCAATGTAGGTAGTGATTTCCAGTTTGTAACTCATCTCCAGATCTTGAGATACTTTCTAACCAAATTTTTTTCCCTGTTAAAAATTAGCAGACAAATACGTAAAAAGTTTAAGATGTTAAAGGTGAAAAAATATTGGAGAACAACATCATCATCAATTTAAATGTCTCCTTGGCCTTGTAAACAGGTTAACTTTCAGGGCATGATCAAACTGGCTTTGGTTTTAGCAGTGTGTGAGTGTGTTAGAAAAGGAGGAGTTTCCTCAAGCTGCTGCTCACTTGTACAGTCTGGTCCTGTAGAAGTCACAATACTGCATTTGGTGGTGGTGGGAGGCTGTAAAAAGTAAATGTTTGTGACAGTGTTTAGATAGAATAGAATGAAATGCACCACTTTGAAACACTGGAGTTAGAAATTATGAATTTGTAGGGGATTTGATTTTCACTCTTTCTGCAGTAGGAGTTGTCTCTGACACAGTATTCCCAATTCAGACATCAGAGTACAAATCTGTACCATGTTGCCGAAGGTTACCTTGACAAATTTGACAGGAATCCCTCATCTCTGTATTTGGTGATGGTCATTAGCTCCATGGTTCTCATCATCATTTAGTCATATTTTCTTCACTTTTAAACTGTCAATAGAAATGTGTATCAGCTGCTCAAAAATGTTATCAGGAAAAGTGTAGCTAAAATTACATCACTGAATCATAGGATCAACCAGGTTGGAAAAGACCTGCGAGATCATCAAGTCCAACCCTTGATCCAACCCCACCGTGGTTCCCAGCCCATGGCACTGATGCCACATCCAGTCTCATCTTAAAAACCTCCAGGGACGGTGACTCCACCACCTCCCTGGGCAGCCCATTCCAATGCCTGATCACCCTCTCTGTAAAAAATTTCTTCCTAATATCCAACCTAAACCTCCCCTGGCACAGTTTAAGACCGAGCCCTCTTGTCTTACTGAAAGTTGCCAGGGAGAAGAGACCAACCCCACCTGGCTACAACCTCCTGTCAGGAAGTTGTGGAGAGTGATGAGGTCTCCCCTGAGCCTCCTCTTCTCCAGGCTGAACAACCCCAGTTCCCTCAGCCTCTCCTTACAGCTCTTGTGCTCCAGTCCCTTCCCCAGCCTTGTTGCTCTTCTCTGGCCCTGCTCCAGCCCCTCCATGTCCTTCCTGAGCTGAGGGCCCAGAACTGGACACAGCACTCCAGGGGTGGCCTCACCAGCGCTGAGTCCAGGGGCAGAATCCCTTCCCTGGACCTGTTGGCCACACTGTTCCTGAGCCAGGCCAGGATCCATTGGCCTTCTTGGCCACCTGGGCACACTGCTGGCTCAGTGTGCTCATCATGCTTACACATCATCTTCAATAATTTTCTTGTAACAGTTCCTGATGTAGACAATTACCACCACATTTCAAACACTGAGCAAACTTCAGGAAAGGCGATGGCAAATTGTCCACAAGTCCTGTCTTAGAAGGGGTTTGAGTTCACCTCAAAGCTCTGATGTGCAGGATCAGGATCCTTAATGGGAGAAGACCTGCACAGAGCAACCCTACCTGCCCCAACCCAGAGCTGTAGAACTTGCACACATTGTAGACACCAGATGCTGCTTGGGTAGAGGGAGATGTAGCAACTGAGAATGAAGAGAGGGGACAGGTGGAGAATAAACGGGAATATCAGCATTAATAAGGTCAGAAGAAGGGAAGATGGGGCCACTGGGTAGATGAGTCTGGTTGAAGTTGAATAGCTGCAAAAGGAATTGTTAGTTAATGTGGAAAGAGCCACATTAAAAACCGTGTCAGAGGAGCCTGACTGCATTCTCTCCCAGGGTATGGAACTGACCTGAAGATCCTTTTTTCTATATTGTTTCTCTCTCAGGTAATGGCTCTGGGAGTGCTGTGACAGTGTGTGGGTATTTATCCCCAGTTAATTGCTTTAAAATATTATCATGCTCCACTACTGCCAGTTGCTATGTAAGGAAGCAGAAAATTATATTTTACTTTTATTGTGCAATTATGTGCTAAATTTTCCTTTTGTTATGTTTTTAATAGCATAGCTATTTTAAATTAAAAAAGTTATCTCATTCACTGTCAGTATAATGATTTGTCTGCTGGGAAAAAATAACTTTGTATCACTCATAATTATTTCTTTAATATTCAGAGAATTTTCCTAAGGATTAGGCTTACCAACTAATGAGTTTTTTCTTCTGCTTAGTCACGAAAAAAAATCTTTCAAGTTTTACCTCTTCTAGCAATCTGATCTGTTGGAATAGCTAATCCTCCATCAGTTCCTCCTGTGCTTTAGTTTAATGTGTTCTTAGGATTTCAGGGAAAGTATATTTCTGAGTTTTGTGCAATAGATAATTCATAGCAGTGGTAACAATAGTAGCATCAGTTTTTCATCCTGATCAAGATGAACTTCCTCAAAAACTAAGCAAGCACTAAGGAATATTGTTATCACAGCAGTGCCTTGTTCTGGTCACTCCAGATAACATGGGAAATATGTGGGGCTCTGAAGTTTGCTGCACACACACAGCTGGGGACAAAGAGTCTTTCTGATAGAGTGTGTAACTTCTAGAAAATGCAAGTTTGATCATCACTGAAGACTTAAAACCTATGGAGTATTTTATAGGGGGTCTTTTGTGTGTAGATTTTTAGAATAGGGTGCAGGGGGAGTAATGTGTCATTTTCTCTGCCAGGTGCTTCAGCTGACTTTCATTCCCTACATCTCTCTGAAATCTGCATTTGCTTGGTTTGCCTATTTATCCCCTGTCCTGTTAGTAGGATATGGAAGAGAAATGGTTACTGTCTGGGTTTGTATATGAAAACTCCTGTAAGAGATGTAAGTGGTTTTATTAGAGATGTTAATTCTTTCCTAAAAAATTACTATTTTTTCTTTTCCTATGAAATTACTAACATGAAGCTATTATAAAAAAGGAGCTTTTGCAAAAAAATCCATCTTGTATCTCTCACCACCATCACCCTCCTTCCCCCAACAGAGGGATCAATAGGCAGGGATACAGAATTTTCTACAGAGGTGTGTTGATTTTTTTGGTTGTTAACAGGAAGAAATCAATTAGTTGCAGGCAGTTGAACTACTTCTTCCCTTTTCCTGCCCAGAAAGGATGACCATGTGTCATGAACAGGTACAGCTGGAAGAGATTTTTGTCTGGAATGGCAGGGGACAAATACACGTTGTCAAAATGTTTCAGTGAACTCCACAGCTCAGAAAAAGCAGTTACAGGTAATTTTCTGTCTGTAGGAAGGCCCAGTGTAAGGAACACTATTCATTATACTTGAGCTCTTTCTGTGGCAAAATTCCCTGTTAAACCCAGTTCTGTGTCTCTGAGAGAAGTTGTCATGTGCAAAGCCAAGTGACAGGGATATGTGGGTTGTGGAGCAAGAATTAAATACAACAGCTGCTGTATTAGCCCTCAGAACCATTAGATCCTCCCAGGTTGGAGATGGTGATAAAATACTTATTCTACAAAATACCTGTAATCCAACATTAGAAGTCTTCTCTACAAAGCTTTTCTCTCCTGCCACCTGGCAGGTCAGTCTGCCCTGCTTTTCATTAGTTAAAGTCACGGGCATTGGCAGGCACTGAGGAATCTCAGCAGATGACTGAAGTCTCTCTTTTTTTCCTGAAAATAGAAACCTTTTCTAGCTAATTGAGAGGATTCCACTCAAGAACACAAATATGCACCTTTCATGATGGGAATAACAGAAAAACCCTAATGACAGTGTCAAATGTTCAAGTGTGTCAGAGTCATGAGAACCCAAGGAGAATGTAATTGGTTCTTGGCTACCTTTCTCCTGCAAGCCCCAATAATGCTTTAACATTGTGGTGGCTTTCCCTTAAATGTGGTAGAGAGAAATGACAGGTAGTTATTTTCACTATTTTCTGTTTCTATGGAAACCCAGTGTTTGCAGTAACAGTCTTACTGTAAGCTCTGTAATCCTCCCCCGGGGCTTCCAGCCAATGTGGTAATTTAATAATTCATGAGCATTAAGCCTGAATTTGCTGGGAAGCAAACTGTGTTGCTTGGAGCCGTTTTTTCAGGGCCAGGTTCATTTCCCTCACAGATTTTGTGTTCTTTTCTCTAAGATGTCTTTATAAAATACACTCCATAAACCAAAGCAGTGTACTTTGCTTCACTTGTTTGTGAATCTGGGGTTACTGCAGATCTGCTGGATAAGGCAGCTCAGGAAAGAACTCCCCTCCCTCCCCCCACAAAAAGAAAAGAGGGGGAAAAACAAACACACTCCATGAGCACTTGCCTGAAAAGGAAGATTTTTAAACAGTCCATGAGTCATTGTTGAGACACTGAGCAAACTGAAAGTTCAGCAGAGGTGATCCCTCTGTCTCCAGGGCTCAGCAGTGACCGCTGTGGATGATGGATTGCTCAAACACTGCTGTGCCCTGGGATCCAGAACACACTGTTGGTTTACACTGTCAATGGGAATGGAGTTCTTCACAGACACAGCATCATTCTGTACATATGCTTTGGCTTGCTCTCACACTCACACTGAGAATGAAGACTCATTCTGTGGAGCTCTGGGAGATTTTATTATTAGGTCATTTTTACAGCAGCTGTAAGGACCTAGATTTTTTCCAAGAGGATGAGCAGAAATTAGCAACTCTGAAAGATGATCATGATAAACTTGAAAAGCTTTTTACAGAGGAAAATCAACCTGGTCTTTATGAGAGTGGGAGATGACTGAAACATTGATATACATGCAGGCTTTCTTCCTGACCATGAGACCATGTTCATGAAATAAAAGTTCAGAAGGCCTGATGTGAACCTTGTGTCCTGTTTAGAAAGTTTCTGCAGGTGCTCTCCAAAGCATCAGGCTACGATGCTGTCCTGGAGTGACCATTGCCATTGCTGAGCATAGTGATGTTCTTGCAGTTGACAAACATGAGAGAGATTGTGACAAATGAAATGAAAATAATTTTTTTTTCTTGTGTAAAGTTGTACAAGCAAATATAAGAAGCCTCATTATTGTTAGTGTTACCTGTACTGCAGGATGCACCTTGACTGCAGAGCTATGGCAGCACAGCCGGGTTTTCTCTCTGGCTCCACACAGGCTGTTGGAGAACAGTAATTGCTTCCTGGAAAACTGGCTAATGCTGCTGTCCTGGGGCTTGAAAACTTGTGCTGTGCTGGGTCAGGGTACCTCCTCTCTGATGCAGGAACAGCTTCTCAAATTAATCCATGCAAATATTAGCTGGGCCACACTGGAAGATTTAGACACAGTAGTTCAGTTTTCTCTTTCCCTCCCACCAAACCCCAGGGATCTCTTCCCTGATGTTTCTCTCCTAACTTACAAATATTTTGAAACAAGCTCCCTTTTGCAGCTTTAAGAAAATACTTTGGTCATATTCCTAATGTAATTCCATTCACCTGCTCAATGTACTGTCCTTGTAGAGCTTGTACCACACAGTGGTAGGAGGAATGCAGGATTTCATGGCTCTGATGAAGTGAACTGCCCAAAACGTGGTGTGCACAGCACGACTGGGATATTCTGAAGGCAAATGTTGGCAAGGTTTCTATTGCCATAGAGAGTGATGAGCTCATCCCAGGCTCCATCCTGAATGGCCTGGGCTTGTAGAGTTTATTCTCGAGATTAATCCGGGACGAAAAATGGTGCTTTTACAGTAACATCTTAAAATGTTTATGATACTCAAATGCCAACTCACATTTTATTCTAGAATTATTATCAGGCATATTAGCATTCATTAAAAGAAGAGACTAGAGGTTCGTTTGGGTTTTTTTGCAGTGGGAGGAGAGGAGAAATTAAATAGTATCATGCTTATCACCATTTCTTAACTGATAGGACTGAAAGGAGGTGAACTGTGCTGGCTCTGCAGGTCTTTGTAGCTTATTCCTGCCAGCTTCTCTGACAGCATGTTCAGATTTTTATTTTGTGTGCAGGTAGTTTTTTACCTGGAAGACACTGAAAGAAGATCAAAGTCTAAAATACAAGTTATGTGATCTTCTCCTCTACCATATGACCCTTTTCCCTGTGCACTTGTACATGTGTCATGGGACCAATATGTATTTTAAAATAACCTTTATTCTTAGAAGGGATTGGCCAAATGTTGGGTTCTGAAAACCCAATTAAATACAGCTTCTGAGAATGGACTGAGGTATTTGTAATAATGTTGGATTTTTTTCAATGTTCTCCCAGTTTTCTTTGGAAATAGGAAGCACTGAGGAAAAGAAGAAAAACGAGGGAACATATTTGTACCATTTCCCTTTCAGTGGCATATTGGAATAGAGAGAGTGAAGGAGGTATTTATTTCTGGGAGAAATGTCTGCTGAACCATAATTTAAGGCAAGGGGAGGGTACAAGATATCTCCTTCTGCTTAAGGAGATTGAAGCCCTAATGTGTTGCTGTTCCTGCTTCTGAAAACCAATCTCCTGGACTTTGTTAAAGAATTAATTTTTTTTAATCTGTTCTTTATCACCAGTTTCCAATTCAAACAGCAAATTGATCTGCAGACTCTCTCCAGACTAGCACTGCTTTGGGGCATTATCCATCTATTAATGCTGTGCCTACGTTCATAAATTGATGCTCAGTCAGGATTTTTGCCTTTCAACACCCCCCAGTAATTAAACCTGTCCCTGAGTTAATGCAAGGCCTCACCAATCCATCCCGAGCTCTTTGCCAGCTCTGTCCTTCAGTTGTCATCTTTGCATGTTATGCAAAAAATCCCAACAACACAAACTCCCCATGGGCAAAATGCCACTGCTGCTCACCCAACAGTAAATTTTGTCCCTGTTTGCCTCCTCTTTCATGCTGAAAACGTAATGTCCCAAACCATTGATGGCTTCCTTCCTTTTTGCAGAGACAGATGCCAGTTCAGGATGGTCCTGCTTTTCAGTCAGTTCAGGGCAGCCAAGAAGTGAGACACTACACTCCTTTCATTCTTCCTCCTTTTCAAGTGAATGAACAAGAAGCTGTTTGACTTTGCTCGTCAGAGCAATGGTTCCTAGGTTTGAGCAGCTCCAGCAATTACTAATCATGAGAGTGATTGTAAACCCGGCCTGACTGCTGCACAAGAGGTGGTTTCACTGTGATGTGAGTTAGCACAGGAGGAGATGGTGCAATTAGAGTAATTGAAGGTTGCTTACAGCACATAGGAGCAAAGGAATAAATGAGCTTTTGTTTAAGATGCTGCTACTACTGTGGCACATCTTCAGTCTGAACCCAGCAAGGTAAAATGTTAATTCTTTTCTCTGCTGTGATGCATTTATCTCTGATTTTATGCAAGATAAATGATTTCAGTGTATTTCCAGAATAGCTGAAAATTAATATTTATTGGGTTGTTGGCTTTTTGGATTTGTTTTTTTGGTTGGTTGGTTGGTTTTGATTTTGGGGTTTTTTGATAGTAGTAGGATCAGGCAGTCAGATTTTGTCTTGGAACCTCCCCATACTTAAATTCCACCACTCATTTGGCATTTGTAACTACTGGGGTTTATTAATTAATTTCCATATGAAGTTTATTCCCATTTGATATTTTGGTCTCACTAAACTGGACTTTAATTTAATCTAGATTTTATGCATGCTCTTGTCCTTGTGCAGAAGATAAGCTTGAGGAAAAGGCACACTGAAGATTGAACTCTTTCAAAGGACAGAGCTCCCAAAATAAGAAATTAAATTACTGAATTCCCATTAAGTTTCTTGACCCTAAATGTGTGTATTTTTGTCTAAAAATAGAGCTGTAGTGACAGATGAAGGCAGTGGATCTTCAGGTCATTGGAAACAGGGTTATTCTTCCAGATTTGCTTTGACACAGAAATGAATTTGCAGTTGTAAAACGGGAAGCAGGTGACTCACTATAACTAGTTCATAATATGGGGCACCAGTGTTAAAACACTGCAGTCCCATTCCAGGGATACAAACATCAGCAGCACCAGTGAGATCCTAGTGGAATAGTCAGGGTAGTTTCTGTAAACTGTCCTTGGTCAGTGGTACCAAAGATGAGAGAAATGCCAGAGATGGGGGACAAAACTGCAAGTCTGGGAGAAGTGACCTGCCAGGAAAGGCAGGAGAACTGGAGGTGGCTTGGACAAATGACACTCCCTGTTCCCCTGGTCTCAGATGCTGTGGATAACTCAAAGCCCCCTTAATTATTTAGTGGTACAAGCTCAAGAGGACTCAAGGAAGGACTGGAAATTAAAGGAAGGAATTCGAAGGTTGTTACTGAAGTAGTGCTGGAATAAGGGAACAGTTGATCAACAGGCAGGTAGGACTGACCTGCTTCATTTCTTGAAAAGCACTGGATTATGGGGACAGGAACCAGATTTTTTTCTATGGCTCTAACAAGGAAAAGATGAATGCAAACTTGAAAATATTTCCACTTATTAATGGAATACAACCCTGCAAGCGAGCCTCCAGAATATCCCTCTTTGGATGTTTTGAAAGCAGACTAAGCAATACAACGTTTGGTAATGAATGAAATATATATATAGACACCTCATCTCAAAGACTTGGCACTCCTTTCTCTGCCATTGTCTGAGGGACAGCCTGCACAGCCTTTTGTGGCAGACAAATCTTTTGTGGTATTCAGCTTCTGTAGGAAAATGAAATGCTTATTAGTGCTGAAATAATTAAAGAAAAACCTGTGTTGAAAGTTCAAAAATATATCTTACTGGAAATTTAAATAGAATATGTAATATTGTTACTGAATTATGTCTTAGGTAGATAGAGGTAACTATGAAGAAGTAAACCTGTTGTTGTAATGTACTGAAGTTGTAATATTGCCCTGCTCTCCACTTAACACATCACAGAATTCTTACTAAAAGATTTGATTATACCACGTCATTAAAGCATTTGCTAAAACATTCTTAACTTACTAATTGACATCTTAAAGCAGTTGTAAGTAGAGAATCATCAAATATCTGTTTCTGTTGGATTTCTTTGTATCATTTCAGCAATCTCTGAGGTTATAAGAATTGGTGGCAAATTAGTTAAAATTATAAGTGAATGGGGTTGGGGGATACATGGAGATTGGGGTTATAGTGAAGAACAGGGAGAGCAAAAGAGCCAGAGAGGATGATCTGGGTTGCTGAGCATGATAAACTCACACAGTAATAACGAGGTGTGTGAGTCGTGCTTGCAGAGGCATTCCAACAAAAGCAACAGTTCTGAAAATGTGTCAGCCTTTACAATGGACAGGTTGCATGAGCTGGAGTAAAGAGGCCAATTTGTGATGTCTGATACATTCCAGTCAGGATGAGTGGGGACTTGGCTTCATGTGTGTGGAATACACAGATGTGTGTGTTGGTATTTGTGGTGTGGGTGGTGCCAGTACCAGACTGTTACAATCCTACATTTTTAGAACTGTTCATGAAATGCTGTTGAAAAATTGCACCATGGATAAGTTCTATAAAACAATTCCAGCACTTTTTCTTGAATTTCTTAACAGTGTTAAGTTGCTTACTTGTTTGGGAGGCTGTCACTGCCACCCTGTAAGAAATGAGCTTTTCTAAAGGGCTCTTTAAAATACAGAAGAAACAGTAATAAAAAGCACTGGCTGCACACTGAAATCAGGCAGTGATTAATCCATGTGGATTAACAGTAGGGATGAGTGGCCTTTGGGAGCAAACTACCAAAGTGTCTACACTGTGTTTTCATATTTTTCAGGCCAACAGAACTGGAAAATGTGTCAGATAAAGGTTGATGGAGTTGATACAGTCATACTGGATAGAATTGAAAGGACCTGTGAGATAATGGAACTGTAGCTGGAAGATCTAATGATGTGCTGTCGTTTTATTTCTGTGAAAATCTAGGATGAAAATTCTGGTCTAGAAAATCTAGGAAGAAAATACTTGGTGTGGTCTTGCACACTTGTGAAAAAATTACTCATCAAACTCTTTTTTACACATAAATTCTCTGTCTTTAGAAATAATATGAATGTTCATGTCTTACCATCCATAGTAAGGAGTGTTCATTTTGCAGTCTGGCTATACATGCTGGTTTTATTCATAGAAGGGCTGATTAATTTGACTGATAAGAGTTGTATCAATTGAATCCTAATGTATTTGAATTAGGATATTGCCTCTATAAATACTGTGTGTTAGAGGAGATTGCTTAATTGGTATTCTTGTTACTTTTAGTTTTGAGTGGATTTTAATGAACTCACTTTTACCAAAGGCCCTCAGCAAGTTTGCCTTAGCCTTTGCCTGGAGGAGTTGTAATGTGCTCAGATTCTGTGCTTCTTATATTCACATTAAAATAATGTTATTGCATCATGAATATGCATCAACACAATGTTTTCACAAGCAGAGTACTTACTATTAAAAGTCTTCTGTGCTACTCCATGTAACTTGAGGGAGATCAGTGAGTACTGTTTCATATACGCTGGAATTATAATAACCACTGCAGCTTGTTTTTAATAAAACCCATACCTACCTGCATTTTTCTGTTGAAATGTGTACCTGAAACACTTATATTTTTTAATGTTATTTGTTTTTCAGTGAGAGGTTTATGGTGAGGTTAAACAAGAATGGAGGCCCCAGGAACCCGGAGAAGATCGATCGAATGTGTGCTCTGTTCACAGTACGTGTCTATTCCCTTCCTTCTGCCCTTCCAGGAGTGTAGTTGGAGATCACTCACCCTCAGGGGGGAAAAACAATTCTTCCCTTCCAATATATTGAGCAGAACAGAAGCTGTTTCTAAGTTTTGTTATGGTTGTGACTAAATGTTAACATAGAAAATGAATGTACTTCTAAATTATTTTTATGACTAAGTAAATAATCCAAAGTACTTCCTTTGAAGTGCATCTTTTCCTGCTCATAGTGTGAAATTTTTAATATTTTCATTGCATGTGCTGTACTCTTAGATATCAGGGCACAGGAAGATGCTGTGATGGCCTGAACAAAAAACAGAGCACTTTTTTCAGAGTCAAAGGCAGGCAAACAACTCCAACAGCACACAGAGAAAACCTGAAAATTCTGCAGGCAGACTTTTGTCACAGCCCACTGCAGTGTCCGTGTAGCAGCCCCAGGTGGATGGTGCAGGACCCTCCCAGGGTGGGAGCAGAGGGTGTGGATGGGACAGAGGGAACAGGATGTGCTGCAGAAACAACAGCCAAGTTGAGCTATGAGGGATTGGTTGGAATAAAGGGAACATTGTGACATCCAGAGTTCCCACAGCAGGTCTGTGCAAACAACTACCCCATCCTGAGGCACAGCAGATACCACCAAGTGCACCAGCAGTCTTTGACTTTCTATGCCAGAAAGACTGAAGGAGTAACACCTGTCTGGCTCCTAGCAGATGATTCCTCATTTGGGAATGAAATAGTCAGCTCAGATTTTTTCCCTTTTGATTCTTCAGACTCACCCCTCACCTAACTGCCTTCTTCTTTTGTACTGGTTATACTGAAATGGAATCATGGCATCACAGAACGGTTCAGGTTGGAAGGGACCAGTTCCAATCCTCTGCCATGGGCAGGGACACCTTCCAGCAGACTATGTTGCTCAAAGCTCCATCCAGCCTGACCTTGAACACCTTCAGAGATGGGGCATCCACAGCTTCTCTGGACAAGCTTCTCTTGTGCCAGGGCCTCATCCCTCAGTGACGAATTTTTTCCTGATGTCTAATCTAGCCCTGCCCTCTGTCGTTGTGAAGCCATTACCCTGTGTCCTGTCCCCACATGCCCTTGTCAGAAATCCCTTTCTGCAGTGATACTAAGTTATGTTTAAAATTCCCTCAGAATTCCCTCTGAATCATATGTCAGACCATGTTTTTATCTGCCACTTTTTCTCAGATATGAAAATCTAGAGACGTTGAAACTTAACAGCCCATGACAGAATAACTGTGAGGAATATCAGATCCCAAGTGTGAGAAACACCTTCCATCGTGTCTCACCTGTAGCTCGTGCACACGCTGGAAGCTCTGTGGCAGAAGTATTTTTACCTTCAGTGAATTTAAAATACTGTGGAGAGCTTTGGTCTAAGCTTTGGTTCTGGCAGTGGAACCCTCTAAGGTCAGGCAGGGCTGAACACTGAAACAGGTTCCCAGTACGGTTCCTTTTTTTTCCTTTAAGGAGATAGTGAAATTTCTCCTCTTAAGGAACAGAGTATATCCAGCCAGATATAAGGATGCTCAGTTCTGCCTCCATCTGGATGTAAGAGGTGTGGGTCAGTCCAAAAATAGCTCTGACATGGATTCTGACAGCAGTAGCAGTTGGGGTTTAGGAAGTGCTACAGCTGGTTAAACAGCAGCAGAGGTAACAGGCTCTTAGTGTCTCCATGGTTGGTAACTCAACACCAAGAGTCTTTCCCTGCTAAGAGAAAGTACCCAGGGAGCAAGCTCCAGCTCTGGTGTCTGGTCTTTATGGAATATCCCTAAGGAGTATTCCCAAAAGGCAGGATAGGATGCTTTGTATCGAGTTTGACACTTTCAGGCCTCTGAGGTTCATCATTCTGGAAAAGATTTTCACCAGCAAACTTCCCCATCTACAGCAATGCCACAAGACTTTGGGTCAGCTTTCTGGAACAACTGTCCTGCTTCCCTCTGTGGTGAAGAGCGTGGAACAGTTTTGCTCTGGTGACCTTCAAACCAGCCTTTACACTCTTTAAAAAATGATGATATATTGCAGCCAGGGACATAACATAGTTCCAGGAGAGCCCTGCTGCATATTATGACAGAGTCTAAAAAAGGCCAGTCTGGAGTATTGCAGACAGTGCCACTCTGCAGCACCTCTCCTGACCAGAGATCACTCCCAGGTAGCCTTTTGGTGTTACTGTACAAAAATACCAAAGCTGCTGCAGTATCAGTTCTCTGAGGTGCTCAGACTCCATCCCTCTGTCTGGTGTAGGTGCTTAGACTCTCTCACTCTGCTAGAACATATACTCTACACAACAGGAATTATAATTAGAAAAATTATCTGTGCAAAAAATGGCACGCTTTTGATACAGTGTTTTTCATCAGTGTATTCAAAGGACTTTTCAAAGTCTGTAGGAAAAGAGAAACAAATAATTGCTTTTTGAATAACCATTTTATCCCCAATGGTTCTATCTTACCGTAACTTCTTAATTAGGAAATGCTTCCAAGATAAGATAATTCTGTGATTATCAGGTTTGTTCCCAAGCTTGTGTTCATCTTGACTCTATTTATTTATTTCCTTGCCCTTCCTCACCGCAATATCTTTCAAAAACTCATCTTTCCCAGAGGCAAGAAGCCCAATCTTAGACAGTTCAAGGGATCCCTGTCTTTTCCTGCTCTGTTACTGCCAGGAGTTCAGCTGTCTCTCTGTGTGAGAGATCAGAATTACTCAGGCTTTTGGTTTTAGGCTTTGGTTTTACATCTGCTGTCATATCATAGTGAAGGTGAGAAGCTGCTCACTCTGAAGATCAAAGCTCACTCAAGCAAACCTCAGCCTGTACACACTTTAGAAAAGTTCCTGGACCTGAATTGAAACATAACTGCACAGTATAAGCTTGTTATTTTTGTTAAATACCTTATTTTCCCTATCCTATGAGGTTGGCAACTGAATTAAATAACTAATTAGTGGCAGACAGGTATCCTTGATTCCAGTGGTCTGGAGGTGGTTGTGATGGTGTTTGGGTTTTTTAACATAAAACTAGACATTTCTAGAAACCAGCACTGTAAAGAACTCATCATTATTAGAGAGTAACTGTTTTCCATACCCTATACTGGAGGGAAAATTTAGGACTGATTTTCTAAAAAGCCATTCAGTTAGAATTATAATGTTACTATTTTATTTGTGAACCTGTATCATTTAAGCAGCAGCTCAGAAGGATGTGGGAAGTACCCACCCTGTGGATGCAGTCCTAAAACCGCCTTTCTGTCTTTATTTATATGGCACACAAGCAAACAATAAATGTAGTTTGTCCTCTTCTGGTCCTAAGTCATGTGCATGCATTCTCTGCAGAGGAATTATCTGAAAACTTCCTCGCAGGGGTTGGGGCTTTTGACTGTTTGGTCCATGTCATGATAAGAACTTCTTGCCTTGGAAAAAGCCTCTGCTGCACAAACTCAAATACAAGGCCATCTGGGCCCACATTTCTTGCCTCTTGACTGTGACAGAGTGTATTTTTTTGTGAAATTGAAAAGCGACTGAAGTGTGAACCCATCAATATGTTCATGCCCTGCCATTTTCTGATGTTTTGACAGCTGCCCTTTAAAAAAATAGTTCTTTAAATTGCTGTTAATTAGAACTGGTAATCAGATAGTATAACAAAATTGTCCCTGTCAAAGCACAGATATTTTCAGGAATCTATTGCTCTCTAGAGCATTAAGCACTACCTCCAAGTTTTTTTGCTCTTTGAAATGTCTTGTCAGGCACTGCTGAGATTAAAACTATGTCAAACCCCCTCTTAGTGTGGAACTTCATGTCTCCAAGACATGTAAGATAAAGGCTACCATATGCTGCTACACTGGTATGTTGGGTGATGGAGAAAGCCTAGAAAGTGTGTTCCCTTATTGGTGCAGCAGCAGAAGAAAACTTGCAGAGAAAATGCTAAGGACGACGTTTATAGCGGAATGTTTTGGCTCAGGAGAGACACGATCTGCTCTTTAGCAGGATCCCAAACAGTGTATTTGCAACTCCCTGCATATGCTGCCCTGGGAAATACAGTGCTGCTTTTAAACAGGGAGGAGATACAGCCATGAATTTATTACTTGCCTGCTGTAATTTAGCAATGTAACACGATTGGAAAGGGATTGACACCTCTCCTTAGAATAAATTCTCTTTGTGCCTGGTTCTCAGTTGCTGTGCCCAGATTTTATTGTGCTACACGTCACTGTAATCTGGGGTTGCATTGCCATCATAATCTCAGTTGTTGAGATTTGGTTTCTCAGGTCACATGGGAAAGAAATTTGCTGTGTGACTTAAAGTTCTTGTTTTAGCTTTCAGCAAAATACAAATTTTAATTCCAAATTGGTTCAGTCTAGGAATAGCAGAACTTAGTTCTCTACAGTTTAAATTTCCTCCCCACCTTTATATAAAAATTCCACTTATTACTTTTTACTCCTCTAAGCTGAGGAGTTCATTTAAGCAAAACTACAAGATTTTATCTGAAATTGTTCCAGTTAATTTTTCCATAAGCAGTACCTGAAAGTAAGATGACAGCACTTAATAGAGTGGAGAAAGGGGCAGCCTTTTTTCATCAGTCTAAAACATGGATGAATATTCTCATAGTATCTGTTCAAAGTCTTCTTGTCTGGGAGGTTAGTAGCATAAGGAAAACTTGTTAAACAATACTGATGTTTTTAGGAACAAATGTTTCTTAGATCTTTCCTGTGATTTAAAAAAAAAGGCAGAGAAATGTCTCTGATGTTCATATTTGTTTATAAAGTTATCAGTGAAAACTACAACATGCCAAGAAAATTGCAGTTGTCTTCTAACATGTGAATGCAAAATGCTGCAGTAATGAATTATTGAAAAGTGTTATGTGTGTTTTGTTAATCTATTTCTTTATTATTAAATGTCTCTCGGGGTCAATTATACTTATTTGTCCTCATTCACTCCAGCTTTCCTTTTGCTCTTTTGTAGGTTCCCCTTTTCCTGGTTTTTGGGCTTTTCTTCAAGCTCACTTTTAGAAGCTTTGACCTCTTTTTCTGTAACATGGAATTTGAGAGTTTTCATCTGTGTAATGTAGTTACAGGCACTTATGTTGGAAGTGCAACATGTTCCTCTTAATGTCTGTATTTTTTCCACTCTTGCAGGACCTCAGCAGCAAGGACATGAAGAGAGACTTGTACATAGTTGCCCATGTGATCCGAATAGGTACAGTATGATTTAGTGCTTGGAATAGATAGAATTAACAATGCCTTTAGAGTATTTTTTAATGTGTGTTTTAATTAGCTGACTTTGTAATGATTTAACCACTTCAAAAACTCAGTCATAGACTGATTAACATTCAGACCATATGGAGCTAAGTGTTAGAAAGCTACTGGTGACTGTTTAACAGTGATGGTTTTTTCTTAGTCTGAAACAAAATACTTGATTGAACACCACATTTGGGGAGAGGGACAAACTAAAAAGGCTTTTTGTTTAACATTTAAAAATTTCAAATGAGGTCTTTTTACTGATGTTTATAGTTAGTTTACAGCACAGGACAGCAGCATACCTGCCCATCCACATCTAGGAAATCAGAGGCTGTTAAACAAATATATATAAAGGTCTGCTTTCTACTGCAGGAGTCTGTGGTGCTTCCAAGAACCCACACTTAAGTTTAGGGAGATGCCTAAACTCAAGTTTAGGGAGAATGGGTTTCTCTGACTAGTCAGCCAGGCCAGGCTAGGCTTCATTTATTCTTTTTGACACTTGCAGTAGCAAGAATGGGAGGTATTTGTGACAGAAGTTGAATTTAGAATGTGTCTTACAGAGTATAGTGCAGTGCTCAAAGTTCTTAGCCCAGCAGTGTGTTTAAAGTGACTGTTTGATTTCTGGTATGTGAATTGAATTGTTGGAATCTCTTAGAGATGGAAGGTGTGGGAGAGAAAAAAGTTGAAATTAAAAAGGATATAATTAGTTAGTAACAGGTTTTAATGGATCTAATTTATTAATGTCTGTACTTCCCCTGAGAAATTAGCAAGTACTTGTTTTACCTATGTTAAATATTAAATAGTTTTAAATATTAGACCTAAAATGTTAACAACATAAAGTGGGAATAGCAGACAGTTTCTGCAGTTATATTATTGTAAACAAGTGAGTAGTGCATTGTCATCATGTTTTTCAGGTTTTCAGTTAACTGAGGAATGGCCAGGGAGTGTTTGCAGTGGAGGGGTGTTTAACCCTGTTGCCAGCCCAGTCACTGCTGACACCCATTGGCAGCTACAGACACCTTTTCTGAAGTACAGCAGGTCTAAACAGCTTAGTGAAACCACAGCTTTGTGTGTTGTCCTGTGAATGACAATGTGCCTTCGAAGCCACAAATGACTCTGTTATCACTTGAGGTGATTAATGAAGCTTGTAGGAAGATATGCTGTATTAACCTTGATGTGGGAAGTGCTGGACAAATTATTGTGTGTAATGTTACAAGTTCACTTAGATTATCACAGTGATTTTTCTGGCCTTGGCATTTTTTACTCTATTTTAAAACTGCCTTAATAATAGGAAGTGAGTCACTGAGCAGCTTTGTACCTCAGAATTCTCCTCCCTGCGCTGCAAGACAAACATGATCGATGACCAATATATAATATGTGATACATATTATACACAATGTATAAAGTGAGGATTTGTGTAAATTCTGAACTATAATGGAGGGACCACAGTGAATCTCTGTGTGGATCAGATGGGTGAGTACAAGGCGTATTCTTGGCTCAGTGCAGAGATGATTTGTAGTCAGCCCATCTGGATGCAAATACGTGTCGTGGAGCTGCAAATCAAAGATGGCCAGACATGATGCTGCTCACTTTGCCCTTGACTGTTCTGTTTAGCTAAATGAGGTGATGCCCCTTAATTAAAGCAGCCCAAGGGGTCAGGGAGGTTCAAATGGAGCTCTGGGTTTGAGGCAGTTTAAGAGTGAGAAGTTGTGGTGGGTTGACCCTGGCTGGACTCCAGATGTCCTCCAAACTCAAGTGCAATATCACTCCCCTACAGCAGGACAGGGTTGGGGAGGGGGATAAGATGGAGGAAAACTCATGGATGTGAAGGTCAGAGCAGTTTAATAAAGCAAAAGGAAAGGCCGTGTGCAGAAGCCAAGGAAAACAAAAGATTCATTCTCTACTTCTCCTCAGCAGTCCATGTCCAGCCACTTCCTAGGAAGCAGGGCTTCAGTGCATGTAGAGGTCGCTCCAGAAGAAAAACCTGAGAGTCACAAATGTCCCTCTCTCCTCCTCCATTCTCTTTACTTTTGTTGTTGAGCAGATGCCATGTGGTTTGGAGCATCCCTTTGGTCAGTTTGGGTCACAGCTGTCCTGGCTGTGTCCCCTCCCAAGATCTGCCCACCCCCAGCCTCCTGGTGTCGGGGGGATGCTGCAGAGGCCACCTTGATGCTGTGCCAGCACTGCCCAGCATCTCTGGTGTGTTATCAACACCTTTTTGGGTACCAGCACAGCACTGCTCAGCATCACTGCTGTGCTACCAAAACACCTCTTTGGGTACCAGCACACAGCCAAGCATTTTGAGGCTGCCGAGGGGAAAACCAGCTCCACCTCCACCAGACCCAGTGCACAAATATCAGACTGAAGGCTGGAGCTGAAACTTGCCTGCTCAGAGGGGTCATGGAACACAACAGACAGGATGGCCACATGTCAGTCCCTGATGTTTTACATTTCTATTCACCGCAGGTCGTATGTTGCTCAATGATTCCAAAAAAGGGCCCCCTCATTTACACTATCGCCGCCCCTACGGCTGTGCAGTGTTGAGCATCATGGATGTGCTTCAGTCAATCTCTGAAATAAAGGAAGAGAAGGATTTTGTTCTCAAAGTTTACACGTGAGTAACTCCTAGAAGGAAGTTCTTTTTGCTTCTTTATTATTCCAGCAGCTCATAGAAACTAATGAATATTATCCACAGATATTTCAGGTATGTGAAATGCTTCAGAAATTATTGAGGATTGCCCAAGTCTGTGACATGCAAAGCTGCTCTTTTATTAATGTGATTTATTTAAAATCTGCTAAGCTCAAACCCAAAGAAATGTGCTGTGTTTCATCTTGTGAAGGGAATAGTTACTTGTGCTCCATCTCCTGTTCCTTACAAGTCACAGTGACCCACAAAAGGAGGTAGAGAACAACTGAAGTCAACAGTGTGTGACCGAAAAACTCAAATCAACACTTCCTGAGCAGGAATCTGTCTTACAGTTATTTGTGATTTTGAACTTTGAACTAACAAATTCTTATTCTGAAATGTGGTCTCACAGTTGTAATAAAGAGGCCACAGACAAACTGTCTGGAGACTGCAGGGAATATTTAAATCTTTTGTCAGTGAGAATAACTACTGGCAAGATGTGCTTTGCAGATGGGCTGAGATACAGCTGACACTGCTTTGTGGTCTGTGGCCACAGTAATAAGATAATTTGGCGGGTTACAGAACTTTGTTATTCTTTGAGAAGTGCATTCAGCAGCAGAAAAACTGACCTTCAAGGGAAACTATAAATGAAAAAAATGTCTTTTACTGTTCACTGAAAGGTTCTTGGATTTCTCTTCGTACATTAGAAATCTCTGAAGTCCAAACAAAAGTCTCTCAGAGTCAGCTCCTCCATTCTTCCTTTGCCAGCAGTTATGAAAACTGCAGCAGAAATGTCAAATTACAGGGAAGAAAATGGTCATCTTTCTTCTCTCTGTTGGTCGAATCTGGATAATTTTGACCTTTTATTGCCATTTGGTCTCAGCTTATCTCAGACCAGTGGGTTTGGGTTATGTAGTTCATGTTAATATTGTCCTTGTAGATGTGGTGTTAATAACTGCAACTGCGACATCTTGAATGTTTACAGAAATGGAACATTCTGGTTATCAGATATCTGTTTTGGTGCCCTTTTAATGCATCTTTAGCTTCTGATTCACTGAAAAATAGAAGAGAAAAAGCTTTTTAAAATACTGGACAAATAAAGTCACACAGCCACTTAGAGCGATCCAAAGTCCTGGTACAACGATAAAATAAAAGTTACAGCATACGGAGCTTCCCTTTTCTTCCTCTTAATCTGAAGTGTTTTGTTGACATGGATTCCCTTCATGCACCCAGAGTGCCAGCAGTGTGTGCCCAAATGCCTGAGCAGGTTTGTACCATCACATCTGCTCCCCCCAACCCTTGTTTTCACGTCCCCCAGGCAGCCCTTGCTGCCTTCACAGAGGGGAAGGAGAGCCCAGAACAGAATTCAGCTCTGTAATCAGATGCTTGTAATTTTTTATCACTATTGTCACTCTCTTAGGTTGTTTTAAGTCTTGTGCATTCATTCTTTTATGTTACTGCTGCTTGGAGTGTTCTCTGTAAACCTCCAGCAGAAATATTCAGAAGGGAACGTGGATTTATCTGAAGGGCACCAGCTTATCCCCTCTGCAGCTTTGATAGCTGTTGGTCTTTCATGGCAGTGTTCACAGGTTTATCTCTTGCATCTTCTCTTTGCACATTCCTGTAGCTAACCCCCCTTTTCTTGCTTTGTAGGCTAAAATTGAGATGGGTTTTGTCCTTAGTAAGTTTAAAATTGAATATGAATGCTTAAACAGCACTGAACTGATTTTCTTACCTGCTGCTCTCATGTTGATTACTGCTAACATGCCCCGGGCCAACTCAAAACCATCACAAAGATGAAATAAGGAGGGAGGTGTATTTGTGTTTTTCAAGGAGCAGTAAAAAGCATTCCTTTTGTACACTATCTGGCTAAAGCTTACAGCTGCCACAAATGAGGCAGCCAGCAGCCAGCCAGAAAGCCTTTTCACAGGGAGAAGCTGGAAAAAATTTGAGAGACTGAAAACCTAACAAAGGCTGAAACAAATACATGGTCTTTCAGTGAGACTTTTGCTGGATCCACAAGAGAGAATGCTTATGGGAAGGGGGAAAAAAAAATTAATTTACTTCACCAGTCTTTCTCTGCTTGCCTTATTGTTGTTAAAGATTTATGGCTGAAAAATACTTCTTTCTCACAATTGAGATTTTCCTCTTTGTTAATCCCACAGTCATGTTAAAATCTCTCTAAGAGGATATAGTACCACAGCTGTAGTTATAAGCTCATTATGTAAAAGCATAAAGGTTTACTTTTATAATTCTTTTTAATATACATGTAAAATATTTAAAAAGAGAGATGGAAATTAAATTCTCAGTCCGTTTTTTAAAATCACTTGGTTTCATATTTTTGTATTTATTTTTATATTAATTTTTATCTCTAACGAAAGTTTTTGCTCACTGAACATTACTCTTTGTGTTAATCTTACCACTCCTCTAAAAACTTCATGTATTTCTCTTTCATGTTATCTTTTTCAGTTTTATTTTTTTGTCCTGTTTTCCTTCTGTCCTTTTTTTCCTCCTTCTCCAGCGCTTAAAATTCTTTCCCCTTAATGCCTGAATGCCTTTCCCTTTTGATATTCCATAGTTGCTATTTGTACATCCCATTGCTGTCCCCAGCTGGGGGATGGCAAACATTCCAAGTGGTAAATCTGCTGTGGAACCAGCCGACCTCAAAAGGTGATGGCTGGCTCAGGGGAAAATTCTTCTTTAAAGGAGGAATACGTTCTGTTATCTAGTTGGTATTTGGACAAGTAGAATCTGAACACAATAAAACACGGTCCAAGCAAATGTTTTCAGGCCTACATGTCAAACTTGGGAGAATATCCTCCTTTTTGTGTTCAGGAAGTGCAAAGTGCAGCTTACCTTGGTACCTGGTACAGCACTGGCTTTAGCAATCTTTACGGTTTGTTGATTTTGGGATAACTTTGGCTCAGGTTAATTGGCAGACATAAGTCACTGGAGGCTGAAATCTATTTTAACTTGCACTCCAGAGGCTGGTACAGCAACTAAAAAATTATCAGAGGGTAGGCATTTTTTGTAATCTTACCTGGTAGGAGAGAGGAGGGTATAGAATTTGTCCTATAGGTTATCCCTCTACTTCTAGGAGAACATTATTTGCAGTAGGATAAATGACTTTTAATGCCTTGGCCATGTGAAGATAATTATTATTTTTTCTTGAAGAGTAAGCTGAATTAGCACAGAACACCACAATTACTGACAGGGGGTTTGTACTGGCCATTAATGCCTCAGCTCTGTTGTGTTTTGGTTTTGAGAGATTGTTTTGGGGAGTGCAGATATAGTCAATTTGCCATCCTGTGAAGTTCTAGAAGATCCTTTCAGTGCTGACCTGTCTTGAGTGACTGTGGATAGCTGATGTCTCCTCCCAAAAGGAATATAGTAGTTACAGAAGGGGGGGAGTCGAGCAAGTGAAATGTTTAATGACACAGGGACATTTCTTTATCAGAACTGGAGAATGTGGGGAGCTTCAGCTTGAAGAGGAGAAAAGTGATAGTGGGAAGAGATACGACCCAAGGCAGTGTGAGCAGGTCCAAAGGGGATTAGACAAACTTATGAACAAGAGATCCATAAAGAGAGGAGCAGGAACAGACAGGGCTGTGCCCTCTAACCTCCCAGATCCAGCCACCTCAGGGTGGACCTGAGCCTGGCTGCTCCTCTCCCCTGCCAAAGTATCATGTCCTGTGGCCAGTGTGGGAAGGTTTTTGTGTATTCTGGAGTTCTTGACAGTCAGCTGAGGTATCTGATACCTAAACCCAGTGCAGGGGAAGGGAGGGATGGTGGGATAGGTGGAGCTAAGGTTTCAGGTGGGATGATCCCAGTCTAACTGCTCCAGATAACCCAGGAGTACAGCCTGATCAGCATTTTAATTAAATGAATACTTTTGGGTAGCACAGTGGAAGAAAGTGACTCCTGATGGTTTTTCTCCATATTTCCTCTTTTGCTGTCTGCACTTTGTATTTCATTTACTCCAAGTTGTCTCTGTTCCTTTTGCTGTTACAACAGCATTTGGGGGGATGTCAGTAAGTGCCATAACAGGCTTTGTGGGTTCTCTCATTATTCTTGGCAGTTCGTGGTTTTGTAATGCAGAGGTTGTAAGAAATGACCAGCTGCTGTGTGTTCTAGATAGCCCTTATTCCTTTGGCCATGCTATTCTTCAGTTACATGATGCAGCAAACAAAAAAATCCCTGATGTCTTCAGTGTAGCTGGTTTGTATCTTACCCTGGTTGTGCTGATGTGTTGTACTCTTGGGGGGGAAGCAAAAAAGGGAAAAAATGTTCATATCCTTGGGAGAGGTTTTGCAAAGTGACTTATTTCTCAAGACTCATAGGAGCTGAAAGCTTAGAGCATTAGCTTCCCTTTTGTTTTTAACCTTTAAGAGTCAATAGGACAGAAGTTTAATTAAATTGTTTAATTCAATTGCTTTTCAGGGGAAATAAGATTCACTATTGCTGCTGAGTTAAAAATTGCTGACTTCATGGGGAATCATTAAATCTTGCAGTTGTAATTTAAATAGAGCACAATTGAATTTAAAATGCAGTTAGACTTGATCAACATACTGGTTTTCCTTTCTTTTTTGGCCTGTAGCACTGTTTGTGGTAAAGTTTCCATTTTTTTCACTGGCTCATCTTTCATGTAAAAGCTTAACAAAGAGGGACACTTCAGTTTTTTACCTTTCTCCCCCAGTCTAATGTCCCTCTCTCATACAATGGGACAGTAAGCTACGGACTCAGAACGTGGGGCTTGTTTCCTTGATTCCTTTCTCACTGACACTGCAATTCTTGCATTTTGGGCTCTGGTTTTTGGGGAGATTGCATCATATTTCAAGGCATTCTGTAAAATATGTAGGTAAGCAAAAGACTCGTTGTAAATTCCTGAGATACTTAAAAAAATCCGGGGTTCATTTAGTCTTTCAAATTTCACTTTTATTTCTTGATTTTAACTTTTTAAATAAATTAAAAACAAAAAGGTAATATATGGCAGTAGTTAATTTCGGCTTAAAATTTGTTTTCTGCATAAACAGGATTCAAACAGGACAACCAGAGCTTTCTTGGTCTTGTCATAATCTGAAGAGTGAAACAACGGCTTTGGTGACAGAAAAGTCGTTGCTGGCTCCAGAGTGTCCATAAAAATGACATAACTATTAGGGAATATTTTGTTTCCTTCCACTTTTAAAAACAAGAGTTTCGTGGGATTTCTCTCATTCATCCAAACCTTTCATATTATCTCTACACCAAAGCTGACTCTCCTGTTCTAAGATGGTTCAGCAGAAAGCATTTAACTTGAATTAGTGTTCTTTTATTTTAGGTGTAACAACGAGAATGAGTGGTGCCAGATCCATGAAAATATCATCCGTAAGTCCAGCACCAAATACACAGCACCCAGCTCCAACTATGGTAAATATTTACTTGTGCTTGTTTGTCTTGACAGGAGCTGAAGATTCCCTTTAGGAAACTGCTGATTATTTATAGCAGAGAAATTCACTGAGATGTGAGATTTTACTTTCCCAGCTAATGACAGATAAATATGGAAAGTAAATCTTATCTTTTTACCTCATTTAATGATGTCTGGAGTTGCTAATTCAGAGATATCATTGCTATGCCATTCCAAATGAACCAGCTGATAGGATGCAGTTGTGCTTCATTAAAGCGAGTTTTGCATTCATTACCAAGTGCCTCATTCATGGGCATTCTGATGACCAAATACTGAATTTGTCTTAATTTCACTTGTTTGCATATTGAGATGCTGTAGTGGAATATGCAGTTCACGCTCCCATAGAAGATAGTAAGTACAACAATAAGCAAATAAAACATTTTTCAGGTTTGGCATTTTACCATGTGTCAAGCCAATCTCCTTCCCTGCTACTCCTCCTGTTACAGTTCAGGTTATCCACTAGTTATCATTAGAATATTTTCCTGAGTTGCTTATAACTTTTTTACCTTTGCCTTGGGCTTTTTAAAATAATGATTTCAGGCATTTCGTTAAGATGTAGTTCGTCTCTGGAATAGGAGGTTGAAGCTTGGCAGAGGAATTGTGCTGTGGGAAGGGCAGGGTTGCAGGCTGATTTAAGCACCAAGAATATGATTTGGGCCTCTCAGAACCCACTCTTAGAGTGAGAACATTCTCAAACCACGAGTGTGATGTTTCCCTGGAGAAAAGCTCACTGGTTCTTCCTCTCACCACCTTCCCAGGTCTTGTGTAAAGTTGGTCCTTCAGATCTGCTGCAAGGAATAGAAAAAAAGTGGAAGGATATGCTGGGCAGAAAAGAGGAATGGGGAGCACAGAACCTCTGGGGAGAGGTTCTGGGGGGCACAGAACCAGCAGGGAGCTGGGCACAAGTTTTTTGGGGTGGATTATGGGGAAAGTATCACATAAGTTATATATGTAATACCATGCTGGAAAAATTATATATTCTATTACCTATAGTGACTGACTCTAATAGATGACAGATTAATTCTGGTGCTTTTTGTTAAGTACTGGGAGGTCTGAACTTCCAAATTTGCTCTAGTGCTTTTGCACTGCAGTTTTTAAAATTAATTTTCATTAGTTTGTTTTTAATAGCAGAAGAGGATCTAAAATGAAAAAGTGTTTCTGTAAGTGGCAAAAATAGTCAAGACTGATTTGTCGTGAACGTGTGTCTCTTCTGTGCTGTGGAACCTTCTGTAGCACATAGACAACACACACACCTCCACTTGCACATGGTATCCAAACGGGTTGGATCTTTTCCATGGTTTTCAAGCCTGTGTTTTCCCTGCAGAGCTTTGCAGTGCTCTTCTGCCTACTTAGCTGGACAGTTGCAAGTGCATGTTTTGGCAGCTTTTGAGTACATCCATACTGACTGTCCAGCTGGCTGGTTGGCCTCCCTTCTCCTTCATTTTAAGGCTTTATGCTCTTTTTTTTTCATCCCAACTCCCAGTATTCATAACATTTATACAGTCTTCCTGTAATCTAGATATCCACTTATTTGCCAAATTTGGCTGAAGCCAAACAGCAGGATTGAAAATAACTTCAAGGGAAGAAAGCAGGAATTGGGTGGGAGGTACATGATCCTCTTGGTTTCATTCCTCTAGTAACTTGTCTGACAAAATGGTGACTAAATATTGTTCACAAAGCCCATATATGAAGTTTAGGAAATAGCAGAACTTTAGATGACTCATGCAAGACCAGATTTGGTTTGGTGTGTGTTGTTCTGGAGAGTGAACAGGGAGGATACAAAGAGCTATTGACTGACTGCCATGGAAGGAGATAAAGGATGTGGGAAATGACTGTGTGAAGGTAATTCCCATGGATACTGTGAGGGTAATTCCCATGGATATTGAGGCTGGTAGCGTGTGCTCAGCAGGTGAGACTGAGCTTGCAGGGCTGAGCTCAATCCTGGTATTGTTTGGTATTGTAATGCCAGACTTGTTAATTTTACCAATACATTATCCTTGCTTTAGGGGTGTAGTATGGGACAAATTAAAAGCAACTGGAGGAAACAGCTGGCCTGAGATTACCTGTGTAATTATTCCTAGTCAAGCTGGTTTTCAGTTGATACCCTGAACAACAGAGCTGGTTGCTGAAGTCAGTTTGGCCAGTCGGTATTCCTGAAACATGTTGAGGTACTGATGGGAATTTCATTAAAATCAACACCCCTTTATGAAGCAGTCAAAGAAACAAGTGGAACTGATACGCTGTGAGATTTAATTTTTTTTCATGGTATTAAGTAGGATTAAAGGTACTTTAGAGATGTTCTCCATCACTGTGTGGTTATTCAGATAGAGGTGGCATTGTTCACACATGTATTGTAACCTGCTGTGTATGAGGAATAGAAGTAATGGAAGTACTTGCTGTAGCTTGTGACCTGTCTGTGAAATCAAGTATTCTGATTTTTTAACGTTGTATGTTAATATAATGCTGTGCTTGTAACTGATCCCTTGTAACAGTTTTGTTTCTTCCATTTCAGCTTTAAATTACTCCAAGGGAGAAAAGAACTCTGTTTATATACTTGTCTTAAATTAACTGTGGAGCAAAACATTAGTTTACCTGCATGCCTTGTATACACAGACATCTAATTCTTAGGTCAGAAACAATGAACATATTTGTGTTTTTTCCAGGACTTATAATTTCTCTTCAGCTTCTTCGTGGTGACATGGAGCAGATTCGAAGGGAAAACCCCATGATCTTCAACAGAGGCGTTTCTGTTACCAGGAAGCTGGGTTTCCCTGATGTTATAATGCCAGGTAAACACAGCAGCTCTAAGCTGAAAATTTTGATGGTTTTTTTCCTCATACTCTCCCACACAATTGCACTGGGATGAGGGATTTACTTGAACAAGATTAATAACAGAAGAGTTGCCTTATTTATCAGTAAATGCCAATTCCAGGTTTGGGAAGGTATGCTGAATCATTTTAATCAATGGACATTATAGTCATAGAAGGTGTTCTGTGAACATGTATGGCAGGTGATCTGGAAGGATACTCCCCCCACCACCCCTGACACTTGGATATCCCTCATGTGTGGAGATTATTCCTCAAGCGTAGAGATGTTTCTTTTTAAATGCATGAGGTTTCTTCTTCCCAATAATCCAAAGCCTGGAAAAAGAGTTTCCATTTGCAACCTTGATTTTTTGGAGTTGCTGTGATCCTTTTGTAATGGTTGACTATACACAGGGATCTGGTTGGATTTTCCAGCTGGCCTTGCAGAGCACGTGGTCCGTGCAACAGGTGTCTTGGCTGGAGCATTGCTGTGCTTCTTTGATCCTTAGTTCTGGAGCAACAGCTGGAGATGCTTCTTGTTTTGGCAGAAGCTGAGGTAACCCCAGCACAGCCAAGAGTTCAGTTAGGGAAGAACCCAAATGTAGCCATACAACAGCTGGTGTTACACTGTCCTCACTGCTGCAGTGTGGGAAGGAATGGGCTTGGGAATGACCCTGCATGTGTAGCATTTGGACTGTTCCCTCATTGCTATGCATGACAAGCAAAACCAAGGATGACTTTGCAGACATGGGAAATTTTATGAAAGCATAACAGGGAAAAAAATCAGATCTTGTGACTCGAGAGGCTGCAGGATCAGAAGCAGTTGTTGGAGCTTCATTGTGGAAGCTCTTCAGAAACCACAATAAAATAGGGAGTAGGTGGGAAGAATTTCTAGAAACTAAAGTCAAAGGATTTACAACATCTGTTTTATTTACTAATGAGCTTGAAAATAGTAATAGAGCAGCAGAGGATGTGGGCTATAAGGCCAATTATAAATTTTACGTTTTAGTGACCTCATAGCAGTTCCAGTCATAACCCAAAGCAGTCAAATAGAGAAAAGATGAATTATTACAGGTTCATCTGCAGAAACAGCTGCTGCAAGGTGATCTGCTGTAATTGAGATCCCAGCTGGATATGTCAGCTGGAATAGCTAGAAAAGCCAACGTCAAAAATAACATTTACATACCTGTGTGAGTGAATTGATTCTCCTGCAAGAATTGTTTTATCCTCCATTTCTGTGTATGGAGGAGTCCCTCAGGTGCTTAAGGAACAGCTTTGTGTCCTCAGTGTTTCCCTGTATTCTGCTGGTTTGGGCAGGGCTTTGGCCCAGAGCTGGAGCAAGCAAGGCAGCAGTTTTCATGCAAAAAGTGCTCCTGCCCTAAGCTTTTAAAATTCTCTATTCATTACATTTAATTCAAATTTCCAGATTTTCTTTGTGAGAACCACAGTTCTTGTTGGAGAAAACACTGGGATTTTAGGGTGATAATCTCTTTGGAATTGGACTTACAGCTACATATACATATGCTTAAAATGCTGATTGATAGTAACAAATGTGTGAAAGGACCACCATTCTGCTGTTAAATGCTTCCTGCCTCTCTAGAGACATTGGACACACAGAACTTCTCCTTGGTTCAAAGGGGGCTACAAGAGATTTTCATATAGAGAGTTTGGATGCAGAGCTTTAGGCATTTGTATTTGGAAAGGAAAAGGCTCCCATTTGTGGAGAAAAGCAGTTTGTGCATGTCTGTAAACACCAGGTAAGAAAAGAAAGGCAGCCAAGGGAAGTGTGAATGGACTTCCACTGTGATTGTAAATGAGGACATGGCCAGAGTGGAAATGAGATGTGAAGAGAGGTGATCATGAAGGGGGCTCTGAACAAAGGCTCTCACTGTGTTGGGTATTTTCTAGGATAAGGAAGTCTCATGAAAATTAGGAGATTGAAATGTAATGGAACTCCATTAATGCAGCAAACAGTGTTCATTCTAATTACTTATCAATATTTTTTAATGAAAATATGTTTGAGATATTCAAGTGACAGCACATATTTGCCTGTTCCTTGCTTTCAAAACAATTGATAAACTGGGGTTTGAGTTGACCTGACATCCAGGATGGAATGTTTGAGTTAAGTCACCTTTCAGGTGGATTAGCCAAGCTACATGAACAAGGGATGTGTATCAATTTACTTTGTGCTTGTGTTGTTACAGGATCAAACATTCTTCCTTAGCTTTCTGAGCATTGTCTTAAGTTGAAAAATAAGTAACTGGGGACACACACGGCCAAAAAAAAAGAAATAAAACCCCCCAAACCAAACAAAAACCGAAGCCTGCCATGCACATGACCTGTTCTCAACCATGTCTGCTGCTTTAATTGTCTTTGTCAAACTACCTTTTCCTTGCTTTGTCTCAGAACTGTTTCTTTGTCACTAAACACAGGGTTTTTTCTTCCAGAAAAGAGCACAGAAAGTCCATGACTTGCAAGTGGATGCAGGTTTTTCAAGGCAGTGTGGTTTAAAAATGTTTTTTAATGAGTAAATTAATAGACTATGTCACCTAGTACTGTTAAAATATGCAGTGATCATTCTGCTGAGCCAAAAAATCTATTTTTAAAAAATAAATAACTAGCATTTCAAATTAATCTTCTTTGTCATAGGTTTGAACGTTTTCATTTTCTTTTTTAGTAGGAAATCCTTCCACATGTGTACATCTTAACCATTAAAGTTCTGTAGGTGTGGCTTACCACACAGTTTTCCTGCCCTGTTTTGCTGTCTAAACTGTAGTATTAGTTCACTGTATCAAGCCCTCTTTTCTGTCCCTCAGATATGAGCAACATCAGTGGTAGCTGGTCATCATAAAGAAACAAAGTGAAACTGGTCTTTATGGGCTTATATCTTTCATGGCTGTGCAGAACAAGCTTAATACTGTACAAAATAACTGTGCCTGTCTTCGTTTGTAAAGATAAAATGTTCTTTGTTTCCTACTGTGTTGTGATCTGAGAAGAGCATCATAAAGGCTTCCATTGTCTTTTTTGTCCAAATCAGAAGGGACTCAGTCAAACCAGCCTCATGAAGAAGTATGGTGGGGTTTTGTTCATTTGTGATGGTTTTTTTTTTTCCTTTTCTAAGTTGCTCCTGGGTTTAAGGCCATGAGTCTGATCCTGACAATTTTACCTTTCCCCAGAGCTAAGAGCAATGAGGCATGTGCTGCTTTGGGATTGCAGCTGTGTTTGTGTACAGAACTTGCTGATCAGAATCTGTTGCATAGGCTTGGCGTTTGTCAGTCCCCCAGGACATCCCTCCCCTTCCCCATGTGCTGATAAGTATTCTGTCTTTTACTTTGATGCTCTGATGAAAAGTGCATGCTTCATCTTCTACTCGTGAGTGATGTTTCTTTCTCTTTTTTCTCTCTCCTTGTCTTAATTTCCTGGCTTCTCTCCCGTTCCTTTCCCTTTATTCTCTCCCCTTTCTTTCTGATGCAGAGATGAAGATTGTTGGGTGTAAGTTTCTGCTTTTCTGTGTAATGTCTGCTTATTGCTTGCTTTTTTTTCCATTTTCATATCTTCCATGGAATGTTGGGGATTGGTAAAGACAGCAAATCATAACATCCCAGGGAAACTCTGATAACAGAGAATTGGAGACTGTCCCTCTTCACACCACAGGGTTTCAGGCAAATTTAGTAGCTGTGGCAGGTGAGTTGGTAGCAAAGGTGAGAAACATCTCAGCATCTGTTCTGTCAGTGAGCACGAAGTCATGGCAAAAATCTGTTAAGAAAAGGACATGGCAAAATCCATCAACCAGTCTTAGAATGTTCATGGCAACAAAGTAATGAGACCAAAAGACCTAATTAGGTAAAAAAAGTGTTTACAGGGAGTATAAAAAGTCTTACTGTCATAAATAAACTTGTGGAAATGGAAAGTTGGAGGAGATAAAAATGAAAAGCATTAAAAAACAACTTCCTGCTACTGAAAGGCAGCTGTTCCAGGGAAATCACTGAATTTAAAAAGAGCATTGTATAAATTGTTTTCTATACATAGAAGTCAAACAATGGATAGTAAATAACCTAGTAAGTATTGCTTGTCCCTTTTCTTTGTAACAATTGTGTTCTGCTCATTGAAAGCTAGAGGAGCACACAGAGTTAAACTTGCATAATGTTCTGTTTAGAGGGGAAAAAAGCTAATTTAATTTGCCATACAGGCAGTAGATAAAGCCTTTGTTTCCCTTTCCTGCTGTAATATTGCTCACAATTATGTTAATAGTTGCTCACTGCAACTATTTCAAGAGTATAGACCTTGAAAAACTTTAGGGCCTGGCTGGTGAAGGGGCAGAGAAATAAGGTGCTGAAGTGGATTGAATGTGATTCCCAGGCTGTGACTGTGCCAGGCAGGCAGGAATGCAGTGGGTAACACAGCAGGGCTTTACACTGGTGACAGAGGTGATGGCACTCTTACAGCCAGGGAAAATCCCAGTGTGAGGACATGACTGGGAACAAGTCCCTGAGGGTCAACCAGAAAGAAGGCCAGAGGTGTTGGAGCCCTTTCCCACTCAGTGCCCTTGGTGGGTTTGTCCTTCAGTCCCTGTGCTTTGGACAGTGACGGGATGGCCCCAAAGCTGCTCCTGGGCATCGTCCTGTTAACCTGCTCTGTGTTGAAATCACTGCTCTTCAGAAGTAGTTGTGTGTTTGCATTTGGAGGAAGTTGCAACTCCAAGTAAGGGTGTAGTTTGCTGTTTGAGATCAGAATCTGATTGCTGTCACCTTCCAAAGCAGCAGCTTCCAGAACTACTGCAGGGAAGAGCCGTCCATTGGGGGATTGTCCAGTTCAAGATGATATTCCACCCAGAAAGCAGAGCAGTTACCCTGTAAAGAACTAGAACAGATGCAGCCAGAACACATGATCACACTGTACATGAGTAGAAGTGTTTTACATCTTACAGCTTTCTTCAGAGATTTTACTTCCCCCAGTGGTTCAAACTGCTGTAACGTTGCTGCAGTCAGTGGGGTGATGCTGATTGACTCTGGCTGGGGGGGTGTTTGTTTACACATACAGGACATAAATGCAAGGGCTTGGTTTTTCTTCAGAAGCCACTGGGGAAGATACTCTGGCTACTCTTCTTACCCATTCATTCTTCTGTAAAATGAAACTATTTTCAAGGAAATGCTAAACCCAGGGATGTCAGAGAGTCAAGCAGACAGTCTGTCACAGTGTGGGGCCCTAAATAGGACCATCTCAGCAATTTAATGGATAGAGACATAAATACTGATTTTTTTGTACATAGATTGGGGTTTTTTTAATCCTTGGCTGCTTAAATTGTAAAAGGCTAAACTTTTAGCTTAAAAAATCCAAGGATATTCAAAAATCTGGATAAAAGCAGTTATTTTACTAAGTTACTTGAAACTACCTGGACATTCTGACAGCTGGGAGCTGCCACTTTTCCCCAGCTTGCAGGGGTATATTACATGTCCTTTACAGGTTCACAAAGTCATAAAACATTGACAGCTTAGAAAAAAAAAGATGTTAGAATTGAGATATCAGAATTTTGTGTCTCTTTCTCCTGCAGGAACTGATGTGAATTATGCAGTCTTTCTTGACATGGTATTCCCCTGTATAAAGCAGGGACCATTCCTGTCCACAGTGTCCAAAATCTTTTAGGATCCCTGAATAAAAAGTGTTAAATGCAGACAGTTTCTGTAAATTGTTACTACTTTGCAGTTCAGGTAACTGGTTAGTTGTCCAGTGGAAAACCCACACACTTGTCAGGATAAACTGCTGTTTATTCCACTGGATAGCAGACAATTGGTGGCCATTGGACTACTTCGTGTTATCCAGTCTTGAAAATGATAAATAACTATTTGGAAATCTTCCAGTACATTCCTTTTATGTTGCAAATACAAAATCAATATTTGGCTTGGGTAGCCTTTTCCACCTCTCCTTTTTTTCCCCATTATCATTAAAGGAGCTTCAGGTGATATGAGAAAGGATTTCATTTCAATATGAGCCAACCCCCCCAAGCTATAATTTATGATTATAGTTTAAACAACTGTACATTTGACATTAGGCTTTGTAAATAGGTTAAAACAGACAAACAAAACAAAACACCAGTAAAGGTGAAGGGAGTTGATAAGGGAAGAGCCCCGTAACACATCAGAAAATAATCTTTTTATATTATTGTGCAAAATACTCTTTTTCAAGACATTTCATAGGAAATGAATCTCAGTTACTGTGTGTACAAAGTGCACATATTTTATGCTAAAAAGCAGTTTACTTTTGTTTTTAAATTGAAAACAGTTGTGGAAAGATGGGCTTTGAAACAAATACCATTCTGAAAACTCTGACTAGCTTTTCAGTTCATCTTTGACAACCATCCAGCACAAAGAGACCTCAGCTTAAAATGACATCAACAGGCTTTACTCTATAAATACCCATGGCCCACTGGCCTTCTTGCAGTTTTTTATTCCTCTACTGGTGATGGGAGGCCACAGCTCACCCAGTTTATGATCTGCACTTGCTATTTGGGAAGATGTGAGGCCTCTGGGATCCAAGCTGAGGTATCATCCTGGTTTTCCCTCAAAATGTAGGAGTTGCTGTCATAAACACAGGGCTGTTTGTGCAGTAGTTTGCCATGCAGAGGGTGTGAATGGACCGGTGTCTTCAACAAGTTCATTATTTATATCTTTTTCTTCTTACAAGTGGCATTAATTTGGGGAAAGCTCTATCTGCCAAGATTTTTCACTCAGTCTGTTGTCATTGTGTCTTGGAGCTGACAAGCACCATCTCTTGGTCCTGCTGGTCACCCCTTTGGTTTGCGCACACTGTCTGTGTGTGCACAGGGTGCCGTGGTGCTGGGTGTTCTCTCTGGCCCTGCACTTTGCATTCTCACAATAAGCATTTTAATGAACTGCTCGGTGTTCAGGCATTTGCAGTAGTTTCTGTGCAGCCCATTAGTGTAGCAGAGCTCAAATCCCTCGAAACCACGAGCAATTGGAAGAAAAAAAAATCTTGTGAGGACTCAGCAAGCAATGTGGTTAAGTGGTATATTGAGGAAAGGAGATGGCTCCTTGTAGGAAGGTTCTTTTCACTGAAATAAATTGAAGTGTGGGAGTTTGTAGTTTTAACTCCAGATTTTCAAGAAACCGAAGGGCTCCATAGCTGATAGTTAAATGCTTTTTGTCTTTGCTAGACTCATTTACTTCCTTAATTTTACTGTATGCAGTGACCTTTTCTATTTTTTAAGATTCAGTAGAGTATTTTTGCAAGAGAAAGTGCACCATTATACTTCACTAAAATACTTTTTCCCATCTTTTTTATGCAAATCCACTGTTTTTTATATCCCTCTACCCCCCACCCCAAAGGCATTTTTTTTAATTAGTGCAGTAATATCCCTCCTGTTGAACTTAATAGAAGATATGATGCTATATATAACCAAATGCTGCCTTTAATTTAGGCTGGAAAATGATTTGCTATGTGATATTGGACTTTGTGTAGCCAGACTGTCTTCCAGAAAAGAGGTCATAAATAGGGAGCTCCAAAATGCTAATTATAGTGGGTACAATTAATTTCTGTTAAGATTTATAGCTTACAAATTGAAACTTTTGTTCCTGATTGTGCAAACCGCTAAGAAAAAGGGATGGAGTCAGTTAAGCAGAATGATTTTCAGAAGAGAAGTCCCAGCTTAAACTGTCTCTTGTGATGAGTTTTGTATTTCCTTGATATCCCTGCAGTCAGCAGAGAGGTAGCTCAGCTTGATTTTGAACAGCAAGATAATTTTCTCCTGTCGTGGGCCGTGGATTGTTGCATTTGATGACGGTTCTTTGATAAGAAAAAGCAGCTCGAATATTTGAGGCCTTTCACCAGGCTCTTGCTGTCATCTTTCCCCGTTAATGAACCCTGGCATCCCAGCCCTCTGACTGTGAGGTGTTCCAGCTCTGTGTGAGCCCCCAGCCAGAGGGAGGTTGATGGAGAAAGGAGGACGTTTTGCATACAGATCCCCATTCACAGGGAGCTCCTCGCAGCAAGCGCTCACTGTCAGCTACAGAGCTGTATTTTCTGTGCTTAAAGGCTTGTACTTATCTCCAGAAATAAAATTGAAAGTAAAGACAGGACTGAAAGCTTCTATTGTTTGTCCCTACAGTAGATTAAGGAACAAATTCTGTGGGGTTATAGACTTCAGGAAGAATTTGAAGCGCTGCTCTGACGGACACAAAAGGATATCCCTCACTGCCTGAAAGCAAATGCTGCTGTTTCATTGTGCTTCTGATTAATACACAGATTTAACTGCATCAGCTTCTCCAAGTGGAAGAAGTCAGACATTGAAGGAGTTTCTCCTATGCTGGATAACCATTCCATTAGTTTGCTGTTTAGTCTCTTGAGACTATTTAGCAAAATACTTGCCTTGAAAGGATTTAAATATTTTTTTATTAATATTTTTACCTATTGCCCTTTAGTATGTTTGCCTTTCTGGCAAGCAGACAAAAAGAAGTGGTAAGTGTGAACCATCATGAAATAGTGACAGTAACCAAGTCTTAGAGAAAAATTTTGGTGCAGGGGTTAGAATTGACCACAGCAGTTTTGGAAGCAGTTTCCCAAATCAGATTCTAAAAAAAGGGAGGGGAAAAAAAAAGAAGTGAGCTAGAGTCTGCGAAATTCAGGATAACAAGATGCTGAGAGAGACACGAGCATTTCTATTTCTGAATATAGTAATTTGCTCTGAAAGCTCCTGAGAGTGACGTAGTGAGAAGTTGGCAAGTGTCCATCCTGCCCTCTTTCATACAGCCATGCATATGGATACCAGAGGCTAGCCAGAAATCTAGCAAAAAATGTATTTGTAATTCCTCCTTAATCCATCTGAACTGAATGACAAGCGGGTTTCCAAAAAAGCTGGGTTTATTTTGCTGTTATGATAAAAGGGAATTATGAAAATATAGAAATTCCTTGAAGAGCTAATTGAGGGCAGCGTTCTGCTGATCATCACAAAAATACTTATTTTTCTTAAAATTATTGGAAATAGGAAGTCTGATGCTAATGATGCCCAGCTAACTAGGCAAAGCAGTAGGAGTGAAAGGTTTTTCTCCCTTCCTCACATAACAAAAGCCAGTATTGATTCTGAGTTCCCATTTAATAAAGGCATTACTACTAACAATGGTCTGATTTTATGCACTGATATTATGATGTTCATCCTTATTAACAATTAACTTGCTGCTTGGAATGATTTGGGCATCAGCCATAGTCTTGCAGAACACAGAAAACAATGTGCAGAACCCAGCTGGCCCCCTTGAGTGCTCCCTGTGGAATTTAAGGATGTGGCTCCGCTCTCTCGCTGCAGGTGACATACGGAATGACTTGTACCTGACCTTGGAAAAGGGGGACTTCGAGAGAGGTGGGAAGAGTGTGCAGAAGAACATCGAGGTGACCATGTACGTGCTCTACGCGGACGGGGAAATCCTCAAGGTACGTCTTTAGTTCCTCTGTGAGCTCCAGCTGCAGCTGCTGCCTCCAGGGACATGTAAGGGAAGAGCTACAATCAAACCAACTCTTCCTTTTTTTTTATTTTTGTTTTTTTGGTTTTTATTATGAAGTTTCTAAGCTATGTGTTATGATGAAGGAAGTGGTCAGTTATAAATCTGAAAGTATTTGGAGCACTTCCGCTATATGAGGATAGAAGACTTGGAGAAATTAGTCATAAACTGAAAAACTTGTGTAATGCCAAAATGTGGTGCCAGTGGCTAAAGTAAAAAGAAAATTTAGGGTAGCTGTAGTCAGAAGTGAAGAGTCTATGGCTTATCTAAAATTAAATAATATGTGTCATACAACAGGATGAAATGTGATTCCAGGAGAGACTTTTAAATCTGAGTCGTTGGAGTTGCAGTACTGAATGTAGTTCTGGAAAATAACTTGAAATAAAGTTTCACCCTGGGCTGGCTCCATTCCATATGGGGATGGTTTATGTTTTATGTTTTTCTTCCTCTGTTCTTTTAGTTTTATTGAAGAGAAGAAGGTGGGGTGGGAGGGCATGAGGATAGAGAAGTAAACAGAAAATATTTCAGCATGAGCAGTTGTCAGAAATAACTTCCCCCACCTTTTCTTTTACCTCCACTGCTTTGTAGCCATTACTATGAAGAGTCAAAACACCTAAAGTGCTTGTGTACCAAACACATCTTTTTAGTTGAAAGGAGAACTTTTATTACTACAGCAGGTTGTGATTTCATTAAAGTGGATCTCTTGTACGGAACTGGTTTGTGCTCAGAGCCGTTGCAGGAAGATCACAGTCCTTTTTTGCTGTTTTTTACCTTTCAAACTGAGTCACAAATTCTTAATCATAACTTGATTTCACAGCAGTCTGCTAAGGACCAAGAGAGGCCTTTTACCCTCAAACTGCAATATCAGCATCTTCAAGTGCTCATGCACATAATGGTACCTAATTATACTGTAACTGTGGCTGATGATTACAGATAAAAGCCAGATAATTTCTAGACATTACCAGTCTTAACTTCTTTTGTAATTTTGGTTGGAATGCTCATTCACAGAGATGAAGTAGTCTTTTCTTACCCTGGCCTCTTATGACAACTGTAAAGTACATCAGGGATTTCCATGGGGCAGTGTAACAGAGTGGTACAAAGACTGGGAAGGGCAGTAGGCCCAACTAGAAGAAATTCAGGTGAACAGGCTGCCCAGAGAGGTTGTGGATGCCCCATCCCTGGAAGTGTTCAAGGCCAGGCTGGATGGAGCCCTGAGCAGAGGAAGGTGTCCCTGCCCATGGCACAGGGGTTGGAAAGAGATGGTCCTTGAGGTTCCTTCCAACCCAAACCATTCTGAGATTTACACTAAAGGAGAGACTTTACATATACAAGGTCTTTTGTGGGTGTTCAAAATTTAAGCCACAAATTTAAAAGAAAATCTTTATCCCAGTTGTAATGTTATTTCCCCTCTGTATAGTTGCAGTCAAAGCAACACAGATCTTTGGTTTATCTCAGGACATGTCTGATGTCTCATGATGCCTGTGAATATGGGCAGAACACAAAGTTTCAGTCATTGAGGCACTGCTGTTCCTGCTTGGAATATCCCCTTCTATTCCTGAACTGTGGCCTTTCTGGAGCAGAGACTGCTGAGGGAGACACTGTGTGCAGACTTACACAGTAAAGGGGGAGAAATGCCACAAAATTTTCATCTGATATTAGAGTAAAATCTCTAAACTTTTCCCAACCAGCAGCATGATCCAAGTCTGAATTATGCCTTTGTGAAGACTTTAGCAGAACTGTGCACAGCGTTAATGAGAATATTCTCAGATCCTCACTGCTCGAGTGTATCTTGATCCAGAAATAGTCCTATTGAAAGCAGTGAAATTACTTCCAGAATGTAGTGCTGTTCAAAATGAAAATGAGTATTTCCCTCTCAAAATGGTCTTGACTCAATTGTTAGTATCTTTCAGTATATTCTGAATAATAAAAAAAAAACCTTGACACATTTCTCACTTATTATTCTTTCTGTTCCAGTAGCAGGAATATCTTATGAATTGCAAGGCACACCTTTACACAATGAAAATATTACCTGATAGTTTTTCTAGTTTAGCTTGCCTTACTTGCCTCTGCCTTCTAATTCACCTGCATATTTGGGTCTCATGGTAACTGGATGTATGGAGACTAGTTTCATGTTTGTATTTTGCAAATCACTATTCAGAATTAAACAGTCTGCCCTCCTCAGACTATAAATTGTAGTATAACTGCATAGAAACTAAGCTAACAAGGAGAAAGACTATTCATTTATTTGAAGTGTATAGGATGAAACAGCATTCAAAGACTGATCAGTTGTCAGCCAGAGCAGGTAATTTTTTGAGGGGACAAAAAAAGCTCACATTGAAATTTGAATTTTTACTGTACCTTGTAGAGGAAATAGAAATATTTTTTTGCTTTCTCCTAAGAACCTAATGCAGAATGAGATTCTGCAATTGCTGTGTTGAAGCCCAACAAGTTACCCTTGCTACAAACTAGAACTGGGATCTTGCAGTTCTGCTCTGTAGAGCTGCCACTAATCTACTCTCACTCCAACCTGTTGGTATCTGCAACACTTAATTCTTGTTGCTGTATTAAAACCAGCACCTTTTGGCAGGATTGTGACACATAATGTGGTTGCCAAGGCTTACTTGAGAGGACTGAGTTGTGAGCTTATCCTGCAGTCACTCAGTTTGGATCAGAGCCTTTGCAGAGAATCTCTGTCCAGGGAGGCCCTTCTTGCATCAAATCCTGAAATTCCAGGGAATATTTCTTTCTTTTTGGGCTCCTTTGCAAATTCTTCACCTTCTCAGAGCCAGAAGAATATTGCCAGAGGTTGAACTAACTGGATCTGGTTAATGGGATATGCTTGACTGGGTAGTCAGATGACTACACATAAAAAAAAATCAAAATTGTTGGTATTTTCTTGGGATAGAATTTAGAGATGTTTTGGGGAAATGACCAGTAGTTCTTCTTGTCATCACACCATTCTGTAGGGGGTGTTTTTGTATCAGAATTTATATTGCATGTGTCATTCTGGGTCTGCTTAGCTTCTGTTTCTTCCTGGAGTCATTGTCCTTGGAGATGCTAAAGGTGAAGAATTTCCAAGCTGTATTTTTTCTGCATGGTTTTATGAGATGTCATATCTTTTGGATCTCTTTGCAAGTGCTGGGTCTAGAGCATAGGTTAGTGCTTTATATAAAAAAAAGTACTTCCTACTCCTTCTCTTCATCACAAAGGATCTTTTACTGTTCTTACTTCAGGGCTTCAATACTTCACCCCTTCACTTGTGCTCTGACTAAGGATTTCTGTATTTCCCAGACAGTATCAATTCATGTTTTTCTTCATCTGTATTTTGATAATACATAGACTGGGCAAGAACTCTGAGCTTGTTATACCTAAAAGCAGAAATTTAAATCCCGTTATGTTTTTAGGTGATGACTATTACACGGAAATTCTTTGCTTACAGTAAGAAAGTAACTTGATCAAGATTTTCTGGGATACTTGTTGAGACTGGATGGCTGCAGTTTTGAAAGGTGAACATTTGTAAGAGCTTGAAAAGTTCAAGTATCACTTCTGAACTGAGATACTGAAGCAGAAATCTGGAATGTCTGGAATACTAGAAGTCCAGTATTACAAGTGATGTTCCTATTTTTTTTACTCATCCTGATATATTTGGACTTAGGTGTTTATTGTATCTAGTCTCTGCTTGGTGGAAAACTTATCTTAAATAATAACTTAAGATACTGGAATTCATCCTATATTATAGGTCTCCTAGCTCACCCTTTGACCCCAAACAGAGTTTAAAGATCTCTTAAAAAATTTCACATTTCATTGTGTCTGAGTTTCTGCTCTGACTCTTGTTTTATGTCTACAGAAAGATATGAATTATATAAAGGTTATCACCGTGGAATAAAATGACTCATCGGTAGTGATGTGATGTCTTCTAATGTGAAACTGTTTTCTTCTGTTGCAGGACTGCATCAGCCTGGGCTCAGGGGAGCCGAGCAGGAGTGCCTACCACTCCTTTGTGCTCTACCACAACAACAGCCCCCGCTGGGGGGAGATCATCAAGCTGCCCATCCCCATCGACAGGTTCCGGGGCTCCCACCTGCGCTTCGAGTTCAGGCACTGCTCCAGTGAGTGCCAGGAGCCCCCACTGCCAGCTTCTGTTTGGATGAGGCTGTTACTGGGTGGAAAGCAGGAAAGGGATGCCGACCTAAAATACAGTGAAGGGGCCCTGCTAACCAACTGATTGCTGGATTTATTAAACAGCCTTAAAAACATCATGAACAATCAGTGCAGGGCCAAGCACTTTGTACATGTTCTCCCCTGCTGTTCTTTTGCTGTGTTTTTCTGTAGAATGTTTTCTTTACAGGATGACTAGTTTATATTTTGTTATGTTGTTTGATTTGAAGCTTGTCAGTCCTTTGCATAGAATTAGAAAGAAGAAATGAGAATTACAGAAGTTGTTTGTTCTGTAAGCTGTGTGCTTTTTGTTAGGCATGTGGAGAAGTTAGTGAGTAACCTCGGGGTGTGTATGGACAGACAGAATATGTACTAAAACAATTCCTTCTTTTTGTCTCTTGCTACAGCAAAAGACAAGGGAGAAAAGAAGCTCTTTGGTTTTGCGTTCACCCCTTTGATGAGAGATGATGGCACTACCTTGTCAGATGATATCCATGAGCTTTATGTTTATAAGGTACTGGTTCTTCTCTGCAGACTTTTCACCTGCTCATCTCTACTTCACTTTAAATGAGTAATGGTCATTACATTATCCTTTTCCCTCCCTATTAGAAGTATGTATGAGATTGATAGTTGTTTCAAAATTTTATAAATTCAAAATCACATGGTATGGATAGAGCCTTCTATTCTAAGTACAGCTCACCTTTTCCATGCAGATGATGATGATCTATCTGCTGCTAATCCCATCCATTTTGACCTCAAACACACTGGTGTTCATGAGCATTCAGCAGTTCTTCCAGCTTATGGTGTTACTCTGTGCCTTTGTGTGGTGACATTATGCTGTACTTCAAATGTTACTACAACTTGGCAGCCCTGCAATGAGGGATTTGGGGTGGGTGCTTTTTCTTACCTGGGTTTATTTCTTCAGTACAACTTTCAGACAGCAGTTGTACAGTTGGAAGATCTTGATAAGTTCTAAAGAGTCAGTGCTTAGGAGCCCACACTTTGTAGGGCTGGGCCTGTTTTGTGTGTGCACAGGCCCCAAAGGTGGTAAGCACAGCTTTTTCTTAGAAGTGTTTCTGTGCACCCAATAAAAAATCAATAAAAGTACTGTTAGGCAACTGCTGAGGCTGTGAGCATGTGGGATGAGGTGGACTAGGTAGAGTCCATCCTGTGTCCTGTGCCCACAGTGTGATGAGAACAGCACCTTTAACAACCACGCGCTGTACCTGGGGCTGCCCTGCTGCAAAGAGGATTACAACGGCTGCCCCAACATCCCCTCCAGCCTCATCTTCCAGCGCAGCACCAAAGAGACCTTCTCAGTCTCCACACAGCTTTCTTCTACCAAACTGACCCAGAATGGTGAGTAGCTCATCCTTCAGAACTGCCCAAGGCAGCAGGAATTACGAAAGAGAGCAATAAGATGTTTGTGTTTTGCTTATTTTACTAAAATATTCTTTGGTTATAATTTCATTTTATATATCGTACTGTTTCTGAAATGAGCAGAAACTTCTCTTGAGGAAATAAGGATATTGACAGGTGGCAGAGAAATTACAGACATTATGTAAGAGCATTACAAGGTTAAAATGTTAAAGCAGAGTTAATTTTCATTAAATGATTATAGAACAAAAAAGTAAAATGTTAGCACTTCTACACAATCCAAAATATATTTTGTTTGGGTTTTACAGAGTTACTAAGTAAGTAAAAATATGTCACAGCAGCATCCCTGAAACACAAGAAGACAGGATTGGATTGGATTGTCCCCACTGCAGTGAAGTCACATAGGGAAAAATGCAGCCTTTGCTCTTTTTAAAGCACTTTACCATTCCTCCATTCATTTCTCTGTTTGTGCTATTGACTTACTCAGTGTTTTCCTTCTTGTTTTCTGCTATATGTGTATTATTTCCCAAGAAATGAGAATTGTAAGAGGTGAAGTGTAACGTGATGAATCTCTGGTGGGTTTGGGGTCCCCATTCTTCCCCCTGCATGTGGTTCCAGCTCTTTCTCCCTCTGTTCTGCAGTGGATCTGCTTGCCCTGCTGAAATGGAAGGCTTACCCAGATCGTGTGATGGATATTCTGGGAAGACTGAGACACGTCAGTGGCGAGGAAATTGTTAAGGTAATAACAGGCTGTGATAGTGAATTCAGACCCACATTCAGGCTTCTGAATGTTCCCTCTTACTGTGCTTTTTGATTCACACTGTGAATTCTTGTTGTGTATGAATTGGGATTGTATTATGATGTGAAACTGAGCAGGAAAATACATTCCAGGGATTAGTGGATAGTTAGTCCTTGGGGTCAAAACAGAGCTAATCCTTAGTAAAATTCCCTCAGCCAGCTGTGCTGGGAGTGTTGGGTCCCCAGCACCAGTTGTTCCAGTCTGCAGGCCCACACAGCTGCTGGAGCAGACACAGCCACTGGTAGAGGTGTTTTGGGCAGTCTCACCTGTTCCAGCAGTATTTCCTAAATGACAGTCTGAGACCTGGCCCAGGTGTGGTTAGTCCTTTCTAGAGTGGAGAAACAGCTGACTCAGAAAACTTGGCCCTCTCAAACAGGCAGTGCAGTCAACCTGCATTGATGTTTTGCAGATATCTTCCAAATGTCCCCATAAAGGACCTTGGAAGTTGAGTTTTGCTCAGGGGCCAGTGAACCATCCTGCACACCCCTTTTCCTGTCCCAGCGCTGTGAACTGCTGCCTAGAGCACCACTTGCTCTCTAGTGCATCCAACCACCACCATTTCTGGGTCCCAGCTCATGATTTCACCATGTTTTTTAACCACTGTTGCTCTACGTGACAATCCTTGTGTGACCTGAACTTCCTTAGGTCCAAGGAACTTTAAACTGCATTTGAATATTTGTAGTCTCAATAAAATAACCCTGCATTCCACATATCCCTCTGATAATTTTAGGGGTGCTGAGAACTCTCCCTATTTCTCTAAATTGAGAAGTAAAAGATGATTTGTAACAGCAAACAACCAAGGAGAAGAAACCAAAGTCAAATCCCCTCACTTCATTAGTAATTTATGATTAAAGCCACTTCACTGTAACTTATTTGAATGTTGCCATATCTGGAATGTTAGTCTTCCTGATAGCTTGGTAACAGTAACAGAAGAGCACAAACCCCATCTATATTGCAATTCTTCAAGAATGTCCTGTTTTGTATACTTTGTTTGCAGGGCAGGACAAGTATCTGTTTTTTTAGAGAAAGACAAAGAAAGATGTGGATTAAATAATTTCATGGGGAGAAGTAATTGATTCCCTCCATAAATTCAGCTGCCATTTGGCACTGGGATATGAAGAACAGAATGCAACAATTCAGAAAAAAAAGAAGTTTTATCATTCCAGAGACTTCATAAATTGTCATAATTTATTTCTTGTTTTCCACATTATAAATTTAAGTAGAATATATTAAAAAATCATGAGAGAATGTGCAGTTGGTGATCTTGAGCATCCTCCTTCACACTCATCCTTTTGAAGACTGTGCTTTCAGGAAGAAAATCACTGAATTGTCAGTGCTCAGCAAGCTGAGATATTAGGGGAGGAAAGAAACAACTGGCAATATGTAACAGGACCCAATTAATGCTTGTTAGGAAAGCTTTACTTGCTGTCATATAACAAAAGTTTTCAGTATTAAACATAATTTGGAGCACCAGTTAATGTTCTTCCAAGCCTTAAATTTGATGCTGAACAGTCCCTGATACACTCTAATGACTGCTACTCTTGTTAGGCAGCACTTTTAGTCAGCTCACAGTGAGAGGAACACTCAGTCAAGTTTACAAATCAGCCATGCAGTACATACTCCTTATTTTTTGTTTTTCTGTCATTTTTTTTTTAGAAATACTTCTTGTAAAGAGAAAAAATCTTCTTAGTAAAAATCAAATTATATGGATGAAACTGAAGTGGTTTGTCCTTGGCAAGTTTTTCACAAAGATACCAACATGTATGAACTAATTAAAGCAGGGGAGAAATAACCTTTTGAGTACAATTTAATTTGAAATTCTTTGTTTGTTTGTGTCATTTTAGTTCCTACAAGATATTCTGGACACGTTGTTTGTAGTTTTGGATGACAACACAGAGAAGTATGGTCTGCTGGTCTTTCAGTCTTTGGTAAGCTCCTGGATTGTTATTTATCTCATGTTCAGTGAGTTTTAAGTTTCTTGTCATCATGTTGCTAGTATCTTACTTCTGTGAAATATAAAACATTCAGCTGGATCCAGCCTTACGTGTTCTGTAATGATCTTGGGTGAGGAGGGCAGGACAACCTCGGCAGATCTGAGGGCAGCAGTATCTGCTCTCACTTGGGAGAAGCAAACAGTGACACAGACACTGCTTAAAGGAGCTCATGTATTTAATTGTTCCTTAGCTTGGGTAGCTTGTTTATAGATACTTAGCAACAAAGTGCAGTTTCCTGTAGTGTGGGTTCACTCCTTCATCTCCCCCAGGTGTTCATCATAAACCTGCTGCGTGACAGCAAGTACTTCCATTTCCGGCCTGTGATGGACACCTACATCCAGAAGCACTTTGCAGGAGCTCTGGCTTACAAGTAGGTTTTGTTTATCCACCACTGGAATGATGTCACCATCAGAATCACACCCTTCCTTTCAGCAGTGGTTTCCAAAAGTAGAATTGCTCAGCTGGAAGTTTTCCAGTACAGCTGTAGGGAAAAGCTGCCGAGTGTCACCTGAGTGTGGCCAGACTTGGGCATTTCTCTTGCCCTTCTGAACTGGCAAATCTTACTTTCTCTTTTTTTTTGACTGAAGAGACACTCACTCAGCAACAGTTCATTATCAGTCTGTACTAATGAGCTACCAGGAGCAAACACATTCCTTGTCTTAAGGATGTTGCGATACAAGCCTGGAGTGAAAGCTCAGAGAAGTAACTTTAACTTCCTTTTCCAGACTAGACAGGTTTTCACATAAGATGATGTTCTGTTTGATTGCAATCTAATGTCAGCAGATCATAAATTTAAATTTCAGTTACTTTGAGGATTCTGCCTTATTTTCTAGTATTCAAAGAGTCTTGCATCAGATAATGAGATAGATTTTCTTAAAGCAGTAACAGTTCTCATTCAGGGTGTTGCTTTTCTTTTCTCTTAGACCATTTCCTTTGTATTTTTGAGAATATTTTATCTTTGGCCACAATAAACTATTAAAACCAGCTTATAATTGGTTTTGATTGTTTTAAGCCATTCACATTTGTATGTAATTAAAATAAATATATTCTGTCAATGGCAGGTACAAACCCATAGATACTATACAACACTAGAAGGCATAGTCATGTTCAGAAGATAAAAAGGTGTTCTGCTTTGTGTTGTCACCTCTTTCAGACAAAACAAATGGTTTTTGTTAGTGGTGTCTGAAATAAAACATGGTTTTAATACACCATTATAACAGTCCAGATGGTGGTGTGTGCTTGGGAAAATAGATGTATGTATTTTCTTTGTGATCTTAGTTTCTAAAACCTTAGACGAGAGCTGAAATTTCTTATTACAAAAAAAAGATATATTTTGGTCTTAGAACAATGCCTTTACCAAAGCTGTCTCTTTAATAACATCTTTTTTCTGTTGTCTTAGCGTTCCTTATGATCTAAGTCAATTATAGAGAAGAAATTTTTTTCTGGTTTTGAAACTTAAATAAATGCAAATATTACATTAGTTCACTGTCAAGGACAGCTATAACTGACCACTGAAATGAAGTGAAATGAGGCTGTTTTGTAGATCTCTCCCGACAAGCAAAATGTTTGTTGCCTGTCTGATTTTAAAACAGTGCTGAAGGTTCCTTTTCCCTGTGCACTGCAGGGAGCTGATCCGCTGTTTGAAGTGGTACATGGACCGCTCAGCGGAGCTCGTGCGCCAGGACCACATCCAGGAGGCAATGAGGGTATGTATCCAATGGAAGGGTTGGCTGTCAGTCCCATCTGGGACTGCAAGCTGTAAATACACTCAAGGGTAGTGTGGCACTGACTTGTTATTTGTTTAACCAGATTTTTTCATATAGATATATATATATACCCTCAATTTTAATTTTAGGGAGAGATTCACTCTTGTGCAGAAAAAAATGAAAGAATCATGTATCCTTAAGTCCTTTTGCAGCCCTGTGGAGGATTTTAGTAGGACTTACATCCATGCCCAGTGCACTTACACTCCATTTATGTGGTCTGCCCCATGCCCTTCAAGCAGCAACATTTTTAAATGTAAAGGTGCTGTGGATCAAAGATTTGCTTTTCGTTTCTGGCTGTGGCACAGCTCCATTGTACTATGGGTTGAAGCTCTGGAGTATTTTAAGCAGCAGATAAATGAGCCTTTAACTGGATGGAGATTTTTTGAATTAGCACTGCACAGGGCCTGAGCCACAGTTCCATGACAAGAGTACGATCTCACAGCAGGGCACGGCTTTCCAGTGGGGTGTGAAACACCAGGAATGTTTTTGCTGCTATTAGGGAGAAATCAGAGAATAAATCAAGTGTTAGTTTTACCTTGTGTAATTGTAAGCCAGGAAGATGGTGTGTCGAGTACATGAACACAAGATTCCAAAATTTGCAGGAAGGTGTTTCTCCTTGGTTGAATGTTCTGTCTCTGCTGCTGTGCAAACACTTGGGTCTGGGCACTTGTAGAACTGGTACCAGTGGCAGCATTGGCACTTGGTTTTTCTCACTTGTCAGTACAAATAGGTGAAGCATCTCCCAGGGGAAGCACGTCACTGCCATTGACTCACTTTCCATCCTGTTAGGATCCTACTCAGATTATACAAGGGTATTTAAACCAGTGTTTAATTTGTCCTGTGTAGCTATTTACATCTTCTTTGTCGTGTTTTTCAACCACAGATTCATAGGGAATGGTAAAAATAGGGCAAAGACATCTTTTCAAGAAATTATTCTTTTTTTCCCCCATCCTTATCCTTCCTCCTTTTTTTTAATTGCAAAGAAATCTATTAAAATTATGAGATGAGAGGAAGATCTCTAGCTGGAATGACTTCGAGGAGGTTTTCTTCCCTCTCAAACCACTCATTAGTGCTATATGCAGTGCAGCAAATGGAGATGTAGGATTTTGTCCCTATGTGATCTGCATATTTTGAATGTCATAGCAGTCCTCTTTGGAAATAGTAGCAGTATGAATGCTGGAATGTCTCTCAGAAGCTGGGATTAGTCAGCTTACTGTTTGTGAATAAGGCATGTTCTGTCTAGGGATCCAAGGCAGCTCTTTGCCTACTGGGAATCTCGAGGACTTGTAGCTGTTCCCTCCATGAGTGAGGTCAGTTTGAAGACCTGACAGCCCAAACCTTTCCAAACACAGGAATTACAATTACCACCAGAGTCTGTGCAGACCTAACAGCACATCCTCCACCACCCACACTGCTGCCACATCTCATTCAGACAGTTGCCTTTGCAGGTGTATCTTGGAGGCCCAAATTAAGATCTTTATTTTCTTTCTGTTACAGCCAAGTGATTGATTTCATTTCCTTCTTTGTTTCCAGATTTTAATTCAGGCATTTGGAGCAAGTTTGTACCAAACCCATTATCATTGCTAATGTGTCATTACCAGTGCTAGATTGTACTGTTGGGAATTTCTATGGTCTTTGCTGTGTTCACTACATTCCTTGCATTAGTAGTTCTTATACTAAGAAAACAGAATAGCTCCTGATCCCTTTTTCCCTGAATTAGCTGTTAAGTGCAGTACCCTAAGGCTGGTGTTGAAATATCTCTGCACTCTTTTTTGGCTCTTGACCAGTCTTGCACATTCATGATGGATATGCAGATGTCTCATAGGATTCTGTTTTTAACCCTGGCAGTAGCAAGTGGTGCTCTAGAGTATTTCTAAAATTTCTCACCACCCTCAAGACTGCTCTTAATTCTCAAAAAACTCCTGTGAAACTCTAGCTTGTCTCCTGAGGAACTGTAATGAAAAGGACATCTCTACCTGTGCTAGAACACATTATATCATGCCCCTTTATTACATCCTATACCAAGCTCCACATAAGCTGCATCTGGGTACAGCTGCCTGTGCCTCCCTGGAGCCTTCTGTAATGAAGTGTCCATGAATGGTCCACAGCCAGTTTTATTGTCCCTGCTAATCATGGCAAAACTTAGGAAGCTTCTCTAGGAGATGCCCTTCCAGCTTCAGTTATCTTCCAGTAGTGGAACCACGGGTGGGTTTTGCCTGGATTGAGGAACCTGCTCACAGGGGAGAGGCGTGTGCTCACCAATGGCATGAACATGCAGACAGACTACTCTTGTGAGGGACCTCCTTTAATTTGATGCTGATTTTTTTATACCCTGCCAAACATAAGAGAAGGCTGGAATTTTATTTCAAGGCACTTCTGTGTCTTTAGGCACATACACACATCATGGTTGTGATTTTGTAGGTAGGTAGAGTCAAAGTTATTCCCAGGTGCTGACTGTGCTAACGAGACTTGGTTTATGTTTTTAACATCCCAGCCACGTGCCTGCAAACACATGGAACTTTGCACTTCACTGCCTGTGTGGGCACATTGTTCAGGTTCTAAGGATGTGCAGAGCCCTGCCATTTCCCCTTCCACAGGGAATTATGGAAGTTCATACAGAAATCTTCTGACTCATTGCAAAACATAAGCTTCACATTGAAGTTACGAGCTTTCAGGTTAGAATTATGGTTGTCTGTACCAAAGCTATAAAACAGCTCATGTGAGCACTGACTGTGCTGGATTTGGTGTTAGCACAGAGATGTTAACCTGGAAGAACTGACTGTGAACCAACTGGCCTTTGTCTGGAAACCTGCCAGAAATGCAGCTGTTCTTTCCTGATGAAGTTCTTTGGTGTAAGGAAGCTTCACTGGGAGATGATTTAATGCAGAAGTATAAATAATGTACTGCTGAATTGCCAAAGCTCCATGATTTCTGAAAAAGGGAAAAAAAAGACTGTCAGAGCCAGTGGCATTTTTGAAATCTGTTATTGCTGAATCTCCAGCCTCTTTATTTCCTGTGCTGAATTTTGAGGATATCATCAAACTATGCATCATGATCATGTTTTCATTGTGAATCATGATAAGGGAGGGAAGTGAAGACCAGTGTCACAGTGCACACAGTTGTGTGCACCAAGTGATCAGAAAGGCTGTGTGGGATGTCACCCTGCAGGGTTGGTGTCTGGGAGAACTGTTGATAGGTTGGTAACTTGTCCCAGCTGCACAGAACACTGTGTTTCCTTCATCGCCGTTGATAAGTGCAGTTCTCTATAATGCCATTTACAAAATTTTACAGATGTTTAGGTTGCAAATTCAGATTTCCCCTGAACGTGTCACAGAACAACTTACCATTCTACCACAAACAAACCCAGTGCTAGTCCTGCATCTCTCACACATCATGTACTGGGTTGAATTCCATCTTGGGTGTGGGTTATTCTCCCTCTGCTGGGTGCTCTCCAGGTTTCATGTGGGATAAAAAAAGGAAGACACCTTAATTTATCACAGTGTGAAGTAAAGAGGTGCTCACTGCAGTGCTGCTGCTTGCCCTGTGCTGCCAGAGGGCTTCACGTGCTGCCCTTGTCTCCTGTTTCTGCATCTGCATTTATTTCTGTTGTGCGTGTGGCTGCCAGAAATAAAGGTGAACGTTGCTGTTGTGTTCAAACTGAAAAGTAGATTTACTTATTTCCAGGTAACTGTTCTGCCGTTCTAATGACAGTCCACTGATTGTAATCTAGATTAGCTAGCTCAAATAATCAATGGTACAATTTGAAAGTAAACTGGAGAACAGCTTCTTTTGTCACTTCAGTCATTGTACCAAGATTTTCCTAAAATTATGTAACTCATATTTGTCTGTTTGACTTCAGTGCATAGTTTTTTTGTTAGTGGGACATGCTAGTAACAAAGATTATTGGTTGAGAATGGGTACTTGCCTATGAGTAGCTCTTCCTTAACTGAATTATATAACTTATAAAACCTGTTTTTCTTTCTCTTTTCTAAAGCTGAAGAATTTAGTAATTATGCACCTAGAATCTTTCCTGGTTCTCTTTAAAGCTCCTTTATTTTTCTTTCTCTCTTTTTCTCTGTCTTAATCTCCTTCCACTCCTGCTCCTTAAGGCCTTGGAATATCTTTTCAAGTTCATTGTCCAATCTCGGATCCTTTACTCCAGAGCTACTTGTGGAATGGAGGAGGAACAGTTCCGCTCCAGCATCCAGGAGCTTTTCCAGTCCATCAGATTTGTGCTCAGCTTGGACAGCAGGAGCTCTGAGACTCTCATCTTCACACAGGTTTGCTATTTTTTACACTTCCACTGGCAAACCAAGAGGCAGCTGTTTTCTGCACGGGTAGTAGTTGTGGGCACATGGGGATTAAATGCAGATTAATAGAGTTTTGCCCTCCAGCAAGCTGATGATTCTGGAAAACAACACAGCCAGTAGCTTTGCACGGGTGAGCTGGACTGTGGGCTCTCAAGGGGAAGGTGACTTGTCACATGAGAACACAGTTTTTGCTCTTCACAAAAGTAAACTGCATTTTTAAGTCTCATTCACGTGTCTGACTGTTGGCCTCAAGAATTTTTAAATCCTTAATTATAGTAGTTCAAATCAATACTTACAGTCATAGCAGCATCACAGTAGAGAAGTTCAATTGACGTACTCACAGTCAGGTAAACTTAATTCCAGCATACACTAAAATTATGGTCAGAATCATGTGCAGCCTGACCACAAGCATGTTGTGATACTCACATTTCATACATCACTTTGAATATGGCCCAGGGGACTTCACAAAGACTTCACATGAGCTTAAGCTACTCCTCAGAGTGAGTGAGGATGGTGCTAAGTTTTGATTCCTATTTTAAAGATCACTGTAGTACATTACATACTTCTGCATTTGAAAGTTCTAAACAGTAATGTCAAAAGTGCTGCATGTGCCTCTGCTCAGGTGTCAGAAGGGACCACCTAGAGTTCCCTGGTAACATGAAGGTGGTTTGTCCTCACTAATACAGAATTACAGATGTTTTGAATGCCTGCTGTGGTTTGCCATAGCAGCAGCTGCTGTGAATGGTGCAGCCAGGCAGTGACTCCGCTGGTTAGGGAAGCTGCCAGTGCTGTGATCTCTTTCTTAAGGAGCTGCTCTGAAAGCTTTCGAGAACAGCTGCTCTAATCTTTTATTTAATCACCCACTAGTGGGTATGGTAAATGGGCCAGGAACATGAGAAATCAGTGCACAGAATTTTGCAGACAAAGTGAGGGGAATAGAAGCAGCATCTTATGATTGTTTTCCAGTTGTGTCGGTCACAAATACAAAGGGAGACTCACTTTGAGGATGGGGGTATTCTCCCTTTTTCTCTTTGTTTCTCTTTATTTATTTTTCCCTCCTTTCTCTCACTATGGTACTTCTTACTTTAGACTTTTGTAATTTATAAAGCCTGTCCTTGTTTAATCTTTGAAAAGTTTGCTTTTTGTTTCCCCCTTGCCACTGTGTTGCCCCTCGATCCCACTTGCCCCATAGGCCTCCCAGCCTGGAGGGCAGGCGAGCGGAGCCGGGACTTGTGCCCCACAAAAATGTGGGGGCACGTCAAGGCCGTCATTTAACTGTGTAAGTAACGACCCCACAGCTGCACAAGTGTTTTGTCATGGATGTTCCCAATTAATCTCTCTTCCTTACCCCAAACCCTCTTTTTCCTGCATATAAATTGGAATTTCACGTTTAAGTGGCTGGTACTTTGAAACTAGGAGATGTGGAGTATTTCAGTATTAATGGAACAGTTTATGGCATCCACACATTGAAAAGACAGTACTGAGGGTGTACACAAGATTCTATAAGTCAAATTGTTCAGGAGAGCCAAGGATTTGTTTATATTTGATTATTAGTTCTGGAAATCTGGACAACTGGTAAATACCTATAGAAATGCTCGAGGCCCTGGCAAACATAATTTCCCTCACACTTGTGCTCGTCTCCAGGATATTTGAGAGATCTCAGTATAATTCTTTCCAGCAACGAGAGTAAAACTGATTTCCTTCCTTCCAGGCAATTAGTTTGACATGAGTAATGTTCCAGCCTATTTTAGGGTGTTGCACAAAAATGGGCCCTTCAGGGAACTGATGAAATGATGAAACCTCAAGGGAGCTCAGAGCTTCCTGAAGAGATCCCATACATCCCCTCGGATTGCTGCTGGATCTACAGAAATCATTCTGCTTTACAAATAATAGCTAGAAAGTTGAAGAAAACTTCTGTAAGGGGGCCAGCATTGTAATTTCACTTGTATTGTCCCAAAGATAAAGATTTGTGACTGTTCCAGGCTTCCAAGAGTACCATGAGCTGTTGAGATGACTCAGACTTGTTGATTTTGTTAGTACATGGTATGTATGTAGCAACAAATAGGTGACAACACCCGGGAGGCTTTGTGGGGGTTTGTGTAATCTGAGCGGATGGTAACAAAATGAGGTGTTGAAAGAGGTAAACTTACATTCAGAATAATTTAATGAGCTCTACAGTGTTAGTTGTAAAAATAACTTAGACTTTGCTCAAACACTATTAAATAGATTTTGTTGTTGTTTGATGGAAAAGATACTTGGAACACAGACTCGGCAAAGGACGAGGCTGGGTATTATATGGATTAGGGGAGGCATGTCAGTATGAGGGAGGTAGAGAAATGTTTATGCAATGGGAAAACAAGTCTGTGAGGAAAAGGAAATACTGAGAATACTGAAGTGGTGAGATTCTGGAAAGGCAAAGCTGAACAGAGATCTGCACAGATTCTGGTACATCTGAACTTCTGCAGAAACTCATTGTGGTTTGTGTGGAGAACTTTGGGCAGGAGAGGTGGAAATGGCACAAAGGGAAGAGTGGAAGTGGGGCCAGTTCAAGAAAGCAACCATGTAGGAATTTAAGTGGTTATAATGAGGAAGCAGGTATGGACCTTGGCTAGGATACAGAGGAAGACAGAGAAGAATTATAAAACATTAGAGGTGTGTGGCAGTTTTCTGGTAGGACATCATGTCTGTGCAGCTTCAGCACAGGGCAGTGCATGGAATTTTCCACTCTTGTGAAGAAATTAATTGAAAAATGGGAAATAGGAGATGAAGAGGTTTTTGTTGCTGTTGTGCTGGTACTGTTTGCACTTGAGGAAGCACTTCCAAGGATAACTCCAGCTTACTGGAAATATCTGTTACTGCAGGAATCACATGTGCACTCGCATGATGTGATGCCTCCTTCACGTGAAATCACACCCCACCCCCTGTTGCAGAAATCCTGATGTCACATGGCAGTGCTGCTGTGGTTAAGGGTCTGCCAGCATGTTCTTCAGGATATTTTCTGAAGAGTTTTAACTGTCTTGGGTAGTTGCTTAGTACAAAAAATTTGTGTGGAACTCTAATCAGAAGCAAGTGTTGTATTTATTGAAAAAAGTAACTCAACAGAAATGGACTATTTTTGTCCTCTGATACCTCAGTTTTTTCCTGTGTTTTAAGCTGTGTCGTGAAGTGCAGCCTTTGAAGCTGTACCTGTGTGCTCCACTTACTGTGAGAGTATAGCAGCAGCACTTGATGTTTATATACTACGTGTGATTCGTTCACGGCGAACTTTAGGAATCACAAAACCATGAACAGCAGCCATAGCAGCCCTCCTGGCAGACCCTTACTTCAGTTCTGCTGCTGCTCCCATCTCACCGCCCCGGCTGCAGTGACAGAGTTCCCGTCCCTCCCCAGGCCGCCCTGCTGAACTCCTTCCCCGCCATCTTTGACGAGCTGCTGCAGATGTTCACGGTGCAGGAGGTGGCCGAGTTCGTGCGGGGCACCCTGGGCAGCATGCCCAGCACTGTGCACATCGGGCAGTCCATGGACGTGGTGAAGCTCCAGTCCATCGCCCGCACCGTCGACAGCCGCCTCTTCTCCTTCTCAGGTGAGGCACCGGCACCCAGGGCCAGTCCTGCTGCTGAGCCAGAGCACAAACACATTGTGTTATTTGCCAGATCTCACTTGATGCTTTGCATTGCTCTGCTACTGTTGCCATGGATAGGAAGAAAACCTCCTTTCCTTCTTATGCCTGAAGAAACAGGGGGATAGTCATGTGAGAAACCCACCACATTCCTTAAAAGTATCATTAATCTTCACGGTATAACTTCAGTATTTCTTCAGCTCAGCCTTCTAGTAATTCTTTTAAGAACTGAATGAAAAACGGTTGAAGATTGTGAGTTTATTTCACACATAAAAGTGTGAATGAAAGAAGTAATGAAGGTAATAGTGGGAGATAAAAAGCACCGTTGGGTTTATCTTCTCTCAAGTTAGTGCACTCAAATTATTCTTCTCAGTGAGAATGGTAACAGCACAGAATCTTCTTTAAACCATCTGTTGTAATTGTTCATTGATATTTTTTTCCTTAAATTTGAAATTATTTTCCTTCTTTCAGAGTCCCGGCGCATCCTGCTACCTGTAGTTCTTCACCACATTCACCTTCACCTACGACAGCAGAAGGAGCTACTTATCTGCTCTGGGATCCTCAGTAGTATCTTCTCCATAATCAAGACCAGTTCTTTGGTAAATCTGCTGCTTGATTTTATTTTTTTTTTTTAATTCCACCACTGATTTAGTAAAATGAAGACTGAGAGATTTTTATAGGTTAATACAGGTTTTTCGAAGAAACTTTTAAAAACAAAATTCTGCTAACTGTCAGCAGGAGAACATCTGAAATGCGGGTCTGGATCTGTGTGTGTGACTCAGAGCATTCTGATTACACAGGGTTCTTGCTCTTAAAAGGAGAAAAACGCACACACATTCACCAGGTTTGACACTGTTTAATTTTCTTCATCCAAGCCCAGAACTTCGATGTCAGTGGAGTTTAAAAGCTCTACACAGCTCGAGGACTTGTAGTTCTGCAAGAGACAGTAACTAGCACTTTGTGATTCACATTAAGAGAATACTCTGAAATTATCCAATCAATGAAATCCCACTTAGTTCTGGAAATTGCTGCTGAGTTTAAACACCCAGCTTTGATGGTCATAATACTCTGATCTCAAATGGTAACCGGATCATTTAAAGCAATGCTCACAAAGAGGGGCTGGGGAAGCTTCCCCAGCTGACTCTAAAGTAGGAAGCTCATGGTGCTAAATATAATTCAATGTGTATTTCCAACTACAAGTCATGATTCTGTGTGAAAGGAATGAGATGGAAGGTATCATGGAAATCAGCTAAAATAATACTGCCATGGAATAAAGGTTCCTGAACATAATTTGATCCCATTGTGGTTCTAGACCTTTGATTATAGATTTACCTTTATGGCTGTGACCATGAATGTTTCCATCAGAGAGTGTCGAGGTAACGCACACGCGCTGGCAGAACAACAGGATCTGGGACCACTGAGGAATTTGGTTGCACTTTGAGCCTCTCTTACGGAGCTCTCTGTCCAGGCGAGCTTGTGGTATAGCTGACTCAGCAAAATTGTCTTTGCCAGTTCCATTCTCCCCAGTTTCTAACTGTCTGTTTGCTCACCACTTGCTGTAGGAGGGAGATGTCGTGGAGGAGGTTGAGATGATGGTGGAGAGCCTCCTGGACGTGCTTTTACAAACTCTGCTTACAATCATGAGTAAATCGCAGTCTCAGGAGGCGGTAAGAGGGCAGCGCTGCCCGCAGTGCACAGCAGAAATCACTGTTAGTAACTAACAATCAGTTTCTATTTCCTGCTTCTCTAACCTCTGGTTCAGTCCCTCACCACCACTGGCACCTCATCATCATCCCTGCTGCATGAACACCCAGGGCTTTGGCTCTTTCCCTTAATAAGCCACAAACCCGTTCCTTCCTCCATGCACTGCAGGAAGCAGTGGAGCTCAGGAAGCTTTTGTGCCTTTCCAGGTTATTTTCTTGTTTGTCTTTGCAGCTCTGATTGAGAGTTATTAATTAAAACTTGAGGCCTTGGGGAGCTGCCTCGAGCTTCACCCCTAAGTAGATGTCACCAAGGGCTAGATGAGCATGAGGCCGTGATTCCCAAGACTGAGAATGTGATAATGCTCAGTGATTGTCCCTTTTGCTAAAACACCCTGGAGACTTTCTGTCCAGGGTCCCAGAGTATTTATTTATTATACTTTTCCCAAAGAAATTAAGAGATCCTAAGTCAAGTGAACTGTTGAGCTTGGTGGGGAAAGAGGGAGTGTCCAGGCTGTGTCCAGGCTGCCAGCATAAGCCACAGGGAAGAAATTTTTCTTTGCTGTGCAATGGAAGAGAAGAAAAGGAATAGAATTTTGCCATTCAGCTTTCTTCTTTTCTGGATTTGTGCCCTTTCCTATTCTAGCCTATTTCAGTCTATTTTTGCTTGTCGGAGTCTCTAATGCAGCTTTTGCACATTGTGGGATGTTGAGCTGCTGTTCAGAACATCCTTTTTTTAGACTTGCTTTTTTGTCAAGTGGCTGAAGCCTCAGCGGTGCTGCTGGGGGCAGATGTGCACTAAGGTACCCTTCTCACACAAGGCTGTATCTTCCCTTGTTAGCTCAGATGATGAGATGTTCTTTGATACAGGACAAGGAAGGGGCTGGCTTGCAAATGTCCAGTAACCTCTCAGATTCCCTTTACTCCTGCCGTTTGACTTACTGCTGTTTACCACATGCCACCTCATAGAGAAAAGCACACCTTTCTTCCTAATGAAGTTCAGCCCTGTAAAGTTTATTGGAACAACCTTTGTCAAAACTTCTGGGTAGATGCTTGAGTCAATTAGAAGAAAAAAAAAAAAGAATGGGCAGTCCCAAGTCTAAAATCCCCTCGTATTTGTTCCTAAATTTACACATCACAGCACAGTGATATGTGGATTCTTACTAGATACTGCTCAGAATGTTGTCTGTATATTTTACAAATTAGTTGCTCATTGTTGCAGAAAAAAACAGTGTTGTGCAAGGGACTGGCAGTCAAAACACCCAGTACTGATGTTCTTGGCACTGCCTTGCTTTGTTCTCTTGGACAGATTGCTTAACTTCTCTGTGCTTTGCTTTCAGATTTGTAAAATGGGGGAGCTCCTCTTTGGAAAACCCTTTGGGATGCTGTGGTAACTGGTTAGGGGGCATCTGCTTTGCAGGGCAGAAATGTAATTGTAGCTCATGTGGGCTTATCCACACTGTACTCAGGGTATCTGACTGCAGTCCTGTCAGTACTGCAGCTATGACAGCACAGAACTTGGTGAACACTAATAAGCCATATATTTACAAGATTCCAGACACCTTCTGTAGCCCAGCATGATCCCAAGCTGTCACTGCTACACTGGTCTGAGCGTCTGAGCCAATTAGTCCCAATAATTCCTGGTATGTCGGCATGAGCTGCAGTCACACCTCTGATAGACACTGGTTATTAAGGGACTGAAAAAGGTGATTGTCAAAACCTGCATGCTTGGAGGGTGGTTCATTCACGTCTGTATTAATAATACAAAATTATTTTTGATAAGACTGCAACATTGGTTAAAAAACCTTTAAAACTGGTATCTGTGGAGGAGCCTCTGAGAGGTGTATTCCTGTGTATTAACAGTAATTGAGAAACTGTTAACCTGCAATACTTTTAATCTCTGCATGACAGCTTTCCCCTCATAGGCATTGGGGCCATTTCAGACCCCTCCCTTTATACCTTCCCCCGGGTTAAGTTTTTTATTTATGAAATTTCAAGATTGTCTGAATCAAAGAGTTTCTCATTTGGTCAACAGGGAGAATATGTCTCCTGCCTTTTATCTTTGCTTCGTCAGATGTCAGACACTCACTTCCAGCACTTACTGGACAACTTCCAAAGCAAGGATGAACTGAAGGTACACCAGGATATGATGTTTGTAGGGCGATTCCCTCAGAATGGGAGAGCAGAGGGGAATCTCTCCCCCATCACTTGCTCTGCTAATCATTCCCATCCACTGGCAGTCTGTTCAGGGATCTTCCTTTCACTTTTGTAATCAGAGGTGTTGTGTTGCAAGAAACATTTAAGACCACAGGGCACCGAATTAGCTTTATACCAGCAAATAAAGTCCCAAGATAGATGTTGTTCGACATAAAGGATATCGTAATTGTACCATATAAAACACACTCAGAGGAACAGGGCTTTTTTTAATCCTGTGAATGTGAAGTCAGTTGTAAAGCATTTTACTAGATGTTCAATATGCATTGGAGCTTTCTTACAAAGAGCATTGATTTTATGCCAAAAGAGAATTTCAGGCCTTTTGGGGGATACAAATGTCTCTAGCAGATGAAATCTTTTTTGGGAAAGCAGTAACCTTACCACTCCACTTGCTGCACCCTTCTTTGTGAACATTAACTTAAATTAGGGCTCTCCAGGAACAGCAGGGGTTGAGGAGGGGTGCAAACCTCGCTGGTGGCTTTTTGCCTCTGACATTTTGAAATGGCACATCTCACAAAAGCAGAAACTTTTTACCTCAGCTTCCATTGGGAGGAGGAGTATCTCCAATGACAGCCTGTTTAAAAGACAGAATAATCTTATAAATAAAGACAAGCTTTTATGTAAAATGCTTTTGGTTAGCATGGCACTCACTAAAATATACACAACAAGAACAATGTGATGTGGCAGGAACTTCTATTGCCTTAAGAAATGAAATGGAGAAACAGTGAGGAGTGCTTTCTGGATAGGCTTTCAGCTTCTAAATGTGTGTATATAGGGAGGCTGAATAAATCAGGGAGATGAATTTGGGATGATAAAATTCTTACCTTTAGGTCGCAGGAATGAGTGTATCTGAGGTTGATAGTTGTCTGACATTACTGCCTTTCTGGTAACTTTCAAATGGTTCACAGGAAAATGATTTGGTAAATTAATTCCTATTACATTTTAATATTTATTTTAAAAGCTATCTGAACTATAGTTCTTATGTCAGACCCATGAAAAAGGTCATTGAACTGAAATTTGTCTTTACGGCCATAAGAACAAACACTGTTGCATCTCTGATAATCTGAGGGTCTGTTCCAGGAGAGGAACAAAGGCTGAAGATTTTATATCCAAATGTTTTTTCAGCTCTCAGTTGACCTAATAAAATATATTGCTTTTTTTTCCCCTTTCAAATATTGCTATAGTAATATTTTCAGTATTTTTTCTGGCATGGAAAGGCATTATGTTCACTTATCACTGTTACACAAAGGGCAAAATAAGGCCAAAAGTCAAGGACCTTCTAATGCTTCACTCCGTGCTCAGTTACACCAGGATATTAATCACACCCCCCATTAAGGCATAATGGTAGGGTGGTTTTGATGAAACCCTGTGCTGTTACTTTCTGTGCCATCTTGATTTTATGTGGAAATTAAACAAAACAATAAAATCATAATTTGCGAAAACCTGGCATGTTTAATCCTCACTGTTGTTCTGTACAGACATAGAGGTGCAGGTACTCAAAACCCAGCAATGTCTTCAGGTTTGGGGATTTTTTTTGGAAAGCAAATATTCACCTGAATGTGTTTAAGAGCTCTTTGGTGCTGCATGTTGCCAGAAATGGGGTTTTCAGTTACTATTTTAAAAAGAGTGTGTAGGAGTTTTATTGGGCTTGGGTGTGTGGTTTGTTCTCGAATTTGTGACGTAAGTGCAAAGAGATTTGGACAGATGAATTAATTAAATGAATGCATAAATAAGTGATCATGAGTCCAGTATATTTGAAAATAGCTGCAAATTGACACTGGAACTCTCTGTGATAATGTGAGAAGTCATATACAATTATGCACATAGGAGGATTTTCATCTTACTGTAGAAGTTAAGATTTAAAAGAAGTTGCAACTTGTTCGGTACGTATTAGATGCAAACAAAAGGAACAGAGCCATATCCAAAAATATGTTGCTTCCATTTCCCAACTGAATGGCCTTGCAACACAAAGCTCAAGTGGAACACGCTTAGTTGAATTGCCTTTCTTGTAGTCAAGAAAATAGATTAATCTGCAGCTGCTGGGGATGTTTAATTTTTTTCCCCTGTGTGACAGGAGTTCCTCCTGAAGATTTTCTGTGTGTTTCGGAACCTGATGAAGATGAGTGTCTTTCCTCGAGACTGGATGGTGATGAGGTTGCTCACCAGCAAGTAAGTAAAGAAGCAGGTGCAAAGTGTTGACATTCTGTGTCACAATTCAGGCAGTTAAAACCTGTGATGCTGTGTTTCATCAGGCTGGGACCAAGACAGGAATTCTGTAGTGCTCATCCTCGTTCTGCTGTTATTTTAACACTCTGGACCAAACCTCTGTGTTTGTTCTGTTTGTTAAATGTTGCTGTTGGAACAGACACGACACTGAAATCCACTAGAAAGGTTTATTGAGGAGAAGAAAGCACCAGCTTGCACTTTTACAGCTCCTTTTATACATTTCTTAGGCACAGGTATTCTTTACAGACAGGTTAATTTCAAACACAGCAACACAATCTCAGGGCTGATAGGTTGACTCTGGCAGTTTTACTTTCCCACAGTCTCTCTGCACATCTGTTCTGTTATCTTTTATGTTTACGTCTTGCTCAGTCACTTTATCCAAAACAAGTTCTTGTTTCTCACGGACAGCTTTCCTCCTGGTGCTTTTCCCTTCTTTCAGGGGACATGGATATGTTGTCAGGGCTAATGCCTTCATTCTCAGTCATATTCTCATTCCATGTTAGGGTCTTGGTCCAGCCGAAATTCCCCACAGTTAAACTCTGCCAGTGTTCACAGACATCAAAGAGTTGGAAGTTCAAAGCCAAAGATGAGGGAGCTGCCCTGAGAGTGAGCTCCCCACACCAAGGGCTGCTAACAGGCCTCTCCCTCCCCTGCTCAGGGAATCATTGCATTGAACATCTGTGCCTTCCCATAAACATCACCCCTGAACCGACCTGGAGGGAGGACTCAGGTATTTTGGAAAGGGAGGAGCAGAGCCCAGCGATGGCAGCAGAGCATTACACACAGATTCTTCTCAATGCAGTTGTTATCTCCCATTTCAATGCTTCGTTTTGTCTCAGTTTGCTTGTGATGGGTTAAGCTCTGTGCTGTTGGGCTTGGCAGCAGTGCTCAACACAGGGTGGCTGGAATTATTTAGTAGTCTCCTTAGCTAAACTGGCTGTGGAATTACCACTGACTGAAAGACAGAGGGTTCCCATTACAAGGAAACACCATGGAAGTGTTCCTAAGGGCTGCCTGCTCAGCTGAGCTGAATGCTCTGAGTCCCCCCTGCTAATGAGAAGTGAAAGAAGTGCATTGCAGTATTTCAAGCGTAAAGACTCAGTGAAGTTCTGTAGGAAAAGAAAAGCCCACGTGAGAGAGCAGCTCCCTCAGATGCTGCAGGTTATCCCTTCCTTCTGGTGTTATTTTGCCACAAACCTTTACACTCACAGGTATATTTAGAAGTGTTACTGGAGTATTGCTTGCATGTGAATCAGATGTGCTTGCTTTTTTGATACTATTGCTGCCTTATCTACATGGTATTTATTAATTCCTGAATTTATCACATGCCTTGATTGCCTTTCACTAAGGTGTATTTAGCCACCAACAAAAAAACCCCACAGGATCAAAAATTGGCAAAATACAAATATCTTGAGTTGAATGTGAGGCCAGACAAAGGACCATTGTATAGCAAAGAACAAAGATAGCTCAAACTTTTTGAGTTGCTCTTCTCTGGGGAAAAAAATAAGTCTTTCTGCGTAAAATAAGAAGCAGTGTCTTCTTCCATTTCGTTGGAGGTCACAGGGCCCAGCCATGCAAAATAGACAGGATTTTAAATGCTACTGTGTGAATTTCAAAAGTTACAATATGGTGAAGGTTCTTAATTTTGTATGTTCATTAAAGCACAGAAAGAAAGGTGATTTCTGTGCAAATCTCACAGTGATTACAAAAAGAATGCTCATCTCTGTACCTAAAGTTAAACCAGCACCACCAACCACTGTAAAATGTTGTACTCCAGATTCAAATGTTCTCTTTTTGTTTTCTTCTCTTTGTTTTTGCCTGCAGTATCATAGTTACAACAGTTCAGTACCTGTCTTCTGCACTGCATAAGAATTTCACAGAAACAGACTTCGATTTTAAAGTAAGAATTGATTCTCAGAAAACGTTCTGACATCGTTTTAAACCAGCAGCAATAAAGGAGCAAGAGCTGCTCTCTGCATTAGCTGATTATATTTGCAACCTTTATCTGGGTGTCTGTGAGGAAGATGACCTGGTAAAGGACAGGGGTGGGAATCTGCTGTGGAATGCAGGGGAAGTAGAACAGATACAGCCTGAGATGAAATCAGGGAGATTGAGCCCTTTGTAAAGGAAACAACTATCTCCATGAGCAGTGGAGCTAATGGATTGTGCTGGCTTCCACACTGATGGCTGATGGAATGTAAACTCAGGCAATGCTCCTCCTGAAGTTGGGGTATTAATGGTCCTCCTCTCCCAAAGGTCTCTCATTCTGGCTGCTGACATAAAAAGGGGAGGAACACGGGATCTTAGACAGTGTTGTCCCTGTGTCTGATGTAGTTGAAGATGGGCAGCAGGTTAGTAGGGCAAAGCTGCCAGAATGTCCCTGGGGACATGTGCACACAGGAGGGCTCAAGTTTTTCAAGTTCTTAGTAGGTTTTAAATAATCCATTAATATCCTTAAGAGTTTAGTATCTCCATTGTAAGATACATAGTGATTAAGTTAAGTGTTAAGTCTTGATTGCAAAAAGGATCATATGTCTTTCTACACTTGTTTAAAGCTTAGTCCTTGGAGTGTGATGTTACAAAATTCTTTCCCTTGTCACAGGTCTGGAACTCTTATTTCAGCCTGGCAGTTTTGTTTATAAACCAGCCAAGTCTCCAACTAGAGAGTGCCACACCTGCCAAGAGGAAGAAGATTCTGGATAAGTAAGGACATGTTTTGTTGGGTCCCCACCTCAAAAAAGAGACTTCTTTTTTTGGGATTTATTATGGTACTTAGGAGTGGAAGTGCCTGGGCAATAAATAAGTAGATCTCCTAATACAGTGTTCAGTCAAGTTGTTTGGTATTTTATGTTGACATAGGTGTGAACTGATTTTTTTTAACAATTGGATTATTTTTTTGTTCACATCACTGCCTTGCCAGTTTTTGTTCCATGGGCAGTTGTGTCTCTCTTCTCTTTCAGATATGGTGATATGAGAGTGATGATGGCATATGAGCTCTTCAGCATGTGGCAGAACCTGGGTATGTCTCTCCCTCCTCTGACCTGCAACCAAAGCCAAAGAAGCCCCCATTCCCCCATTTCTGTTGGATTTTCTTTTTTTTTTTTTTTAACTTTTTGTAGCATTACAGAACACTTAGTTTCTCTGAAGAGGTGTAAAACCAGGAAGGACTTCTCTTCTCCCACCAAAACTGTTCAGCACTGTCCATCATACTTTTTTATTTGAAATAATACATTCTTAGGAATTTGAATGCTTTCTTCTCAGATGTGACAGTGGCAGGGAATTTTTCACAGCTGTAACCAACTTTATAATTTTTTAGATGATTCAAAATTATAGACCCACAGAATCATTTAGGTTGGAAAAGACACTTTTAAGGTCATCAAGTCCTGTCATTAACCCAACACTGCCAAGTGCATGACTAAGCCACAGCTGTGTGTGTTTGATAATAAAGCCCAGCAGTGGAATACAGTAAAGCTGCTTTTTTTTGGTGTCTTCAGGTATTTAGTATGCATAACAAATTCTATGTTACTACTTTAAAAATTACAAAAGAAAAAAGAAAAAAGAAAAAGAAAACAGAAACCCCAACCCAAAACCTACAAGAGCCCTGCCCACAATAACACAACATTTGTGCTGAATTTTCAACTTCTGCAATTCATTTGACCTAGACATTTTACAAAATGGGAAAAATTGTATCTCTCCACAGGTCTCAAAAGGGAAATGGAAGTTTTTCCCCTGGGACTTGCACTTTTAGAAGTGTGCTGAGGCAGTCTTGGGTTTGGGTAATTCGGGATTTAGAAGAGTCAAATAACATCTGAACTGAATCAGAGCAAGTCCAGCTGGGCCAGTATCCTGTCTCCATCAGGGACCAAAAGGAATACCTATGGAAATGTTTGAGAAGGAAGCATTTAGTATTCTAGAGGAAAATACCAAAATGTTTGCTGATGGAGATCACAAATACAAAGAACAGGTGAATCATTAAGAGGGCAAAGGAGTGATACAATTCAAAATGGATAACTTGATAATGTGGCTACAATATATTCAAAAAGCCAGAAATGAATATTTTATGTGTAGGAATGCAGGTAGGAGTGCTGTTCAAGAAAACAAAGACTACAAATGTATCATGCTGGTAGTCAGCTGAAGGGGAGCTACCTGTAAAATGCCACTGTAATCTTTGAGAAAATCTGCAAGAATTTTGAGTAAGACAAGTGAATAACGTTAGTGCCACATCTTTTTTCGTAAGTGTACTTGATTCTAGTGAGTTTCCCTGGCCCTGCCTTCTACAGCTTAAAAAAAACAACCAAACACAAAAACAAAGCCAACCCAAAAGGAAGGCAAGTTGGGCAGAGTTCAGACAGCAGTCAGGAAGAAGACTATGGAAGCAAGAAAATGCCTTATTCTGTGATGATGAATAAGGCTGGTCTGTCTGGCACAGCTGAGATGATACAGCCAGAGCTGGACAGAGTTCCAGAGCATCTCTGTGGGAATAGAAGATAACAGATAACCAGAAAGTGATGCACAAACTCAACTGAGAAGTGAGAAGCTGGTTTTAGACATGTAGATACAGATATTTATCACTGAATGCTGTTCCAAACGTGGCTCCTTTGAGTTACTCCCTGTGACTGTGCAGTGACGTGGCACAGAAGAGGCTGTCAGCAATATGCCTCAGGATTCTGTTGGAGCAGCAATTCCACTTGGTCTCAAGTCTGTTGGGAAACTGGAACTGCCACAGCACCAAAGGATGAAGAGCTCTGTAGTTCTTTGAAATCTAAATGTGTTCTATTAACTACTGTTGTTCTCACCAGCCCTTTCAAAATCTTCTTCATGAATCAGAAGTATCCCTGGCCTCTTTTCCCCCAGTTAGTCTGTTTTAGTTTGGTTATTTCTGACAGTTTGAATTCCTTTGCAAGTAAAATGCACTGACAATTCTTGCTGAAGGCTTTCTCAGTGAAATTAAAAATGCTCTTAGAGACTTCACAAGGTGTAAAGCAAATACAGGTTTTTCATTCCTTTCAGGAAAAGAATGTTTGGTTTTGTAATGCCCATGCCTACTACTTTGTACATGTCATTATTGCAGGGGTTCTCTGTTTTCTTAGTGGCAGATAACAAAGGCTTTTATGTAATTACATTTGCTTTGTGTTGTACAGGTGAGCATAAGATTCACTTTATTCCGGGAATGATTGGCCCCTTTCTCGGTGTTACGCTTGTTCCACAACCAGAAGTGCGGAATATCATGATCCCTATCTTCCATGACATGATGGACTGGGAGCAGAGAAAGAATGGCAACTTCAAACAGGTGAAGGCACTTCCCAAGCATTCCCAGTATTCCTTTTTTTTTGCTCTGTCTGTCTGCAGTGTCCAGCTGGAAGCAAGGAGTTTGTATTTGTTGACCTGTTTCTGATAGTGAAGATGTTGTCAAGTAAATATATATAAAAATAGAAAATTGGAAGCATAATTCACAAAAGTATTACAAGACTCCCAAGATTGTTTAACCAGTGCACTGCAGAGCAAACTGCATTTCCCATGGACATGGAGAAGAGGAGGGATGTGCTCAGCACATCAGAGATGGGGGGGGAATTTTTGTAAGTGCTGGGCTGTCAGTGTTCCCACTGGTTTCACTTAGATTATTAGTCAGCCATTGAATGGGCCAGGCTGAGAACCAAAAATGGAGATGTAAGAGTCAGCCAGTATTTTTGAAAACAGTGATCTCTGCTTCTGTGTCTTCAGCTAGGAAGTGGTGTTGTATAATTATATCATTATACCCTGCTTTGAAACAGACTTTGGAGCTGTATTTATTTTAAGAAACTGTAGCAGCTCTCCTGGAAGGGTTAAGTCCAGTGACAGCTCTGCAGTTTCCACCTGCTGTGAGCTGTGATTGCAAATCAGGGAGAGAAATCTTCATCATTCTGTTTCCCAGTCGTGGTCAGAGAACTGCTAAATTTTCCACTGCAAAACAGATCCTGAAGTGCAAAGCATTGATAATGAAGGATTGGCTTAGACTGGATCCTCAGATGACAGTGTTTCATTGTCATTGTGCTGGGGCAAGTATCTGCAGAGAAGTGCTCTGAAGTAGTAAATCATCATTAAATTATCATTATTCATGTGATTAATTATTATTCACACAGTCATTACAATGCCAGATCTAATCTTTCATTCCAGGAGAACAGCAGACCTTTCCCATAACCTGATCTATTAAAGGCTGTGTGGAAAAACATTATCAGGAGCTTATGCTTTTCTTCCTCTTCAACTCCCCTGATTGCTACTGTTGTTATTATTTAGTACTATTATTATTGCAGTAGCATTTGATCATGGTCCTCTTTTCACTTGTTTTAACATAACAACAGAACAGTCTCTGCTCTGGCATTTACAGTTACGAGCACCTACAGTCATCTTCAAGTTTCTGGACCTGTTTATATTTTTTGTATCAAGATGAACTCTTCACAATCTTCATTTAGTTTTTATGCTCACTAATGTATTCTGAACTACAGCTCCAAGAATATTTCTTAAATTACTTGTGGAGCAAATTTCCACATTGTTTTATGAAGCATATATCATAACTTTCCAAGGTTAAAGATGGAATAATCATCTGTATTACTAAGAATGAAATAAATAGTTAAGTAGCACAAGATATAATAAACCTCATTAACAATATCTGCTGGAACCAGGGAGTTATTTGCTTTGCAGTGTAATGCTGGATAGCTGGACACAGGAATTACTGATTTCTGTCAAGTCATTGTAGATCACAAGCAAAGGGAGGGTGTTTTAATTGCGAGCTTCTCTTCACCTTTTGAATACTCAGCTGGTTGTCAGAAAATATAAAAATCCTGGAAATTAATTTTCAAGCCTTTTTTATTTTCTTCAGTAGCTCATGTTTTAACAAGGTTGATTCTCAGCGAGGCTGGATAACAATGCAGTCTGATTCAGGGATGAAGTCTGGTCTCCCTTTAATGATTTCAGCAGCAAGAGCACCAACTCCATTTGTGTGCCACTGGGTGAACTGCTTTTCCTTCTCATCTTTACTTCTTTTGCAATTTGGCAGCTGAAAAACATAGAGAAGCTCAAACTATGCTTGTCTTTAAATAAAAACAAACCGTGTTCCTGCACATGGTTTCAGCCTTTGGGAACTTCTGTCTTCATTTGTACTGAAAGTGTTTTTTCTGCAGCATTTCCCAGACTACTTGAAATTGTTTTGTTTAATGTTAGATACATTGATTTCTGCACTTGAATCAATTTTATGAGAATATCTGATATCAAACTTGATAATAGGATGTATTAGATTTAGGGTGGGAATTAATATGTATTCAAAACATTTCTAAAATAAGAGAAACATAGTAATGCTGTTGTGGCCCTTTATATGAGTGTGAAAAGCAAATGTGTCATGTAGGCATAGAGAGGCTTGACAAAACAGGGTTTAATGAACAAATAATCTTACAATATAACGATGCCTGGGTGTGGGAAATCAGTTACCTCCCAGCAGAACCACCACAGCAGCCCAGTGGTGATGGATGTTCTGTTGTGGGACAGGATTCAGTTTACCAGAGGTACTGGTTCATTGAAAGTGTGTCTGAGTGATTGATTTGATCCCTTTTCCTCCAGGTGGAAGCCGAGTTGATTGATAAGCTGGACAGCCTGGTGTCCGAAGGAAAAGGTGATGAGAACTACAGGGAACTCTTCAGCCTGCTGTAAGCTCTGCCACCTTCTGCTCCTCTGTCTGCAGGGCCAGGGAGAGTCAAAGCACTGAGCTGTGGAGAGGGCACTGAGCTGTCAGCCACAGCACTGAGCTGTGGAGAGGGCAGGAAAGGGCCTCCTGCCAGGTTTTCATGGCATGGCTCAGGGAAGTAGAAATACATCACTTACATCAATTACATTTCTGAAAAGAATATAAAACCCTCAATTCTTTGTGTTCTTTCTGTGACATCTAATGTCAGGCTGCACAGGTAAGTAGTTATCATCCTCCTAGCAAAAACTGATTTGCTAGAGGAGCAGGTGCCCTTGTTTTTCCACAGCAGTAAATGAAATCCTGGCCTCAGCATTGTTTAGAGACACAGTGCACTGCAAGTCAGACCTTGTTGGAGCAAAGGAGATTTTCCTCATCATTTTCTTTTGCTTCTTCCAATTTTTGAAGGCCATGTTTTGGTTGGTTCAGCAGTTGCAAGTTGCTCCCTCCAGAGTCCATCATGACACTCTATTTCCACTCCCTTTCACACCAACAATTTGTACCCATAAGGATAAACTTGAAGACTTTATGTCTGACTTTACACGTAGTTATCTTTGAGTATTGATCCGTCTCCAAATTTCATTTCCAGTGATCCTGTTTTATTTCAAAAAGACTTACTTTGAACTCTGACAGTCCAGAGCAGCTAATCCAAAGCTGTTAATATCCCAGTGAGCCAGAGGGATCATTAGCACAATTTTAGCCACATATTCCAGACAGTTTTATGTGCCCCCCAAGAGCACACCGGCCATTTGAGGCATAAACTTCTGTTTTGCCAGAACCAATACTTGTATTTTTGAATTTGCAGTTGCACATTCATTCATTGCAAGCTAGATAATCCTGCCCTTCCTATATGCATATCCTCAAGAAGTATGTAAATGTATTCGGTTTGGATTTGTGTATATTCAGCCTTGGGAAGCCTGGTACCTTATGAGTACAGATAACACAAAGCTATTTCAGGGATAAAGGAAAGAAAATATCGATTTATTTTTTTTTAATTCACCTCCAAGAGGAATAGTGTGCAGTTCCAGTTGAAGTCATTTGTTACCTGAAATGTTAAGAATTCAAGGACTGTAGCTTGTTACTTATTTTTAGATGATAGTGACTGGATGTATTACCAAGAAACACAGCCTGGAATTCCAGCAACCAACCTGTTAGTTTATATTTGCCAGTAAGTGTTCTGAGAACAAGCTGAGGAAACAATTTGAGGAAACAATTTCACAAATTAATCAATGCTATGTGAAAAAACAGTTGAGCCTGAATTCTACTGTCCAACTACACTGCTGGAAAGGGAGCTGGCTCCCTTGGCTGGAAATCATCCAGTACAGAAGAGTTTGCCTGACATCCAGCAGAATTTCTTCCCTAGAAGTGGAGAGTCCTTTGACTGGAAATCCAGTTTCAGGAAAGTAGCATCTAAATTTCCTTTCTTTCTTCACTTTTTAAATACAATTTTCAGTGTTGTAGCTTTCTCTCATCCCTCACAGCTCTCTCCCTGAGATGGGTGCTTGCTGTACTGTCTAATTTGCTAGGCAGGAACAGGTTGCCTTTATTTCCAGTTTAATTAAATTAATTCAGGGTTGGTTGGTTGGTTGCTGATTAGAAATGAAAGTTTACAGAGGGATGAGCAAAGAAGAGGTATTTGCAGTAGGTTTAGACTCCTTTCCAATTTCTGACTGCAGTTACCAGTGTTTAAGCTACAGGCAATAACGTGGGAATCAAGTATTGCTGTGAGTGTTGCTCTTTCATATCTTTTAAATGGCAATGTGAGGATATTTTTCCTTCCCCTGTCAATTCTGTAATCTCCTTGTCTTTGCTTCCTGCTGCCTGGAGTAGAACCCAACTCTTTGGGCCTTATCCCAGGTAAGATGGTAATTCTGTGAATTTTTTTATGAGGGAGAAACCAAGTTGCCTGAAGCAGTCTGCATGCACTGTGCCGTTCCCCTGGAAGCCTCACCTGCTGTCTTTCCATCTCCAAACAGTTTGCTGGAGAAGATTGAGCAGGAAACTTGGCGGGAGACTGGAATCTCTTTTGTTACATCAGTTACTCGCCTCATGGAGCGTCTGCTTGACTACAGGTACCTGGCACCACCAGGAATGTATTCTGAGCATAAGTTTGTGAAGACTTAGTACCAGATTCCTACAGGGAATATTTTTAATCTGTAGTTTTGTACTAAAGTTTGTTCAGGTTGCTAAAACACTAATTCCTTCCATCATTGAAATGATCTCAACCAATTCAGCAAAATAGATGCTAAATGCAAGAATGATCTCAAAAGCCCTGGTGAACCAAGGGGTGCTGGATGCCTCCTCCAGGCATGCAGGGGTGGAGAACTTCACCTGTGGGAAGTCTGCCATGTCAACTGGTGACTCCTGTGCAAGATTCCTCTATAAACTGGGCAGCCTTCATTTAATTTTGGACTGAAGTTTGCAGGCCTGTCCTGTCAATGCAGCTGAGCTTTGACTCAGTTACCAGAAGTATTTTAACTTCAGATATATATAAACACACAGAGAGCTTTTGTACAGTAATAGACAATTTGAACCCATATAGAACTGGCCCAGATATTTCTATCTTTAGCCTGCTGACAAGAGTTCAAATAAATTTTTCTTCTTCTGCTGCTGCTCATTAGAGGTGAAAACCCTGGGACTAGGCTGGGTGTTCTGCTGTCCCAAATCCTTTCCTGTGCTTTTTAGTTTGCTCTTTTCATTATCCCTACCACTTTGATCTGATCTCCTGGTTTTTTTCCCAGCAACAACCACTCTACTGTGCACAACCAGGTATTGGAGACACACTTAAAGGGAACGCAGGGGAACTGGTTTGGGGGTTTTTTTAATGAAATTTGCTATCAACACAACAAGGCTGGTTCTCAGATACAAACATGTAAAAGAACATTTAAGTTCTCACATCATTTAAGCCATAAAATGGAAAGTTCTCTTAGAGGAACGTTATAAGATGAAGTATGTGATTAATTGTTTGTGATCTAGGGAAACTCTGGAGGATAACTTCAAATTTGTTTTAAAGGGACAATTTTTGCAGATGTTTGTTTCAACACTGCTCTGCTTTCTTAGGGACTGTATGAAAGGAGATGAAACAGAAAACAAGAAAATTGGCTGCACTGTTAATCTTATGGTAAAGATGTTTCCTTTTTCTCCTTGTGATACTGTGCAATGTTTTTGAAACTGGGTTGGGAGAGTTTGGGATGGGAATCTGTGTCAGGCATTAAATGTAGCTTCAGAATCCAAGCACGGGGATGACAGAACGGAATGAACAGAACTGTGAGGATCCCCTGGAGGTCTCTGGTCCAACTCACTGTTTAAAACGGGGCCAAATAGGTCAGACTCCTCAGGGCCTTGTCCAGCTGAGTTCTGCATGTCCCTGTGACAAGTTCTACAACCTCTCACACCTTTTCTTTCAGCTTTTTGCTACGTTCACTTTGAAAAAAAAATCATGACACGATAAAATCATTGGGTTAGATCAGTGTGAATGTGAAAAGAATTATTAATTTTCTTTTCAATTAATAATGTGTTCTCTTTTCAAGAGCTTTACACATGCACAGATGCTGCTGATTGTCTTGAACGAAGGAAGAGTCTCAATAAAGAGTAACAGCTCTCTGTCTTCCTTCCCAGAATTTCTATAAATCCGAGATCAACAAGGAGGAGATGTACATCCGCTACATCCACAAGCTGTGTGACATGCACCTGCAGGCTGAGAACTACACAGGTGAGGAAGGCTCGTGTGGGGTCTGCTTGAAATCCTGATGATGTTTTTTTACTCTCCCAGGGTTATGTAATATCTCATTCATTCTCCTGGAAAAAATCTGTATGAATCAGTTATGGCAGTTGGGAAGGGAAGAAGCTGAGGTGCAGTTCTTTCTCTCAAGTGAAATACTGTTTATGCCACACAACCATATTCCATTATACTCCAAATCTTATATAAAAGTGTTCTGTGAGGAAGACTGATCAAAAAAATCACAGCAGTGGAATCAAATTTAGGGGAAGACTAACAAAACCACCATTATATTATCATATGCTGTATTTCCATATTGCAGTGTTGAGGGAGCACTTAGAAAGTGTAGGGACTCTAATTCTGTGTTGTCCAAGCCCTGTTTACAGCTGCAGACCCCAAATCTGGCCACATATCTGAACATCTGACTGTGCATTTAAATCAAGTAGCTGGTAAAAAGAAACTCGACAGATTTGTACCTAAAAATCGAGTTCATAGGAAACAGCTTTGTGCTGCTATTTTAAGTAATTGAATCATTTAATGATCCTCTAAGACTTTGATTTTTTCCCTCACATCGTAGATCAGAAATCACAGACTATTTAAGAAGCAGGTCTGTGTTTATTTGCTGTCATTGATTCAGTGTTCCTTAATTGCCTTTCCAACAGAGGCCGCATTTACTTTGCTTTTGTACTGTGAGTTGCTTCAGTGGGAGGACAGACCTCTGAGAGAGTTCCTGCATTATCCATCTCAGTCAGAGTGGCAACGTAAGGAAGGTCTGTGCCGTAAGATTATCCATTACTTCAACAAAGGGAAGGTATGCCAACTTCTTCTCTCTTCCAGCAGCTTCCTTCCCTATTCCTGACTGACTTAGGGCTTGCAAGCCATCATCTCAGTTCAGTAGTCTGGAAATAAATTTGTATCAAAAGGTTTTATAACTTGATAAATTGCTTCTTGGCTCTCTGGGCAAAAAAAAAAAAAAAAGATGAGAAAAGGGATATGGCTGTTTCATGATGGCATTTGGAATGGTTTAGGGAGGCCAACAGGACAAACACCAAAACATTTTATAGCTTTAAACCAAGCCTTGGATCAGCTGATGTGGCAGGATGCCAGTTCCTCAGCTTTTGAGGGGTGGGATTGCATTTTGTAGCTGTCTGTGCAAACTGCTGTGCTATGACTCGCTTTAGGACTTGTTTTGTGCTTAACCTACACCAGGAAATGGCAGGCAAAGCACTGTAGGAGTCCCTTTAGTAAAAAAGATTTAAGTCCTTTCAGAGTCACAGTTATTTTAAAGTGATTTTCAATTAAAATGCAGTTCCATCCACTGCACAAGAAGAAAATCAATCCATTTCAATTTCACATATTCAGTGTGGATTTTCTACAGTTAATTATATTTTATTTCAATTACTGCAGAGGTAGATGGTTCAGTCCCTTGTGTTGTGGCGTTTCGGGAACATTTCAGAGGTGAACCTTAAAAGTAATATCATCTGTTAGAGTATTTTCAAATTTTTCCCTTCTCTAGGAAAATTCCTACAGCTTATGTTATTGGGAGATAACATCTGTATGTGTGCCTCGGGGTTGGTTTTGCCTGTGATGGCAATGACAGTGGCATTAAATAAAAATGTGAGTTGGTTCATACGGGGCTGCCATTCCAGATAATTCTTTCCTAGCCCTGATAGTAGAGAGTTGCACAGGCATTTTCTACAGGACCTGCAAGGGGAAGTCAGATTCTTGTGTGAAGGAAGAAATGGCCTATTTGTGAGAAAGTTATTGATTATGATTTTTTGTGTGTGTATGCCAGAATTGTTCTTTTGTAATAACACTGCATATGGTTCTCTCTTCCATTTCAGAATTTTTCAGGGTTTTCCAGACTGCACTTAAAAAGGAATTACTGACTTGTGCAAATACTGCAGTACTGGACTGTCTGACTAGACAAAGATGATCTAGAGAGTATGGAAAGCAAGGGAGCCTGTATTTTCAACAAAAACAGGGAATCCATATACACACTGAAGGGGAGTAAAAACTTGACAGATGTAATTAGGCTGTAAAACTCCTAGCAGATTATAGAGTGTTAACCTCTTGAGGATGTTTTTGGAATTACTTGACTTTGTGTTTTAATCCTCCTTTATTACAAATGGTAGCTGAATGATTAAATAATCTACTTGAGCAGTGTGTATGTCACTCACACTGTGGAAGTGAAAGGCTGAGAAGCCAAATCCTTCTTTTCAGCCCTCTTCCTGTTGCTTTGTGACAGGGAACAGCTCAGGGAATGGAAGAAACTTGCTTCCCTCAACTTGTGTCTTAGTTTCTTCCTGCACCGCCCTGACATGGCCCCTCAGGTCCTGCAGAGTGGGATTTGTTCTCGTGTCTTCACTTGCATTTCCAGTTACATTTCTCAGGCTGTTCCTGGCCTCTTCCACCGAGTGAGGGGGTCAAGGCAGCATCAAAAGGGTGTAAAATTTCTGCATTTGTTAGGAGGAAAATTTTCTCAGCACAGCAGTGGGGGGAAAATTGGCCACAAGACTGTCTTGTGGTGTGGCCCATGGCAGTGGGTGCAGAACTGAAGGACTCCCACTCTCAGTACTGTCGGCAGCAGCCCTGTGCTGGGAAGGAACAGGGTGTTCCAAAGCCCTTTTTAGCCTTCACTGGTCATGTGCCCCTTCCTGCTGATTTCTGCCATGCTTTGAATTGGTTTATGGCTCAGCTGGCAGCGTGTGCAAGAGCATAACTTGAAATGAAGGTATTTTTAACTCACAGTTATGATTTTGTCTGTGAAGTACTTCATACACTAAACAGTGTAGAGATTCACTTTTTTAAGTTTCTGTAACCAGAAAACTTTCCTTATTCAGTGCTAATATTCTGCATAAATGCTGTTAATTACTGTTATCAGTAATTTACAATATTGCTATCAATATTCTTAAAACTTAAGGTGATAGGTTAACTCACACAATAATTTTGTTTTCGCTACAGCAGGGTCCCAGTTAAAACAAGTGGCATGTTAGCCCAGTAATGCATAATAAAAATTAATCCAGTAAAGGCTCAACTGAGACCTTGGTGTTCTAAATAAGTATGGTTAGAAACAGCTACTCCCCAAAAGGCTTCCAGCCTATGCATTTAAAAGGTGATGGAAGAGGAGATTTCAGCGTAAAATGAGCACTCCAAAAAGCCAAGTGAGGTAACAGGGGAGTCTTTCTCTCAGTGTGGGTGTGCCCAAAGTGGGTCTCTTCCCTCGTGACCTCTGGCATGATGAGAGTGGTGTGCTAGGAAGGATTTACTGTGTGAGACTGTGAGCTGAAGAAATGAGTGTTGCATTCGGTTCTGAGTATGGATATTGGCTCTGCAACAATGCAGGTTCATTCTGAGGATATTTTGTCTCTGTACTGGAGTGTTCCCACTGCCTGACAGTTTGTGCTTTCAGCAGGAAGGAGCAGCCTAGGAAGGGGAGAGCACTTTGCTGTGGAGCCAAGCCCTAGCTCTGTATTCCAGCAAAGGAGCTGTTGGGGGTGGGTTGAAGGGGTGTCTAGCAAGAAGAAAAATTGTTAGTTATATTATCTTTCTCCAGATAAGTTCCCAGTCTCATAAATGAACTGTCAGAGCAAGCAGTATGTGTGTATAATTTCCATGGAACATATGCTTCTGTTCCCATCTTTTAGAAGGAATTGATCCGATATTTAATGGAAATTGTTTCATCACGTTACATTTTCACATCTAATCTCTGCCATTTCATACCAAATGAATTCCCAAAATTGAGTTCCCATCTTCCTCTCAGCTGAGTTGGCAATAACGTTGTGTTTGCTGTGAGTGTGATTTGCTTTGGCTTCGCAGAGCTGGGAGTTTGGGATCCCGCTGTGCCGAGAACTGGCCATCCAGTATGAGAGTCTCTATGACTATCAGAGCCTCAGCTGGATCCGGGTAAGTAGCTGCACTTCCTTTCCTTGCAGGCTCTTAAATCATTCCCCAGAGGGTTTTGCCCTCCTGCCAGAATATTCTGAATTTAAAAAATAATCATATTCCCTATAGAGCTCCATGGATTTACAGTGACTCCTTTGCCATTGGTTCGTTTTGATGACTTTGTAGGTCCACTGAAATAATTCCTAAGTCTGGTAGCAGTAAAATCCTATGGATATATGGAGACAGCACACATACAGGAGATGGGCTTGCTATTGCAATTGCATATTTACATATATTTTTGCATAAAATATCCTTTTTTAATATATATTTCATTTTAATTCCAAAAAATATCAAGGACAGCTTATCCCTCGGTGATATAAGATGGACAAGAAAGAATGGAGAAGGCAAATATTTATGGCATTCTATCAGTTTAGGAGAATCTAGTCCTCTGGTACAACCAAACACATGATGAAATCAGGGCACATTTGCAGCATCGTGCTTTAATCAGAAAAAGTCAAAGTTCTGGTTGTTATTTAAAAGCTTTATGAATGTGAAAACAGTTCATATCTCCTGTCCCCTGGGGTAGCATGCTTATATCCAAATTGGAGATTTATGCTGCTTGGATGTATTCTTATGCAGTGGTTTAAATTCTCTTTAAAAGTCAAATTTATTCTAACCTGAAGGTACCTGTCTAACAAGGTCTCATAAACTGCTCTTGTGAAGAACGTGTTTTCTCCAGAGTGGCCCCGAGGAGAGCACGGGTGACCAGCTTGGCTGTGCCCTCTGTGTGCCATTCACACCATCACCACATTCCTTTATGCTTCCTGCAATGATATTGGGACCTTCTCCGTTTTAGAAAAGGAGTTAACGTGTGTGGAACTGAGCACAAACCCTGGATCAATATTCTGAGTTAGGGTTCCCTGCAGTGGAAGCAATGGTGTCCAAGGGATTCTTCTCCTTAAAGAGCCGTCCTTTTACTGCAGTGCAATTCCTGTGAGCCTTTCAGCTGAGGTTTGGTTTGGCAACGGGTCTAGAAATCCCACTCCTGATAGAAATGTTAGCACAGTGCCACAGAACTAGGGATTGGAACTAGAGAAAAGTCCTTTTACTCTTTCCAACTCCCTTTTTCCTCCGTGTTAAACCTTCTGGTGCATGGAGCTGTAGAAGATTTAATTTTGTTTCATCCTTTTTCATGCCCCTCAACTCAATTAAGGCAAACTCAATTGAACTGATGTAATTTTCTAGGCAGTGGTATGGATTTTGAGCTGTAGGAGAGAATAGGACACTGTGAGCCTGTGGATCTTAATCTCAGCTTTGCCATTAATTCTACAATGCAAAGAAAATAACATTTAAGACCTGTTCAGTTTTAAATGAGATACAACAGAAAATGTTCATATGTTATCTCTCAAAACATAAAATGAGTGTGATGATACTCTACTCTGTTCCACCAGACAGACTGGCTTAATTAATAATTTTTATCTTTGACAGAATTTTGGTCTTTTCATAAAAAAATTGTGGGGGTAAAAGAGCAATGGGATATTTTAATGAGTCTTGAGATTCTAATGTAGTGCAGCTTTAAGAGTCTTGACAGCAGCTATCCCTTTCCTCCACAGAAAATGGAAGCTACCTACTATGACAATATCATGGAGCAGCAGCGCTTGGAACCAGAGTTTTTCAGAGTTGGGTTTTATGGTCGGAAATTCCCGTTTTTCCTACGGGTAAGCCAGCCTTACACAAAATGTGACACAGTGACTCAGAGTAGCTGTTGAGGCTTTGTATTTTTGTTTTGGAGATACCGTGTCTGCCATGCAGTTTATTTTTCACCCCTGCACTAGTGAAAACAGCTTTCTGGCTGAACTGGAGCATATGGTCCATTGGGAATGTTGTTGGGAACAGAGATCAGAAGTTTGACTCATGCCTATGTGTATTTTGGACGATCTGCAGATGCAGCACAAATTGCCTCTATATTAAGCAAAATGCTGTGTCGCAGCAATGTTGGGTCATTACTTAACCGATTTGCATCATCTCAAATTATCACGCTTTAAAAAGTCTCACATGACAGACTTCCAACCCCAGCCTGATGACTCCTGTGCTATCCGCAAGCAAAAATTTCCTCTCTTCAACAGAAAGCCAAACACCTTCTCTGGACACATCCCCACTTGGAGCTCACTGTCTGCTGGTGTGTGCAGCATCAGCTGACTCTGCAGTCCATCGAAAAAGTGAAATTATCTTCTTTTCCTAATAAGGGATCAAACTTAAAATGGGTATTTGTTTATACAATGTCTTGTTGCTAGTTCAGAGCAAGGAAGGAATATAATCTGACAACTGCTCCAGGGGCTGCCTGAAAATTGATGGTAGATGCCATCGAGCATGACAGGACAAGGTAACGTGAAGCTTTCAAGGACTGAAGGTGCATGGTTTGTGTTCTCTTTAAAGGAATGGTTTGACAAGAGGTGGCACCACTCAAGTTACACAGTATGAAGCCACACAAAGCCAAGCCTTGAAAACTGCACTCTTGAAATTCCCTCTGATTACGAAGTCGTTTGGTTTTTTTAATTAGGATTTCAAGATTAGTGTTTAATTACACTCTTTTAATGGAAACACGGGCAGGGGCAGTAAAGCAAGATGGAGTTAGTCATGGAGAGGAAAATACCAGTAGATGAAGGGTGATTTTGTGCTATTTGAAGATGAACAGTGTCAGAATCAGGGAATCACTCAATCATTTAGGCTGGAAAAGACCTCTGAGATCACCGAGTCCAACCTGTGACCAATCACCACCTTGTCAACTAAACCAGAGCACTGAGTGCCACGTCCAGTCATTTCTTGAACCCCTCCAGGGATGGGGACTACACCCCTCCCTGGGCAGCCTCTTCCAATGCCTGACCCTTCAGGGAAGAAATTCTTCCTTATGTCCAGCCTGAACCTCCCCTGGCACAGCTTGAGGCCGTTTCCTGTCACTTGTTACCGGGGAAGAGGCCGACCCCCACCTGGCTTTCAGGTAGTTGTAGGGAGCAAGAAGATCCCCCCTGAGCCACCTTTTCTTCAGGCTGAGCCCCCCCAGCTCCCTCAGCTGCTCCTCACAGCACTTACAGTGCAGCAGCCCGAAGCAATGTGCAGAACACCCTGCAGAGGGATCCGAGGAAAGGACAGGTGCTGCAGGGTGAAGAGGGATCTGCCCTTTCATGAAGATCTCCAGAGAAAACTGGCGATTTCTTTTTTTATATCCAACAACAGATGTTTCAGAAAATGAATGACAAACAAAGTCATCATGGCACATGAGTCTTCCTAATGTCTGAAGTACTGCCAGTGACTGTAGCTTAGCTTTTTAAATTGTGGATCCTCAGTTTTATCTGGGACCCTCCCGGCCGATGTGTTTGCTGGAGGTTTGTGCCCAGCCCTGACTCTTTGTGCTGTAACAATGTGGATCCTCGGCCGGAGCCGTCACCAGCGAACACGGGTGTATGTAATTATAATCCTTGTTAATTCTGCAATTATATTTGGTAGCAGTACTTCTGATAGCAGATTAGTAATGTAGCAATCTCATTAAAAGTCATCCTCCTCCTTTCTCTCCCTAATGATCCACAGAGCACACACACTGCAGAGCATGGACTAAGCCCATTAGCAGTCACATCAGCATGGATCACACTGTAAAGAGATTGGAAGCAGCTATTCTAGAGAAGAAAAAGATTTACATGGATTTAAAATCTACAAATGGATATGGAAGTGATTTAAAGTGATCAAATAACTCCAAGCCCTTTTCTTGTTTATTTTTCTATTGCTGTATAGCTTAAGAAAGAAAATAACCACTTCTTTCTACATCTTTGATTTCAAAGACCCTTTGTCCAGAAAATTCATTGTGCATGTTTCTATGAATTCTGCTTATATTTTCTAGCCTTCCTACATAAGTAAATGAAAGCTAAATTAAAACTGTCCATATCTTCCACCTACTAGAAGTTCAAGTAAGGCCTGACAAGCCACGTTATGAGGTCTTGTGTTGGCATCTGTCTAAAAAGTCTATTAAATTTAGCTTTGAGGTGTTTTCAGGGCATTATTTTTAGAATCACAATAACCTTATTTATAGGCTTACAGTCTTCTAGATTGCTGCAATGAAAAGCTAAAATAGAGAATGCAGTAAGTGTTATGAAGAGATTCACCTTCAAACGTGGACTCCCTCCAAATTTAATAATAGCTGCACAGTTTGAGCATTACAGACTGAGCTGTCAAGCTCCATCATGCGATTCTTCTCCCCGTCCATTGGCTGCTGTGGCTGATGCACATGAAGTGACACATGTCACAGCTGGGACACGAGAGCTCTTCCAGAACGGTGAAATGCAGAGCCAAAGATAACTGAACTCCTTGGCTGTGCTTTATGATCGGGTTTTGCAGCTTTCCTTTTGATTTTGCTACAAGATCAAGACCTGCTCATCCAGATCCCCTTTCCAGAGCAATTAACAAAACATTCTTGCATAATCTGCAGCTTCTAAATTCAAGAAATAAAAGGGAGGAAACTGTTCTGATTTATTAGATTCTTTGTTTTATGAAACACCTTCCTGTACTTCTAGTTATTGTTATGTGTATGAGCTACCAGAATTAGAGAATTTGCCTGCTTTCATTGGTCTTGCACTAGGAGACATTAATACCAATCAAAATTGTGGTTTGTGAGGGTTAAGACACTGGAATACAATCTTTTTGTCACTGAGGACTTCAGAAATCCTGTATCTTGCTGTTGAGAGCTCGAGATGGCTGAAAAAACATCCAAGAGCTCTGCACAAGTGGTTCAGTGCCTCAAGAGTCATATCTAAATGCAGCTTTCCATTATTAGCAGAAATGAAATTTTGTTCATCAAGAGGAAAGTGCTTTTAGGGCCGAAGGGGAATTTGCTAAGTGGCCACTGAGAATTCTTGGTAAGGCTTTTCCATATTACTCTACTGTAGGCAGGGGAGTTCCTGAGCATGTTATTGTTGAGCATGATCAGGGCTGGGTTGTATGGCTGTGATAGTACAGCAGTGATTAAACAGCAATTTTTGTGAACAGTTTGTTGCAACTTTTCTCTAAGGAGAACTAATAAAATGATAAACATATATCTCCCTCTGTTCTGTGAGGTCCTCAGGACTTTTATCCATCTGGTGTAAATTGTATTTGACAGCAGCTTTCCCAGTGCCAAACAGCCAAGCTGGTGACTTAAGTTTTGGTTGATGCGTTTCAGTATAGTCCAATTAAAAATAGTCCCTTTTCTGAAAAGCAAGTAAGAAAAGGCCCCAGGACTGAGTGCTGCATGTGCATGGATCAGAGGCACCGTGCTGTTGGGAGATCAGTGGAATGGTCTTCTCATTCATCACTTCTTGATGAAATACATTGTAAAGAAAAAGGAAGGGATAAAATACATCGGCTGTGTTAAATGCGAGTTTTACTCTCCCATTAGCATATTGACACTGTCATTTATCTTTGGTTTTGAAGCAGTAACATTTAAAGTGAGATAAAAGCCAGTAGAATTTAACTTACTTTTAAGGAGACTAATTTATGCTTGTTCTTCTTGCAGAACAAAGAATATGTGTGTCGGGGCCACGACTACGAGAGGCTGGAAGCCTTCCAGCAGAGGATGCTGAGCGAGTTCCCACAAGCCATTGCCATGCAGCATCCAAACCACCCCGACGACTCCATATTGCAGTGTGATGCCCAGTGTATCCTTCTGTGAAGGGGCAAACCGATGGGAACTGTGGCAGAGCACAGAGTAGAGCTGGATATGGAGGATATGGACAAAACCAGGCTCTGTCTGCAGCAGACAGTAACTGGTTCGTTGTGCTACATGATCTTGGATAGAACAGTCACTTTTTAGTAGGGGAGTGATGCAGGTCATGTTCGATGTGGAAGGGAGAGGGTTGTGCTTTGTCACATCCGTGTTTTAATCCTTTACCAACAGCATTCCCACAATGCACAGTTTTCTGTCCTTAAAAGTATTCCCAATATCTTCCCTTGGACAATACTTTGTTGGGAACAGATACTGATTCCAAAGTGCTGTTTTCCATCCTGTTTATTTTTTTACATCAGTATTATTATTTTTTTGCAGTCTCCCTTTCTTTAAAACTGATAAACCTTTTTATCCCCGAGCCTTTGAATCTCATTCTTCTCACTGATCACCTGCACTGGGATTTGGTGTAACCACTACAATGCTCTACGCATTTAAGGACTGAACCACATAACATTTAATGGGACTGCAGGGACTTTTGGAGAGCTTAGTCATGGGAACACCACTGTTTGGCTTGTGTGAGAACAGCAAGGATACTGTGCAGGACTTTAACCATAAGGACACTGTCAGCACGTGAAATCTGCTGCCATGGGTTACTGTTTCCTGCTTGTCTTTCCTAACACATGCTTTTCACTCGATAAAAGCTTTCTTTGACTGCACAATGAACAGATTTACAGATCTATGCAGTGACTCCCATCCCAGACAATATAGACGTGCTGCAAATGGACCGTGTCCCGGATCGCATAAAGAGCTTTTACCGAGTCAACAACATCCGGAAATTCCGCTATGACAGGCCCTTCCACAAAGGCCCCAAGGACAAGGAGAATGAATTTAAGGTAGAAGTAGTGACCAAGCAGTGTTTAATCTCTTCAAGGTGATTTTTGTCTTGTTTTATGCTAATAATGCCTTTCAGGTAATCCTGATTTGGTGCCCAAAGATACCGTAGTAACTCAAATTACAAGTAGCTGTCGAGTCCATGGTCTGATTGACTCCTGACCTGATTAAAGCATTTTCCAATTTAAAGCTGAGTTATTTTAGTGCCAGGAGAAATGGATTTTGAAGCAAGGATAGGACTTTTTTGTTTGGCTGGGTTTCTTTCTTACTGCCACATATGTCCACAATGTCTTCTTGGGTCCCATGACAGAATTGGTGGTCAGTCTTTAAAAACTGACAGAAATGTTGAATGTGTTGTTTAGGGCAGGTGTACTGAATTCCTGGTTTGCTGTTCAAGTGACTTTCAGCAAGACATTCTACAGAATTAATGCTCAGGAGGTTAATGTGTTCTTTTCTGAACGCTGCCCCCTTAGCACCTGTAGTGAGAGTCCAGATGATGTGGTTGTGATTCACAGAGTCCCTCACAGCCTCCGTTACTCCTGCAGAGCTTGTGGATCGAACGCACCACCCTGACCCTGACTCACAGTTTGCCTGGCATCTCCCGTTGGTTTGAAGTGGAGAGAAGAGAACTGGTAACATTCATAGTTCCTGTAATTGGGGTTTGAAATGATGGGTTACTGAGGACATGGGATAGACAAAACTCCCTTGGCTGATATCTTGCAGTTTAAAATGATGTAGTTTATCAAGGATTAAGTACGTTCTTTTTCTACCACTTGATCGAAATAATTGCTGAATGTGACCAGGGGACTTATGTGAGGGAATGGAACAGTACAATGGAGACAGTGCCAAAAAAAAAAGAATAATTGCATTGCTGCCACGTCTTCAGTATATAGAAACAAGTTAGTGCAACTCAGTGACCTGAAATCCAGCACTGCCAACAGTGAAGTTTGTTAATGTAGTTAATTTTCTACAAAGCAGTAAAAGCAAAGAGAACTGAACAATCCCAGGGTATCATTTCATTACAAGGAAGATAATAAATCTCGGTGAAGTGTCCATGGAATTAAAGGATATTTTATTGCCTTTTAGGTTGAAGTAAGTCCTTTGGAAAATGCCATTCAAGTGGTTGAGAACAAAAACCAGGAGCTGAGGACACTGATAAGCCAGTACCAGCACAAACAAATGCACGGCAACATTAATCTTCTCAGCATGTGTCTGAACGGGGTGATTGATGCGGCTGTTAACGGGGGAATTGCGCGGTACCAGGAGGTGAGCCGGGCTCTGCTTCCCAATTTACTGTCACCCTTTTTCAATTTCATTTCCATTTCTGTTTCAAAGAGAGTTTGACTTAATAAGATAAGAAATTTTCATGTCCATTATCTAGAGATGAGGTTAAATCCCCCACTTGGTTATTCTGCATCAGTGCTTGCACAGCCACGTGTGAACAGGGGGCTCCGGAGGTGGAGCGGGGATCTGGCCTGGGAGTAGGTACAGGTGACAGGGGGTTTCTCAAGGATGGCACTTGGCTTACCTGGAAATCCTCAGCTGGCAGGTAAAACAGTGAGGTGGATTTTTTTATACTGCTTACATTATAAAGTCATTTTGCAATAGGGGTTATGGGACTCATAATTGAGACTGATTGGCCCTGGAATCAGGAAAGAATGCTAATTCATGCTACTGAACCATTATCCTTGCTGATGGCCTACTCACTGTAACCCTGAAATGATCTTATATGCAATTTGTTATCCAGCATAATCCCTGGCAAGCTGTTACTTAAACTGAGCATTGTAAAAGGTAAGTTTAGGGTAAAACTTTAGGCAGTTATGTGAAGGGAACTATATAAAATTCAAATAACTGGATGACACAAGGCTTAGAGGTATTGCTCATCACTGTCACAAGGGGAAACTTGGTCAGATTCATGATTCAACAGCATCGTTTCAGGTGCCAAGACCATTTTCTCAGCATCCCAGAGTGCTAAAACCAATAAAATTAAGCTTTGCTGTTATCTTAATATAAGATTTTTGGACCTTTTCCTGTCATCCTTTGACACCAAGTTATGATGAAATACCTGCCAGTAAGCAAAAGGTACTTTTTTTCCCTTTTCCTGTAGGCCTTTTTTGATAAGGATTATATCACAAAGCACCCTGGAGATGCAGAGAAGATCACACAGCTGAAGGAACTCATGCAGGAACAGGTACTGTTTGTCAGATGCAAAAGAACAGTGTCTGGATTCATCAGCAGTAAGTCTAAACATATTAGATCAAACTGTTTCATTCAAAAGCAGAGTTTGGGTACAGGAGATCCAAATACATTCAAACAAAAAACAGGGGAGATGGGCAAGGAGATTATGACAAGCCTTTCACCTTATGGGATGTGAGGTGAAGCTTAGCTAAAAGTACATCAGTTTTGTTGTCTCCATTTATTATCTGACAGAGATCTTGCTGCATTTCAAGCCTGCCATTCATTTTTGGCATTTTGAATTATGTCTTTCCAGCAAGTTTCAAAGATAATCAGAGACAGGACAGGTCAGGCTTGAGATTAGACTGGCAGAGCCACATATGAAAACTTAATGCCTGTTTATATTATCTGCAGTTTTATTTTTCCATAATGTCTCCATGAGACATCTTCATAGATAAAGCAGCAGGATGCTTTGATGGGAGTGAAATCAGATAATCACATCCCTCTTAACTGAAAGTTTGGCAAGATATACCCCATTAAACAATGTGCCCAAGTCTGAAGAGAGCTACTAGGCCTGTTTCTTCATCAAATCACTGAATTGCATTGCAATTCCCCATCTGAAAAATAAAGATAATGCTTATCTCCTTTCAATCCTCAGGAGGATGTTTGAAGATTAATTAGTTATTGTTTGTACAGACTTTGGATCTTGTAGGGAATTACATACATCTTAAGCCTGCTATCGCTATTTTCTTTCATCTGAGACCTTATATAATCTTATTCAATCACTAATATTTTATGTTTGACCTTTGAAGAAGTGACCTTTCGAAATAACTAATGAGGACCAGGCAGAGTGACTGTGCATGTGCCGCTGCTGCTGTTCAGCTCCATTATCAGAAACTCCTTTTAGAGATCTCTGCTGGCAACTCCAACCCCTTCCCTGGCACTGGGAGGAGACATTTTTTTGTCACAGGGCATTATCTGTGTGAGGGCATAATGCTGTTCACTCCAGAGATAATCTCTCTGGTAATTTTTTACAGTTATGTCTTTAAAAAGCAATCCAACATGACACAAATGTACTTGTCTCACACTTGAAGTATTCATTGGAGTAGTATGAACTTGCCAGGATTCCTTGCCTTGCTTAATTATCAGCAGTCTTGTAATGAACAATGGCATATTTTAGAGCACTTCCTTGGACATTGACAGAACTGCAGGACAGGCTTCACTTCTCTATCTTAGACACGATTTATTTGGGTTTGGGATGTTACATTTTCTCTTTCACAGGTACATGTCCTAGGAGTGGGTCTGGCTGTCCATGAGAAGTTTGTACACCCAGAAATGCGTCCCCTGCATAAGAAGCTGATAGACCAGTTCCAGATGATGAGATCCAGCCTGTACCATGTGAGCTCACAGTCACTTCTCCCATTTTACATTATTCAGAGTTATGATTAGTTGCAGTAGGGTTCTCAAAAGAACTGGGCTGATACAGCACTGATTGAACTTACTGGACTGCCAAAGTACCAAAAGAATTCTTGACTTTTGTGCAAGAAGGAAGTCCTAGTAAATATGTTAACTTAGCCTTTAAACAAGAATTGTTAATATTTGCATGTGCTTTGTTGTATCACAGAGCAGTTGTAAAGCTTAATTTTCAGTTGCTGTCTCATATAGCAAAAAATGATGTAAAAGAGAGGAAGATTAACAGGAAGTGTTGGATGTTGAGCTCTTCAAAGGAGTAGAATGACACGAAGAAAACTTGCAGTTTTCCAAGACTGACTTAGCTGAAGTCTGTTTGCTTTGCAGGAGTTACCTGGTTTGGAGAAGCTGAGCCCAGCCTGTTCTGGGTCCAGTACCCCCCGCAGCAACGTGCTGGTTTCACATGGACCCATGAGCCCGGAGAGCATAAAGCTGGTGCATCGACACAGGTACCCCCTTCTCCCACCCAAATATCGAGGATCCCTGCACACTGTTGCACCAAGAGTCAGGGATCTAAGGAGTGGCTGACAGCACTGCAGGAGGGGCAGGATGAGTTTTGGCAGAAATGCCTTTTGCCTTCATGCAGTGCTAATTATCGAAATTTGAGAACTGGAATAAAAAAGTTGAGAAATCCAATTTGCAGCAAATGCTGAACACCTCCAGGTGTTACTCCATCACTTCACTCACTGTAGGGGCAGAAGCACACATCTGCCACTCAGTTATCCAGACTCAGTCTGACTTCGGAGGTTCCAACTTCTGTTATGCCAACAGCAAATAACTGGGTCCTTATCTACCATAAAAGGAAAATTTCATTCATGTTTTAAAACCCAACTAAATATGTACCCGTTTTGAAGGATCGAAAATGTTCACATCATTGCTTTTTATAATTCTGATCAAATCAGAAGCCAAATACAAGGATGATCAGAACATCAAAAAATGACTCTGTGGGTGCTTATTCAAACTGAATGCCCATCTATAAAATCTGAGCTAATGACTGAGGATAAAAATTGGGATTATCAGGACATAACAGTGGGTTTTATATCCAGTCGAAATTGCTCATTTGAAAATGCTAATTACTCTTCTCTGTTTATTTTTCTTGGTGGGTCTCTGTAGTTTAGCTGTTTTTAAAACCTGACATTAAAAGCTGTGGAAACTCGGTCTCGAGTCCATGAATGGAGGATGGTGACATTCTTTTTGATATTAAAACTGAGTAGCTTCTACTATTTCTGTGGCTTGGCAGTTGACAATTGGTGTCTGGGTGATAACATTTTTTTCCTCAAAATTCCTCCCTTTGTAAAGGCTTTTTTAATTCTTAGGACATACTAGGGAGATTCGATAGTGTACAAAATATGTTGTTTATTTATGTATGTGATTCAGAGAGACAAAGTTAATTACCTGAGTGAGATCAGGGTGCATCCTGCACACCAACTGGGCTGTATTAATTTACTGTCAGCTACAAAGTTGCCTTCAACAGTAACGCTGAGGCCCAACGGATGCAATAAGGAAAACTGTATTTTGACCTGTGTGTCTTGTGCTTGGCTTCCTTTGGAGTTTTTTTTTAAGATTCATTGTATTTGGTGTTAAAAATGAGAGTGGTTTCAGCATGTTCTGTTTAAAGAAATATGCTCCCAGGGTCATGATGTTAACCTGGCTTTGGATTCTGAAATTCAACATCCCACCTATTGTTTTGTCTTACATGTAACCTTGTTGTCAGTTCTTTCATATCTACTCACATTTATTGATTTGGTTTTTGGGCCTGATTTTTCAAAAATATTTGACATCTAGAGGTGACCTAAAGCAGCAGGTAACTGCAGGTACTTTCTACCTTGGAAAAAGTCAGGCTTCACAAATTAAAACACAGGTTCAAAACGTAATTATGCCCTTGCTCTCTCTCTGTTTTTTTTCCAGCCCACTGAACTTGCTTGGTTCAGTCCGACACTCGTCATCCTCTCTGTCATCCCACACCTCCAGTGAAACAGGAAACCTGGTTATCCTGACAGACAGCTCTGTGGGGGAGACTGCTGAGGATATGTACCACATGCAGGTACAGCTCCAGCACAGCCAGGAGCTGTGGTTGGGAGCAGCACGGAACGTGCTCTGGAGGGTTACACTTAGGAGCAGTACTTTACCTACGCATATGCTTGGATCTGTCCAGTGATATTTTTCTCAACTGCATAGGTAGAATCTAACATTGGTCAAGAAAGATGACAGTGATTCACTAGGTTTGCTTTGGGAAGAGATCTGTGTTTGTGCAGTGACTGTGATCCTGCGGTCCACGATGACACCGCCGCTTTCCAAAAGCGAGATTTTTGCCACGTGTGATTTACCCGCCCTGCTCAGCACGGGCAGTTAGTGCTGCTCTTGGTTTGGGGGGTGAAATGAGTCCCACAGTCCTGAGAGCAGGTTATCAGTGGCCTGCACTGAAGCTGGGCAGAGGCTGCCCTGGCTGATCCAAGACAGGTAAATCCCCAAGGCACTGATCCGCTCGGTTCTCCCTCAGTGATTTCTCTGCCTCCTGCAGCTTGTTTACCCTGAGCCCAGGTACCAAGGCTCAGCCACCAACATCTCTGTTTTATCCTCGTCCCAGGCCAGCCCTTCCACCTCCAGCCTGAGCTCCACTCACTCGGCACCATCCCAGATGATTAACTCTGCCCCCTCCAGTGCTCGAGGTAAGCACGGACAGGCCCCAGGAAGGGTCACCTGCAGGTGTTCCCAAAACCTGGCAGCCTTGTTGACTTACTGGTGGAAGACCACCTATAAGTGTACCACTGTTTCTCTTTGGAGATGTAAATGCCTCTTCAATAATTATTTCTTTACAAATGTGTTCATTCTCCAGAAATGGATTTAATAATTTTTTTCAGCAGTATTTGGAATGTCTCTCTCTAATACATGCTGGTTTCAGGCAGTTGAATTCCATAATGATTTCCATTGTTCCGCCACAAAATTGTGGCAGGCAGTCTGGAGGAAAACAAGAATAGTCCTTGGTGTAGTACTTAAAAGAGAGATCATGAAGACAAAGCCAAATAAATCATTTTACATGTGCAATGAAATTATGGCACAAAAAAGGTCTTGAGGCAGTTTAGCAGACATGTATGTACACAAAAGTGTATGTACAGGATGAATGTTGAAAGATATGAATTTTAAGTGCTGGAGATAAAGAAGGGTTTCCCTGCTGGGAAATTCTTGAAGAAAGGAAAAATGTAAAAGCAGACTCTGGGGTACTCGTATTGCCTTTGTGTTACAGTAGCTGGTCTTGATATTGCTAATCATTTTCTTCCCAAGCCTCGGAGATGAAGCAAAACAACACCATGCAATCTCCTAACTTTTGTAACTTCTATTCAAGGTTTTGGTTTTTTCCCTCTCATTTTGGATTCTTCGTTGCAGGTTCTACACCTCTTTTCCCAGGCATCTGGAGAATGTGTCCAGGATATAGCCAGAGATAGAGGCTGATATTTTTAATCTTACCCTTTTTTCCATACAGGGAAACTCTATGTCTCCTGATGGATGGAGAATAGAGAGAAGGGCTATTTCTCTCAAGCCAGCTTGGGGCTTTTTTGCTCAATCTGGCAGTAAAATTCTACCTGACACAGAGGCAGCAAAGTGATTTAATTGAAGAATCAGATGGAGTAGGAAAGTGGGAAGGGAACATCTTCAAATAAAGGCAGATAGCTGCACTAATTACCAAGGGCTGGAAGGAAAATAATGATAAATAGTAAAGTAACCAGGTGAAAGTGGTGTAACAGGAAAAGAAGATGGAACTGAGGACAGGGCTATCATGCCAGGAAGACATCCCTAAATGGATGTGCCTCAGTGAATGTTTTGAGGGATCTGAGGGGGTTTGGTGCTCATACTGTTTCATGCTGTTTTCCACTTTGGAAGTCCAGTGACAGGCTCCCAGTGACAGGCTGTGACAGTCTTTCTGAGCCTGATGACTGCACAGCATCACCAGCTTCCCTCTTTACGGTATTATTCACTGTTGCTTGGAAACCAAGGGGATGAATGCTCCAAAGGGAATGAATGGGTTGCTGGGTGAGCCAACAGCACCTCCCAGGGATGGGACCCAGACTGACCACAAATGGGAAACAATAAAAGAAGGAATGAGTTTGAAAAATATTTATATAACTACGATACAGCATTTATTCTCTGCTGGTTTTGTTCACTTCTGAGTTATGTGAGCACAGCATTCAGACATTACTCACTCGTTATGGGATTTCACTTGTCCCAGATGCTCTCTGTGTTTCCCAGTGTGCCAGTCACTGTTCCGGTTATTACGACACTGCTGTTGGGAATGGAGCTGTTCTTAACAAGAAAAAGCCCTTACACTTAAATTCCTCTGTGGTAATAGAGCTTTGTTCTTCTCCTTGGTGATTTTTGCTTTTGTTTTCTTTTTTAACTGGGTGAATTTGATGCTTGTGAAAATGAGATTCCAGTGTCACTGGCTGGAGCAAGGTACTTCACAGACATTACATGTGCAGCTCTGCCAATGCACCTCTATCCTTCTTTTTTCTTTTTTTTTTTTCCTTTTTTTTTGGTATTTATTTATATTCTTTTTAATTTAGCGCTGGTGAAAGGTGCTGGATTGACCGCACTGGAGGCTGAAGCCCTCTATTTACCCACAGAACAGATACAGCATGGGCGGCAGCCGTGCAAGTTCCCCCACGCTGCCCCCACCCATGTGCCTCATCTCTGTCCTGGAGGGACCACCTCTAGAGGTGAGAGGATAGTTCAGTCTCCATGACCCATCCAACCCTTGGCCTTTCTGCTGAGACTGCCAACAAAGCTACGATAGTCACGATGCTGCAGCTGAACACTTGTCAGATGGGAAGTGTGCAAAGGCCAACAATTCGTTTCATACAAGCCACCTAAATTTATCAACTTTGCATCTTTGGCACTTGTGGCTTTTACCTGAGCATGGTTAGGTAGGAGTTCTAGGATTTTACTTGATTTTTAAATGGGATTTTACCTGATTTTTAAATGCTTCTCTCATTGATTCAAATGTTAATGTGGAGGTGAAAAGCTACTATCCCACTGTGCAGGTACTTACACCACCTCCTCTGTTTAAGTGCATAGCCCTTTCCTGAGGAGATGGGTATCTTTATAATACAGAGTAGTTCCATCAGTGACCAAAGGAAGCTATGGCCATTTGTATTAAAAATCCAGCAGGAATTTAAACTGTACTTTCAATTCTCCACTTCCAAAAAATGACCCTTTCTTTGATTTTAAAACAGCAAGACAGGCGATTATTCGGCTTGACCAAAGAAAATAATAAAGCTGTTAATAAAAAAATTTTCAAGGGTAGTCATCAGGAAAGTAGATCAATGGCTTGATTGTATCACTGAACAGCAGATTAAGGCACCAAAATTTACAGTAGTTATAATATACACAAATTAGAGCAAATGTCTTAAATAGAATTGAAACCAGAACACAGTAAGAATTTTCTAATTCTGTGCTAATGATAAAGACATTACCAGTTACTCAGTTTTACAAATATGTATCTTTCAGTTTTCACCTGGCTTGACCCTTGTGTAGCTTCTTCCCTATCAGGAAAGCACCACTTTTTTTTGTATGGAGGATCAATAAGTTCAGTTTGGTTTGGCTTCATTTGAGGTGACTCATGAGGCACTGCTGTAACCTTACTGGAGTTAAAAGATTGTACAAGACGGTTCGTTAAGCAGAAGATGAAATGCAAAAGGGCTGGGAAAGAGCTATGAGTGAGTTAGGGGTTTTTTTCCAGTAATTTAATTTAAAATATGGTTGGGACTCCTCTGATGCACTCGAAAAGCAACTCCCACTTGGATACTTGATGCCTCTTAAGGCATCCCTACTGCTTCCTCAACACAGCCCCTTGTTAAAATGTAGAAAATAAGTCCTGGTGTCTTACTCAGCACTTTGCAAGAATTCGTATACTTACATTAAAACTGCCTTTTTAAAGCAAAAACTATTTTCATAACAGTAATGGAAGTGATGAATCAGGAGAAAAGATTCAATGAGTTTGGAGTTTAACTACATTAGTGTTCAGTTTCATTCCTTAAAACTAATACTTGTCACAAGTGGATTAACATATTTATAATTAAAAAAGAAAAACTACCTCTGGCTTCAGCACAGAAAAGTTTTCCTTTCTCATTAGTAAGTGCCTGCAGTGCTGCACACACCAAGTGCACCAAGCTACATGCTAAAAGGAGTCAGCCCTGCCACATGCTGCAGTATTTTATATGGCCACTGGCTGCTCTGGAAGCTTCTAAGAGCCTTTTTTTGACTTTGCTTTTTAAGTTTTGCCAGTCCCTGAAAGGAGTGGTGGTGATTGTGCTCTCTACCTGTCCAAAGCAGCCCTACTTAATTTTGTTTGCAGACTGGACACTTGACATAGTCTCTTAAAATTTTTATAGCTATAGTCAGTTACAAATTTAGGGTAGCAAACAGCAGAGCTGTTTTTTAAACTAGACTCTGCCTGCACATGTGAGATTTTTCACGTCATGAAATGCAAGGTCTATGGAAACTGTAATCCCTTATAAATTGACAGCACAGAGGTGGTTTGCAACTTTGATATAAAAGAGCAAGGATGACAAGATAAATGAAAAGGGTAGAGTGTAGGTTGTGCTGTGCTGTAGTTCTGGGCACACCTAAAAGTTCAGCATCTTTACATTTGTCCTGCAGAACAGGACTATCTGTGACCTGTGAGTAAAAGACTCAGCACAAAGCGTTAACACTGTGTTGTACATAAGAGCAAAGAATGTCGTCTAATTATGTTTCTGTTCTATGTCTGGGGAGAAAATGAGTTCGGGACTAGAATGCAGATACTCTATGGCTGTTCATGTTGGAGTGGGGGTATAGATTAATCTGGCATCTGCCCCCCCAATGGAATTGTTGCAATTGTAGGACCTTATCCTGCATTCTGCTGGACACATTGTTCCTTCCACTGTGTGCTGAATATCAGTCCCAAAAACTGCATGTTTGCTTTTGCTGGGGTAAAAGCTGCATCAGCCAGCACCAATGCCTTTGCTCATATGTTGGAGTGCTGTCCAGGTAATGTGTGTGGTTGTGGAAGTTTGCCAGAGGGGGCATGTATTCCCCAAAAGCCGGCATGGCTCTGTAATGCGCTGTGTGCTGCCATCTGTTCAGTGCGTGTCTGTGACGCAATCAAACAATGAGTGCAAATTAAAGCTCACTTCAGCAGCTTCAGAACATCAATTCCTGCCTAATACTGTGCATCCCAAGGGATGTGTGTATCAGTAGTGTCAGACTTCAGGAAGTCACTAATGAGAATCATTCTTCTGGCAAACCCATTGTCAGCTGTTGCACATCAGAAGGCATATTGTTACATGGCACTCATCTTGAAGGACATGAGTCCCAAGTAATTCCACCTGCTAAGAAGCTGTTTACATTAATTACCCCAGTATCTTTAACAACAACTCCACAGATAGATGAATTAAGCCTATTCCTGCTATATAACTCTAAGTATTGGTAAATGTCCTGGTGTCATAAAAGGGCTCACTATAGCAACATGCTCAGTAGTAATCATCATTACAGCAGCATTATAAGCAAAGTGCCACTTACACTTAAGGAAAATTGTGTTTATTATTGGGCTTTGTTTTGCTTTAACAAGAGGAAGCTGGCCAAGGTATCACCAACTAAATGGCACCACTTATCTCTAGCAGACCTGAGGAATGAAGTACCTTCCCGTAGCTTCCTGCTTTCACTGAACAGTGTATCTCAAGCTTTTATCCCTTTCTTCCACATTCAGTCCTAAAACGCACAATTTAAAGGCATTTCTGTTACTCTGCAATACTTTATGAGGGCAGGGGAGCATTAGGCACTGTACAGCATGGCCACAGCCGATTCCACACAGATGCCCACTCTTCCCTTTGTTTAAGAGGAAGCACTTTGCAACATACAGCTAGGGATGCCTACACCTTACACACCTTTTGTGCTATGTCCTCAACTGTATATAACAAGCCAGTTCTTACTCCATCCTCGTGCTATGCACCCACCAACAGTCAGCTGCTTAGTGGGCTCGGCACCATGTTCTTTTGAGTCCTGTGAGATCATCCGTCCGAACTATTGCACAGGAGGCCTAAATCCCCGGGCATGCGGAGACCTGGCTGTTGTTTGTCCCGTGTACGTGATTATTCTCACTTGTTTACAGGCTCTCCCTCTCTACCAGATAAGTACCGGCACTCTCGGGAGATGATGATGTTGCTGCCAGCCCACCGGGACCGACCCAGCAGCGCCATGTATCCCGCAGCTATCATGGAAAACGGACAGGTAGCAGTTCCAATTTTTTTTCTATGTCAGTTCAACCACCTGAAACTGTGACTTTATATTTACTGGTTCTGATGACCTTAAAGCGCTTTCCTTTTTATTTTTGCAAAGCACAGCAACTTATTTGGGATCATTTTCAGAGGTGACGCAGAACTTTTCCTATTAATCCCTCCCTGGAGTCACCCACTGTGGCAGTCAAGTGATAGAAATTGTAATGACTGTTAAAACTGCAGATACACCCTGTAAAAATGAACTCTCCTTATCTTACTTCCCAACTTTATCCTGTAAGCCCTGGTCCTCTGCAAGTCATCATACCATTTTATTTATTCATTTTTTTAGAACCACAGCCATCCTGCAGTCTAGCCTCAAAGTTGATTCTAAATAGCTTTATGGTGATTTCCAGAGGTATCAAAAAACCATGAGGGGCTGAAATAATATATTGATAGAGGCTCTCCAAACAGTCTGTGCCCACATCTACATTTGTCTCTGGACAAATTGAAGAATTCAGAGCGTGCATTTAAATCTGGCCCCAACCTGCACTTGTGAAGGGAATCTCCTGATCATGCCCACTTCAACTCACCTCAGAGAACTGTCTCAGAGCATGCAAACTCAAACAAAACCAAAGCCAAAGGTAAGCTCTAGAAGGGCCCAGGGTGCATTCCAGGTGATAAAGGGCACAAAGGCAGGCTAGAGCTCGTCTGAAATAACTCCTCCAGAGAACACAAGCTGAGGGACTGGGGGCCCTCAGCACTGTTACACCGTGGAGACCCACTGCCATTGCACTGCAGAACTTGCCAATGCAGGCACGGCCTAAGGTTCCCTTTAAAGCTTTAGATGAACTTTCTTTGCTTAAGAAAAGTGAACAGAAAGCCCCCGTGTTGCCCCAGCTGGTCTGTAACTTTTAACTCTTCTTTGCTGACTTTTCCTCCCTTAGCCTCCAAATTTCCAGCGCGCCTTGATCCAGCAAATGATTGGACCATGCAAACCTTGCAGTGATCCCAACCTGTCCGTGGCTGAGAAAGGTACTTCTCTCCCTAGTTAGCTGCTTGCTAAAATAGTATTCTTCTGGTCATGCTACAGCAAGTAACGAATGGGCTTCTGCATTTCCTGGCAGAGTGCATTCTCTCACGCTTTTCTAATTAACAGTTTAATTAACTGGGCCTTCTGCCAATCTGTAGTCATTTCAGAAGGGTGGGGTTGCACAAGCCTCTCTATTTCAGAAAGTTTTCTGAGTTTAGCACTTTGTTATTGAAACAAATCCTGCAGCTTTTATCAAGCAAAACTTCCAAAGCAGCAAATGAGAAAATATCTTAGAAAATGCAACATTTGGACCGTGTTTTTTAATAATGAGATATACTGGGTTTCTTAGGATGCATTTATTGCTCTAAATATGAATGTTCTTTGTAATCCCTCTCTGAGGTAGTTTTATATTTATTTAGCATTGGGAATATCTGCATTTTTAATTTGTTGCTCTGAAAAAAAAACAGGCAGAGGCCCTGCAGGGGAAAAAAAAACAAAAAAGAAGAGAAAGACTTTGTTTGGTGTAACAGAAAAGGAGGAGCTTGTGGAAGGGGTGCCATGGACAAAGCGATGGGCTCAAACATTACCTGAAAGGCAGCATTCTGAAAAAGCAGAAGAGGGCAAAATTCCTGAGTCAAAATCTGAGACAAGGATGCTGCCTAACCAAGCAACAGTCATGTCTATGGCTGGGAGAAATGGTATCTTAAAAGATTTTTAAGGCCAGGAAAGACCATTGCACCTCTCTAGTCCGACCTATAATACACTTGGATTTTTACCAATCTTTTTGTTTCAGTAACTGTGCCAGAAGTAAACTGTACCTTCTTGAAAAAAAATCCGAATTTTATTTTAGAATTTCTAGTGAATCAGAACTCCCTACTTTAACAATGTGACAGCCTTACAGAGCAGTCCAGATCAAAAACAAAAGCCAACATCCAGTTCTGATTAAATGCAGAATGATGACTTGATGACAGTAATGAGCAATGACAACAGAGAGTTAAGACTGGGGGGTGAGGGATTAAGAGCTCCATCTTAGTTTGAACCAAATAGATGCCAGAGATGGTGAGATCTTTATACTGGAGAGGAGAAAGATCTGGAAAAGGAAGGTAGATAAATATTTATTGCCTGTCTAGGAAAAAATACTTGGATTTGTATTTGTGGGAAATATTATACAAGAGTGTGGTATTCAGTGCAAAGAGATCAAAGATAGAGTCCCCCTGCAGGAGCCCAAAGAAGACACAGATATTGTTCCCTAGTTGTTTGTAGGGGCTGGTGGGACAGGACTCCCAGCTCTTGTGCCAGGCTGGTGGCAAAAATGCAGTGACAGGCACTTTTGGCAGGCCTTGAACCCACATCAGCCTTTGAAGTCAGGGTGCCATCTGCCTTGGATTTTGTTAACAGTCACAGCCATGAATTTCCCCCCCCCACCCTCCTTGCCCTGTCGGAAGCTCCTCTCAGTAATTCTCACTGACAGGGGTGACATCAGTCGCCCCAAGCAGAACGGTTCAAATGCAGCTTCCCTGCTAATTAAACTTGGCCACTGAGCCACTGAACACTGGTAGGGAGAGACATGGGCTGGGACAGAGCATGAGGAGCTCCCTGCTTAGGTTCTTCCCTGAAGCATCTTGGATAAAAGGCCAGTTTTAACAGGCAGCAGCAACTCTCCAAAATCATTTGACCTTCAGATGATTTCCAGCACTCCTAAATACTCATAACGCTGTGAATGAGGGAACAATAAGAAAATATAAATGGATTTTGCACTGGGATACCCTGTGCTCTTCTTCACATTCTTATTCTGCATCTCAGTGTTCAAAAAAACAAACAAAACCAAGCACAACAAGAGTTTTACAGTCCAAGCAAATCAGGTTTCCTCTCTTTATCACTTGATGCTGGGGTTTGCAGGCAAGATGAGTATAGCTGGCACTGCTGTCCCTGTTCTCTATCAATATTCTTAGTGTCTTCTTCATATTCCTTTCTCAGGTTGATGGTCTCTCTTTAAAAACATTTACTTTTATATTTTTATGGGGTTTGTTCTGCCTTATGAAGCTGTCACTTTGTGATCTTTTTTACTTTAGGGAATTTTAGGCCTTTGGGAGCCTGTGCTTGGGCTAAATCACAAACTAGGGAGAGAAAAAAAAAAAAAAGAGAAACCTTTCAAAATCATTTTAGAAAAGAAATGCACCAAAAATGGCTGCAGGCATTTTAATTACAGAGAAATCCTCTTCAGATGTCAAACTCCATGTTTATTTCTCCAAGCTTCCATTTTCCAAACTGAAGATGGAAAAAGCTATTTTTATCTCAGCTTTCATTGACAGGCTCAGTGAATTACTTTATTTTTTTCCTTTCCTTTGCTAATCTGAAGAAATTGCTTATTTGTTTTTAAACAAACATACAGTTATTGCACACCTCCTCTCAGAATAAACCAAGTCTTATTTGGAAGAAAGGAAGGTGCATTTTAATAATGCTTAAGGCTGACGGAATTCTCAAGATCTTGAAAAAGGTTCATGTTAGAAAGAAGCAGCTTCTACTTCTATGAAAAAAACAAGTTCAGGAAGATCATACCCACTGTGAGTTATATGAAGTAAATGTTCTCTCTGCTTCCTGATTCACAAAGACTTAGGAATTTCACAAGATCTGTTCAGGTGACTTTGTGATACAAGGAGGCCAACCTGCTGTCCTTAAATATTTTGTGATCTAAATTCTTGATCAGCTCTATAGCTTAGTAAATCCAGGCTTTGAAGTCATGATTTCTTTTGCAACGGATTGAGGTGTAATTTCCTTCATGTCCTTTATTCAGTCCTCCCTTACCCTGTAGTGCAGACACAGCCTGTCCTGTGTTTCCAGAGGGTTCTGCCACATGTTCCCTTCTGCTCTGTCACCGCTCACACCTGAGATACAGCTCAACTCACACCTGAGATACAGCTGCCCTTCCATCACTAGGATTTCATTTTTACCCACTTTCTGGCTTGCAAAAAAACCCTCCCAGAGTTCTACTGCTCTTCAAACTTGCTAGAAATGAGCCAAGGGGTGATGGAGGGGAGCTGGGCACACTAACCTTGCGATCACCTAACTCTTGCTTCCTTAACAAAGCCTCTGTAAACTTAACTCACTGTAGACTAGACAGTGCCTTTCTGTGCTTTCAATCCTGCCACTCACCAAGTCCCTGGAATCTGTCTCTCTGCTGCTGAAGAGCAGAATCTGCCTGGCCCCACAACCCCCCTGTAATGTTACCCCAGTTACATCTGTTTCAATCCTTCAGCTGTGCCAGCAGCACCCAGTAGCTGGAGCCTGGACAGCGGAACCCGGGAGGCCCTGCCATTCCTGTCTGCCCACGTTGGGAGCATCCTGGCCCCACCAGTGCCTCCCCGAAGCCTGCCCCATGGTAAGGACATGCCCAGCAGGCCTGCAGTCATGCACACATAAATCAGACCACCTAAAAGCTGACCTTAGCCTTTTTCCCCCCTAAAAACAATGAGAACAAAAACCCACAGTCTTTCCTGGTCTGCTAGGTTTCCAATTTTTTTTCAAAAATCTTCAAATTATTGCACTCCTTACAGCAGTGTGGACTTGTGCATATTTGGGGACTAGAATTAGGTGTGAGAGCACTGAAGTTTGGCTTGGTTTCTTACCAATGACCAACTTCAGCAGTAATTTAAGGTTAAAAAGCTATTAAAAGAAACTTCAAATGTTCATTGTTTACGAGCCTGTTGCCTTGCCATGAGATCCTTGATAACAGGGGTGGGTGGAAGTTTATCACTGCACTGAAGTTCTCCTTAGCAGTCTGTGTGTGTGACAGATGCACTCAGCAGTGCCCATCAGACAGGCAGCCCTAGGTTGGAGTTAACAGCATTTGGAGTTGTTACCTGGCATTACAGATCTGAACCCAGCTCTGTGGCTGCAGCACAAGTCTGCATTTCTGATCCTTGTCTCGTTCCAGGACACTACTCACTGCACTTTGATGCCTTCCACCACCAGCTCAGTGATGCTCCTCCTGCACTGCCTGCACGAACACTGCGCAAGGTAATGGCAGGGGAGCAGAGAGGGATGTAGGACAGTAAGAGACTCCCGGAGGAATCCCCCTCCTCTGCTCCCACCAAGCAGCTTCTGAATACAGAAACACTATTTCTAACATGGTAATAACTTGCACATGAGAAAAATCCACTGAAAGCTCACAACCTGCTCCAAAGTTGAGTTCTGTAGAAATAACTTAAGTGTTGTAGGCCCTTCCCTTTTCCTTCTTTGCACCATCTGCTGTGATTTCAGCACTCTGATCATCACCTCAGCTACTGTTTCTCTGACAGCTCTGGTGGTGTTGAGTGCACTTGTGTGCCCAAAAGTGGTATTTCTATACCTGTAAACCAATAATCATTGACATTCTGAAGACACATGGAATTGCTCTGTTGTTCACAACATTGTCAAAAGCTGAAATGGGGAACACCACACAAAATGCAGCATTGCCTCCTTTGTCAGTTTTAACCTGGTTTTTTTTTTTCTCCAAACAGTCCCCTCTTCATCCTATCCCTGCATCGCCCACCAGTCCACAGTCTGGCCTAGATGGGAGTAACTCCACTTTGTCCGGCAGTGCCAGCAGTGGTGTCTCTTCCTTGAGTGAGAGCAATTTTGGACATTCTTCTGAACCACCTCCTCGCACAGACACCATGGATTCTGTCCCCAGCCAGGCCTGGAACACTGATGAAGATCTAGAGACACCCTACCTCCCTGTCAGGTACAGTCTCTCTGAGCCTGATGTCCTGGAGTCGCTCAAATCCCAGCCATGCCGAAGCCACTCTGCTCCGTCTGGAGTCATTCCTCAGGACACCATGGACCCTCCTGCTCTGCCCCCCAAACCTTACCACTCCCGGCTGCCAAACATGGAGAACGAGGAGGGGATGATCATTGAAGATGATGACAAACACCGCCCCTTGCACCGTAAAGTGTCCCAACCGGTGAGCGGTGGAAAGGAAGAGCAGGCCAGGGTAGCATGGGAGCATGGCATCACTGAGCAGTAGGGACAGCTCCTGGCACACAGCTGGCATCGGCATTCCAGGTCTGGACACAACAGAGAGAGAGAGCAGGACTCGGAGAACAGCAAACCGATTTTCTACTGCCGCAAGTTTATGTCTGAAGCCCACATGAGCAACTGGGCCAGCATGGGAGGTTGCTGCTTTCCTTTTTAAGTTCTTTTTACACCTTTCCGTTCCGTTTTTTAACTTTCTGTGTAGTGGACAGTTTATTCCTTCTGCAGTTTCTTAACCACATCCTATGGCACATGAGCCATAGAGACTTGCAGAAGCTGAAAAATACGATTTTAAGCGGAGGGGGGAAAAGGGGGGAATGTGGCAAGTTTTGAAGCTGCTTTCCTCCCAGTTTGAGACGCACATGAGTAGAAGCAGTTGCACTAGGGACATATTTCTTTGCTGTACAGAATTGAAAGCTCATTGCTGAAATCAGGGATTCTATGAACTGTCAGGCTGGAAGGTGCATGAGCTGCAGGCAGTGGAAAGATGGCAATTCTAAGAAGAAATTGGCTCTTTTGAGAGCAGGATTGTACATATCTGTGCAGTGATCTCCCTGCATTGGTTCATAGGTGCTGAGGCAATCTAACCAGTGCTGATGCACTGATCTCCAAGGTATCATTTCCAACAAACTCTGCCTCCTTTGTTTTTTATGTACTGTTTGATTTCTTAAATTTTGCTTTCACTGGCTAAGCCAACCTGCTTTCTCATGGGAATCACGTGTTATTCATCTGTGCTACAGAATGAGAGGAGGTTGGTAGCCACTGGAGCTACAACCTCATTGTAAGCCTTTCCCATGCCCAGCTTTGGGCAGGCTGTTGACACCAGCATTTCTATTCCAGTTTAAAACAAAACCAACCAAATTTGAGTTTCTCATGCCACAAGCTGGTTGATGACCCAGCCAGTAAAGAAAGGGTGGCTTAAATGCATCATATCCAACACTCCTTGCCTCAGGGCTGAACATCACAATTCTCACCAATTTCCATCACCCAGGAGCTGAGATTCATTCCATATTAACTCAATATCCTCAGTCCCTCCCAAAAACTCACTGCAGCTGGTGTGAGAAGAAATCTTCCATCTCAGAGTAGACAGAAAACACCAAGACTCCAGCAATGCCCGGTATCCAGTGTACACCCCAGAGTCAGGGACCTTAAAGGCAACCTGTAAAGAACAAGTGTTTGTTTCCTCTTTTGCTTCTTTAGAATGTGTAGTGAGAGCTGCTGCTTCTCTCTTCTGGAGAGTTGATTTCTTTTTTCTTTTCTCCTCAGGCAGCAATACAGCCTTTCCCCATCCCATCTTTTTTTTTATGGATAGGCTCCAAAAAGAGCTGAAGAACACTGAGGGGTTGGGGAACAAACCACACCACCCAAACCAGAACTGTGCAGAGGTGAAGACAGTATGAGTCTATGACCACAAAACAAGCTTTTTAATCAGCATTTGCATAGTTCAGGAAAAAAAGTCTGTGGGTAATAGTGTTCTTTACAAAGAACAGATCTGGCTATAAGAAACCTTTTATTCCCGTTTTCATATTTTTCAAGAAACTTTCAATGAGGATAGTATAAAATACTTAATATTTTAAGATAAACAAGCTATGTTCCTTCCCCTTGCCATGCCCACACACATTTTAGCCTTCCTTTTAACCTTTTCACCTGCAGACTGTAAAGCACACTCCATAGGGTGGAAACAAACCTCCCTCTTTCCTACCACTGAAAAACCTGAAGCACATTCAAATAAGACACTTACCTCCACCATATAATTAGTGCCAGAAACAGGAACAGCACTCACCTTTCATCTTGAATTCTTGTCCTAACTGCTCAGTTTCTCCTGCTAAAAACAGCATAAAGAAGCAAAAAAGGATATTAAAAATCTTTTACAGGTCACCTTTAGCACTACCTCTAAATACAGTGACTGGGCAGAGTACATGGCTTCTGAACTGGCTAAAGATGGTCTGGCTGTATAAAGTCTGGACTCAGCAGTTGTGTGAACGGGATTTTAAGAGGATTTGTTTATTTTCTTTCTCCAGCTCTAGCCCATGCAAAACTACTGAGTTAAGAATTTGTTTCTTAAATGGCCTATTTGGCTGGAACAAAGTCTCTCTTGCTTCCTCTATTTTGTTACTAACACAGGCTGCTTGTAATCATTATAACCTTCACAATTAAGACAACAATAATAAAAACTGGCCCATAGTGAATGTTTCATCTCTAGCAGGAAGGAGAGTTTTCCAATGCGAGGACAGTCCTAAATGTTAAGGAACTAAGCTGGATCTCTGGTATAGAACATATATATGAAAACAAATTATGGTTTTGGTAAAGGTAAGTCAAGGTAATTCCTTAGAAATGGGTGATATGTTTTCACATATGCTATTCTCCAGTCCCACTGAGACTCTTCCAGTGAAGTTTTTAAAATAACTTACTATTCAGTTCCAATTCCCTTGCCCCTGGTTTTGTTTTTCTTTTTGGCAGCAAGACTAAAAGTAGTAAATGTAGTGACTTACCGAGCTTCCTTAACGTGGAAAAACCAGCAGGTCTAGCAAATAAAACTTTGCAGAACCAAGAATGCAACTAAAGTGGGACTGAGTCCCAGGCACCTGGAAAACCTGCTCACTAGAGCTCTAATCAGTCTCTCAAAACACATCATCCTGCTCTGATTAGAGACATGGTACAACAGCGTGGGGAGTCTGACATCCCCAAGTATTTGTAAGGGTTCAATCAGGTGATGTATACAAATACCTAATTTATGGCAGGTCCACACAAAGAAGGATGGAATAAATTGCTGAATTTACCAAATTTAAGCCTCTCTGGAGTTAAATTTCTGTTATGGTTCTGATATCTACCAAGTACTCTGCTTCCCTTTTCAGTGTTTGCCTTAAAGGGGACAGAATATAGAAAGACTATTATTGAAATATTGTGAATCTTGGAACTAATATTGCTTGGAACTACTTCTCTGTATGGTGAGGTGTCTTTTAGCATAGTACAACTCCACCACCAAGCTCAGTCCTGGAGTAGGGGGAAGCAACAGCAGTTGTTGCACTTGCCCAACGGGATTTGAAGAGTCCTTGTATAAACCACAGCAAGAGGATGTTTTGAACAGGACCTTGACATTTTATACCTAGCTCTAATTCAAACTTCAGTGTACTTGCCTTCATTGGGTTTTCTTTGCATAACAAAATAGCATGTGCATTCCTGAGAAAATTGGTGGAATTCTGCTATAAATCTCTCCATCATCCGTGTACCTGCTGGCCCCATCTGAAACAAAATTGAGAAGGAACTACAGTGATAGAAGAAAAGCACTTAATTGCTCTGAATCCTATTTTTTTTTTCCAATGGTTGGGTTGGTTTTATTACTGTGTACAAGACTCAGATTCTTTTTTGACTTTTCCTCTTTGTTTTTTAGCTTACTTGCCCTTTTTTAGGTAAGGGATATTGCATATCCTTTCTGTGGGAGTATCAGCCAAAACTGGGGAGGCTGGAGAGAGCAAGAGCCTTTGGGAAACAAATTATGTGATATTTAAAATTTCCTCTGATCATGCTTCTTTGTAAATACCCCCATTTGAATGCTGTGTATTTGTACAGGAAATTGAGCAAAAAATGTATAGATTGTGATGTCTGACTGGTATTCTGCCCTGTAAATGTGTTTTTAACCTCTGGCATTCTGTGCTTATTTAAAAAAAAAAAAAGGCAAAAACCTCTAACCACTTCTCTTTTGTGTATTCATGTTTAAAATAAATCGAAAACAGCTATCTTATCTATAATGGAAATCAAATTCAAAAGGAAAAATTAATTTGTACAAGTGTCCTAAAGGTACTTCATTGTATATATTGTGATAGCATGTTTCCAGAACCAACAAATAAGTGGTGTGAATTTTAGATGTAAATATCTGCCGTTTGTTTTGGGTTCCTTTCCCTTACCCCATTCACTCGACTGCTGTGATGTGGAATTAAAGATTAATACCTGATATTAAAACAGTGCAGCTGTATGTTCATTGCTGTCCTCCAGGCAGGGGTATCCATGGGCTGCTCCCAACATCCACAGGGGACAGGGGAACAGCCATCGCTTCCCACCTTCGGGGGCATGAGGAAAAGGGGGAGCAACCTAAAGGACCTTGTGGCTCTTGTGTGTGGTGAGGGAACAGCTTCCACGTTATTCTTTTAGCTGACAGTGTGTTATTTTATTTAATATTAATTTCCTAAAACAAGCATCAGGCATATCCTCCACCTGGTCTAGTCAGGTGAGATGTACATGGCACATGCAACAGCCCCAGAAAAAGTTTCAGAGACAAAGGGAATGGGATTAGCTCTCCAGCAGGTATCTGTGAAGTGGCTGTGTGCCACGTAGTTACTAGCTGGGGTCAAACCACCACTATCTCACTGCCTAGATAGCTACTTTTTTTTTTTGCTATAGTACTTGAAAACTAATAATTTTAACAGCACAGATGTGAAAAAAATAGTAGTTAAGACACGTAGGATCACAGGATTTTGGAATTCAAAGCTACAGTGGCTTCTACATATACATGCATTTTTTTCATTACCACTAATAAACCAGGTCCAAGTACAGGAAACAAAAAGTAACTCGTTTTATCTCTTGACAAACCAACAAAAAAACTCAATGAAACTTGTCTCAAGAGACATTTAGCAGGAAAACATAAAAAAATATGACTCTTCAGCTGGTCATAGTGTACATGGACTGGCATTCAGTACATACCACATACAAATACTGAGAAGAGAGAAGCTGTAACCAGGTACTTCAGTAGTGCATCTAAGACACCAAAGTGTGGTTTAGCTAAAGTGTTCACCTGATGCCCGAAGAAGCCTGTATCAGTCATGGCACTGAATCACAGAATCAGCCAGGTTGGAAAAGACCTCCAAGATCATCAAGTCCAACCTTCATCCAAATACTGCCATGCCCACTGAGCCATATGGTGAAGTGTCACATCCACTCATTTGTTTGAACACTTCCAGGGATATGATTCCACCACCTCCCTGGGCAGCCCATTCCAATGCTTAACCACCCTTTCAGTGAAGAAATCTTTTCCTAATATCCAACCTGATCCTCCCCTGGCACAGTCTGAGGCCATTTCCCATTCTATTGATGCCTTAAGCCCCTAATTTTTTTTTTATTTTTCTAATATTTGTAAGACTTGTAAGTTTTATAAGTAGTGGAAGTAGATTTTAAAAGCAGCAACCCCCCCCCTCCTTTGTCCCTTGTCCCTTTCCCTTTCTCTAGCACCCTTGTTTACACATTCCTTAACCCTCTTACCCCATTCTATGCTCCCTATATCAATCCTACCCCTGAATATAGCAGAAATGTTTAGTCTTTTGTCAAGGCAAGGCCTAGATTGTTGGCAGAACAGCATATCAGGGCCTAAACCACAGAATACGGTCAAGAATTCGGTAATTATGTACCCTTTGTGCTCTGATGAAGAGGAAGGTGGGATGAACAGGGGGTCCCAAAACCCCCAGACCCATTTCTCAGGGGGTGGACCTGGGGTGGACCAGAGTAAAGGCCACAGGGTGGACACATCTGGGATTGGATGGATGGGGTTATAAAATGTAACCTCTCAGGCACTGCCAGGGCGCGTTTTGTAACATCTTAGCCTTGGCAAAATAAACCCTTTCTTATCTCACCCCTAATTAACTGCTCTGAGATTTTTTCAGCACCGAAATTCCACAGCAACAATTGATAGTTACAGCTGGCTACAACCCCCTTCCAGGTAGTTGCAGACAGCAGTAACTGAACCTCCTTTTCTCAAGGCTAAACACCCCCAGTACCCTCAGCTGCTCCTTGTAGGACATACTCTCCAGACCCTTCACACTGTGTTCTATCAGACCCTTTGAGTCTGTTCCCAGCCAGACTTACCAAATATTAAATATTTTTTTCTGTTCAGATAAAAAATATTTTTTTAATTCAGATAAAAATATTTATTAACCAAGCATAGGAAATAAAACCCCCATTTGGCACAACAAAAGGTGCGTGAAGCCCTCAGCTTTAAACAAGAGTTAAAAAAATATTCTAGTTTCTGTTAAAACCAACAGAACAATTTTTTCAGTGCAAGTCAAATACTTTATTTAAGCCAAGGCGACATCAGTCAGATTGAAATATAAATCCCATGTCCAAACACCTCCCCTTATCTAAATAAGAAAACTTCAGCACAGTTTCAATATATGACTTGTGCGACTCACTCAATATGAATTTCATTATAAAGCTGATAAGAGGAGACACCAAACCTCTAGAAACCACTCTAACCTGGCTGATAAAATTCAGCCCTTCACACCCTCTGCATAAATGGGCCTCTATTTGTAGATGCCTCTTAAACCATGGGCACAGAGGCACAGCATTTAGGAGGAAGAGGTCTGAGCTTGTCTGTCTTGACTGTTAGGAGAAGGTTCACATACCACTGCTTGCTTTTCACAGGCTTTACTGTCAATCCCACATACATTAAATTTGGAATAGCAGATCTATTACACTTGAGCTTCTATTCAGCATTCACTCACAGCAGTACTACATTCCCTTTTCCCAAACTAACCTGGTTTCCCCTGCACCCTGACAGGACCTACTTCTTTATCCCCACAGACCAACACCTGAGGCTGAACCCCTTCATCCAACAGATTTGTGTTCTCGGACTGCAGAGCCAGCACAGGTCCAGCCCACACTGCAGCCTCACCATGAACATGCAGCTTCCTCCACTCACCTAACAAACCTCCCAACAACTCTGATCCCCACAGAGCCACCAAGCCCAGTAACATTCCGGCTCACTCCGAACATGCTTCCAAAACACTGACCAGAAGTCACTAGAGGTTTACTCCTCACTCACCCCCAAGCTCCACCTCTAAGTCTGGGATCATTCCCCAGCACAGTAACTCTCCTAATTCCCAGGACCTCACTTTTTCAGTGCTCTTTGCATTTAGTTCATGCTCTGACCAAACCCAGAGCCAGACACTTCACAAGCACAGGGAACAAACACAACCACCTCTGTCCCTCCCAGCGTCCTGCAGGTACAGCAATGGAATGGACACAGCACTGGGACCTCCCCAGGAGAGAGCTAACACTGTGTTCCATCACTAACTGCACAGTGTGGGACAGCAGTGGGAACCCTGAGCACTGGCTCCTGCACCCTCTGCATCTTCCTAATATCGATGTAAAACTCCACAGATATTTTGTCTATCTTGTTCTCACACACAAGAACTCATCCCTTTGTTCTTGTCAGACTCTGAAGAGGGAATGAACTGATGTGAGTATCCTCCTGCAGCTGTAGGTTTAGCTCAAACATTAAAATGTGACAGTAGAAAGGAGCTAAAGCTTCCTTAACAACTAAGAAGCTTTAAACAGTAACACCAGCCAACTTTTCCATCCAGAATTAAATCCTTAACCCAATCCTTTTTTAAAGGACAGCACTAGGAACCACGAATCTAGATGCAACTCCAAGAATCGTGAGCACATGACACTGCAAAAATGTATCTGAGGCTCAGCCAGTGTTCTACTACCAGTTACTGCTTACACATGAGGAAATTAAAGACCACATTTAAGAAAAAGAAAAGTAGAAAAATAGGGTTTTAATTTTTCAATACCCCTCCAACTTGAACTGGTAGCAGTCTGAATGTCCCAACAGCACCAGCTCTCCATCACTCAGGTTTCAGACAGAACAAATCCCTAATGCTCCAGAGAGACAGTGGCTGGAGGGTGATGGAAGGAACAGAGCCCCAGAAACCTCACCATGGATCAAAAAGAAGCAGAAGGTAAAATGAAGGCAATCCTTCCTAGCTGCTGGAACATTGGAAAGTAAACCATAAATAAAAAGGAAAAAAAAAATGTTTTTTTTTCAGACCCAACTGAGGATCCCATATTGAAATAGAGAGAGAAGCTCATTTCCCAATCCAAAACCAAATAAAATTGCTCCTATCCTGTCACACAGTCTGATCTATAAAAATGCATAAAGCTCCTACTTTGTTTGAAGATGTTTCATAATTGCACTACTTTGGTAGTTAAACTTCCTCCTTATTGTGAAGCTCCCAAATTCTCTTAATGCCAAATTTAAGCCCTACTTCCAATTAATTAATAAGCACTACATCTCAGGGCTCTTTTGTCCACTATCCTGATAAAAAATAAAGGTATTTTAAGCCACCACTTCTCTGCACAGCTAAGCAATCAGCATGAGGTTTAGAAAAGCCAATATTCTTCCTAAAGTGCACTGATATTGAGTAATTCTGGGAATCATTATGGACTGAATTAAAAATAAATGAACAGAACAAGTCAGTAACATTATTACTGACCTTAATAAACAAATTTAGAGAGATTACAACATCTAGAAAGGTGCAAAACCACCGTTCTTGACAAACACCTGTGCTGTATTCACTCTGGCAAGACACAGTGTCCTAATTAGCGTCACCTGCTGTGACCGTTGCTGAATCACGTGCTCCTCCTCCTCTCACCTCATCAGGCTTATCATTTGCAGCTGATGACCTGCACGTGTCTGATTAGACACTGAAAATTTCCCCACAGCTCCCACCATGGCTTTGCTTGGGGCAGGGACAACCAGGCTGCCTCAGGAGCCTTTCTGGGCCAAGAGAGCCCACCGAGCTCCATGTGGGGTCCCTTGCTGTAGCACAGGACTGTGTGATTTTGCCTCTCCCTTCCTTCAGTGGAATGATATCCCAGACACACACAGCCCCCAGGGAACTATTAACAGATGTGTGTGCTCCTCCCCCCAACTTCGGGACATTTCAGTTATAAGCTCACAGGGTTGAGGATTGTTCAAGGTAGTTCCCAGCACATCCTGTGAAGGCTTTGGGAACAGAATGGCAATCACAAAAGGTTTTCAGTTAGAAGGGACCCACAAGGATCAGCAAAATCAACTCCTGGTCCTACACAGGACAATCCCGAGAATCACACGATGTGCCTGAACAAAAGGTGATTGGCCCAGTGACTGGGATATTAAGTTGGAATTTTTAAAAAAATAACAGTAATATTTTCTTTTTACTTGACTCTGCAAAAACACCCACCCAAGAAGCCAGACACAAGCTGCATGCTGGTTGTTATTTTAACCTCTCAGCTCTCAGCTGTCCCACCTCAAAGCACCCAGTCCTTGGACCTCACAGGGGGTGCCCAAAGCCACTGAGCCCATCTCTGTCCGTCCCATCCCCTCACAGGACACATAGTCATAGAATCATAGAATGTTAAGGGGCTGGAATGGACCTTAAAGACCATCTAATTAATACAACTCCCTGCCATGGGCAAGGGACACCTTCCACTAGACCAAGTTGCTCCACGCCCCATCCAACCTGGCCTTGAATGCTCCCACGGAGAATGGGCAGTTTGTGTCAGGGCCTCACCACCCCCACAGGGAAGAATTTCTTCCTACTATCTCACCTAAACTTTCCCTCTTTCAGTTTGTACCCATCACTCCTTCTCCTAACTCTGTAGTTCCCAACGAAGAGTCCCCAAGAGCCACCCACCCCGCCAAACTCCCTCCCTCCCCAGACAGATGCAGACACGACCCCACTCACCCTGAGGTGCCACAGAGCCTCACACATCCCCTCTCCCCGCGGTGCCGCCCCGTCCGGGCCTGTGAGGCGGCCCCGGCGGGCGGTGCCTCAGACCGGGCCGGCCCCGCCCTCCCGCAGGTGTGAGGACATGCCCCTTTCCAAGATGGCGCCCGCAGGCCGCCCTCAGGCAGCGCGTGAGGACGCTTTTTCCCTTAACAAACATGGCGGCGAGGGGAGGCGGGTCCCGCCGCCCACGCCCAATCAGCGGCCGCCAACTCTCCCGTGGAGGCGGCGGTGCGGCCAATCGGAGCGCGGAGCGTGGCGGCCGCGCGGAGAGCGGGCCAATGGGGCGGCGGCGGCGGGGGCGGGCGACGCGCGGCGGCGGTGCCTGGGGTGCCGGGGCGGCGGGCGCTGCCGGGCGAGGCGGGATGCGGGCGGCCCACGGGCTCTGCGCGGCGCTGGCCCTGCTCCTGCTACCGGCCGGCGGCCGGGCGCTGCGCGACGGGGACTGCGAGGGTGAGTGCGGACGGGCCCGGCCCGCGGGCACGGCGGGGGACAGGCCGCTCCTCACCGCCTTCTTCCGCTGCCCGGCCCGCCCGCCCGACGCGAGAGGCCGGGACGCGGAGCAGCCTCGGGGCTGTGACAGCCCCGAGCGACAGCCTTCCCGCTGGGGCCGGGCCGGGCCGGCGGAGCGGTGCCTCCCGTGGCAGGAAAAGTCTCGGAAGTCCGGGCAAGTGCGGCCGGGCTGGGCCGGGCGATGCTCGGGGTGCCCGGTGCCGGGGCGGCCCGCGGGGCAGGCGGGGCGGGGCTGCCGGCCGGGCCCCTCGCCGGACGGGACCTCCCTCCCGGGGGCGCTGCGCTCTGCCGACAAGTTGCTGGACCCTCTCAGCGGGGTCAGCGGTAGCGCAGAGTCCCCAGGGAAAGGGAGCCCGACCCCGGGGATCTCCGGGCTGTGTGATCGGCACTGTCGCAGCTCGCCTCCCGCGGGCAGCGCTGCCGGCCGGCTGAGGTGACCCGGGCAGGGAGCAGGAGAACGCCAGAGCGGTTAGTCACCGGGACTCCCTCTTACTCATCACACTGTTAGTTCACCCAGCGCCTGCTGGAGTGCTCCGAGTATCCTGGGTGCGCGCAGCCGGGAGCAGCTAATCCAAATCAAACCGGGCCCTCCGTGTACCATGGGAGTACAAACGCCTCGGGGATGAAACCTGTTGAGCTGCACAGCAAATTAAACTGCTCTTGCGCGAACTGAACATTTCCCAGGTGGAGCAAGAAGAACTCGAGGTGGGACCATCGTAGCTGGTTGGGAGTTTGGGGTACTAGCACCTCTCCTCCTCTTTATAAGGAGAGCAACAATAAGACAGGAGGGGAGGGAACTCGGTAAATCAAAACTTCCATCTACTGTCCCAGCACTAGGTTGGAAACTTGTTTCTACTTGTACTGTGGCCACTGGTGCCACTGCCTGCAGCAGCTTTGTTCTTCCCGAGGTTTTCACTTCCCAACAGCACAGAGTGGACATCAGTGCATGTCTGTGCCTAGGGACAGACTGGTGTGAGGTAAACGAGGGTGTGTATGTATACAAAAAATGTTTTCCTAAATGGCTTATAATTCCAGTTATAATGACAGTAAGTTTCTACTCGGTTCCATGGTGGCCATACTCCATTTCCTGTACTGCCCAATTCCCATGCCATGCCATGTGTTCAGAGTTGAATACAAGTTGCTAACGACAGTAACATTTGCCAGACTCTTCCTGTTGTGGTAAACAAATCCCATAAAAGACATAACTCGTACCTGTTCCTTGGAGGCAGGTCTATGCCTGGCACTTGTCTCACACCGGGAAGGGGTGAGAATCCTCAGGTCCTGCTGCAGGAATTGGTGGGGCTGCAGAGCTCTCAATCCAGGTGATGCTGATGTCCACTGGCAAGTTGAGAGCAGCAGGATGACCAGAATCTGACCCTCAGGGTGTCCCTCAGTCACCCCACGGCACAGATCCCACGGGCTGTCTGCCTTCCTTCCCAGCCACACAGGGCCGCTGTGCTTTGGAATGTGTGCAGAGCGACTGCTGCCAGGGGAAGGAGTGACTGAGCTGTACAGCCCTTCCCGCAGGCAGGAACATGGATCCGTCCTCTCAGATGCTGCTGCACTTGTGGAAGTTGCACTATGTTTAAGACTGTTCCCTCCTTCTGTCTGAAAACGCGTCAGAAGCTTGTGGAAATGAAGAGAGGAGATACGTGCCAGGAGGACACAGCCGGGATCAAATAATTCCTTTTTCTCTTGGAAACAGTTTCAAGTGAAGCAGCTGGGTAATCAGTGATACTGAAATCAGCACATGGGGAGTCTGCAGGATTATGTACACAGTTGGTTTTCTGCCAGCACTGGGTTTGAAGACACTTGCATGGATCTGGTTTCTCAGGTTGCCACAAACCCACCAAAAGTATCAGGGTCTGTTATTGATTCACATGTGCTCTAAAAGATGTTCTGAAACATGGGTGACGTCACTGGCTTATAATGCAGCTTCTAAAAGTTCTGTTCTCCAGATCCCTTATTCCATTTCCTTAAAAATGTCCTCTAGGAGCTGCCACAAGATTACTTCACTGGCCAATAACTCCATCCACCTTCCCTTCCAGTGTGTGTCACGTTCCTGGGAAGGTTCTACCAGAGTTTAAAGGACAATGACATCGAATTCACACCTTCCAGTATTGAAAAGGAGCTCTTGAAATCCTGCAAAGAAGCAAAAGGCAAAGAGAACCGCCTGGTAAGTAGTGGCAGTCGATGGTACTTGCCTCCTGAGGGAATAAGTTGTAGGATACTTGGCAAACAAGGGGAAACCAATGCCTCTGAGTTTATGATATAGCTTCCCAGGGGCTGTTTTTCCTGCTTCTGTGGCTACAATTGGTCCTGTATTTTTTATAAGAGAGGACTTGAGGAGTTTGACCTCTTCACCTTAAAAAAAAAAAGAAAAAAAACCCCAACCTGTCTACAGACATGGGACTGGCTGGCCTTGTGTCTCCCTGTTACTGAAGCACTGGGGACTACAAAGCTTTTATTTGCTGTAGGGCTTCCCTGTCCCTTAGACGGTATTTGAGGTGCTATATATAAGCTGTTAAAATATTTATACTCTCTGGCTGTTTAGCTGCAAACTAAATTAAGGAAAACCAACTTGCCCTAACTACAAACCGAAGGCAATCTGTGAATGAAGAGCTCCAAGGAAAAGGCCCTGAACTAGAGGCACCATCAGACGTAGAGAGGGGGAACACTTCAGGGAGTCTTTTCTCCTTGAAGGAAGAAGACTTTATTCTTAATCCAGTTCAGTTTTCATAAGGCTGAGAAACAAGAGAACCAGTCTGGGCAGCTGTAAAAGCAGTGAAATGGAACACACCTGCTCAGTACCCTGGGTTCAGAGTTGGGCTCCTTTTTCCATCTGTAGTGGTCACTTGGAGAGGTTCTGTAACAGCAAACATCCAGCTGCCAAAACAAGTGAGGGAAAGGATAGCAAACTCTCCTGTTAAAAGCCTTTTTCCATACAATCCCATCACTCTTGTCTTCCCTCTAGTGCTATTACATTGGGGCTACAAGTGATGCAGCCACCAAAATCATTAATGAGGTGTCAAAGCCCATGAGTCATCACATCCCCGTGGAAAAGATCTGTGAGAAGCTAAAGAAGAAAGACAGTCAGATCTGTGAACTAAAATACGGTAAGTTACCAGTGCAAGGGGGAATGCCCATGCTTTTCTGGGGTGTGGACCACTGAGGTAAAAGCAGCATGCTAAAACTACTCAGCCCAAAATTCTGTAGCCTAGATAGGTTGTGCAACCTGGGTTGCTCTTCATGAATATCCTAGAGAGTTTTATGGAGGTGCTCAGGTGCAATTGTTGGCCGCTAACCCTTCTTAGCTTCTGCAGGGGACTCTGATCTGCCCTGAAATAACTAACTCCCAGGTGTATCAGCTCTCTGGTGCTCACACTGCTGTTGGGAATATCCTGCTTGGGAGGGTGTGTGGTACAGTCTGTCCTAGGGAGCAGGCAGGGGTGTCACTGTGGCTGGGACTCGAGCCCTTGGCTGAGCTCTGCAGTTGCAGCTGCTCTCCTGTTTCCAGCAGCAGGAAATGCTGCTTTCTCACCTCCTCTGGTGTCTGCTCACAGCATTCCACACTATTTCTCACCACCTTCCTTGAACTCTCATGTTCCTAGATTACTCCTCTTCCTGAAAAGACTAATATGAAGAGCAGGCATGGAAATACCTCCTGCTGCTTTCCTGTATCTCTGCCCTTACATGCCCTGGAGACACCCCTTGGATTGTGGGTCTTTATACCTCTCACTTCTATTATGTCCTGTTGCTTCCTAAAAAGCTTTTTTGTTGTTGTCACTTGCTTATCTTTCCTCTAAAATCACCCTGCTACCTTTCATTCATCCAGTGGAAGAGAGAAGTGTCGCTGCTGATATAATAAAGGGGCATTCAGGGCTATTGTGGAAGACCTACATCGAAGCTGCAGCCAAGCATTCTGGCTTCTAATAACGACTTATAGCATTAAGAGCCTTACCACTATCCAAAGCCTAACTTAGGCGTTCCTCCCACTCCCGGCACCTCTCCCTATCTCGGGCTGTGACTTCCCTGCCCTCTCCGTGTGTCTGAGTGCGGCTCTGCTCTCCCCGCAGACAAGCAGATCGACCTGAGCACGGCTGACCTGCGCAAGCTGCGCGTCAAGGAGCTGCGGCGGATCCTGGACGACTGGGGTGAGGTGTGCAAGGGCTGCGCAGAGAAGTCTGACTTCATCCGCAGGATCCACGAACTGATGCCCAAGTACGCGCCGAGGGCAGCCGGCGCCCGGGCGGACCTGTGAGGGGCGACCCCGGGGCTCTGAGGGGCGACCCCGAGGTGACCACGGGGCTCTGAGGCGTCTTGGAGGGGCGATCGCAGGGCACCGAGGGGCGATCCTGGGGTGACCCCGGGGCTCTGAGGGGCGATCCCCGGGCTTTGAGGGGCGATTCTGGGGGTCGAGACCGGGGCTCCAAGGGGTCTCTGAGGGGCGACCCCGGCCCCGCGCTTTGTACGGGACGTTCATTAAAGTTCGCCGGTGTGCACCGGGCGGAGCCGTGCCGTGTGACGTGATTTCCGGACACACCCGCGCACCCCCATCCCCTCCCGCCCCCCCGATCCCGACATTCCCCCTTTCCCCCCTCCTCTCTCCCACTGTTCCAGCGGGTCCGGCCCCGCGCGCCCCCTCAGCCCTCGCGGGGGGCGGGGTCTCGCCGCCCTGCCCTGATTGGCCGCCCCGTCCGTCGCGCGCAGGCGGCGGGAAGCGCCGCGTGACGTCACGGTCCCGTGACGCCGGGCTGCGGCGCGCGCGGAGCGATGACGTAGGGCCCGCGCGGCGCGGCGGCCGGAGCCGCCTTCGCTCCCTTTTGTCCAAGATGGCGGCGGCCGCCGGAGGCGCCTCCTGAGCCGCGGGCCCGGCGCGATGAAGCGCGGCAGCGACCGCGACTCGAGCCCGCCGGGGGCCGCGGGCGGGCGCGCCGCCGCCGCCGCCAAGCGGCCCCGCGACCGAGACCGCGAGAGCAGCAGCCGGCGCGGCCCGCACCGCAGCTCGGGCGCCTCCCGCAGCAGCCGGGACAAGTCCACGCCCGGCGGCGGCGGAGGCGGCGGCACCACCACCAGCAGCAGCAGCGGCGGCGGCGGCGGAGGCGGCTCCAGCTCCCGCAGCCACCGCGGCGATGAGCGCGCCGGCGGCGGCGGCGACTCGAACCACCGCCCGGCGGGCAGCGGCTCGGCCTCAGGCGCCCGCGGCGGCAGCCAGGCCGCCCCCTCCTCCTCCTCCTCCTCCTCCTCCTCGTCCCGGGCGCTCGGCGTGCCCAAGGCCAAGGCGCTGCCGGGCGCCGTGGTGGCCCCGTCGCTGCTGCTGGCCGGGCCGCCGCCGGGCGCCGCGCCCTCGCTGCTGCTGGCGCCGCTCGGGGGCTCGGCCGGGCTGGCCGGGGAGCCGCCCGGCTCCTGCGAGTACAAGACGCTGCTGGTGAGCGGGCTGAGCGCGGCCCTGCCCGACCAGCTGCTGGAGGACGGGCTGTTCCGCCTCTTCCAGCGCTTCGCGGGCGGGGGCGCCGGGGACATCAGTGTCAAGCTCTCGCACACGCCCGAGCTCGGCCGCGTCGCCTACGTCAACTTCCGACACCCCGGGGATGCCCGCGACGCCCGGCGGCACGCCCGCGCCCGGCAGCTGCTGCTCTACGACCGGCCGCTCAAGGTGGAGCCCGTGTACCTGCGCGGGGGCCGCCGCAGCCGCACGCCGCCCCCCGCGCCCTCCCCGGAGCCGCTGGGCTACCTGCCGCCCCTGCACAGCGCATACCAGTACAAGCAGCGCTCGCTGTCGCCGGTCACCAGCCCCTTGCTGCGGGAGCCGCGGCCCCGCCACGCTCACGCTGCCGCCGCTGCCTTCGCGCTGGAGGCAGCGGCCATCGGGCTGTCCCGGGAGCGGGAGCGCGCCCTGGATTACTACGGGCTGTACGACGAGCGCGGCCGCCCCTACAGCTACCCCATCGTGGCCGAGGAGGACCTGATGCCCGAGGATGACCAGAGGGCCACCCGCAACCTCTTCATCGGCAACCTGGACCACAACGTGTCGGAGGTGGAGCTGCGCCGCGCCTTCGAGAAGTACGGCATCATCGAGGAGGTGGTGATCAAGCGCCCTGCGCGCGGCCAGGGCGGCGCCTACGCCTTCCTCAAGTTCCAGAACCTGGACATGGCTCACCGGGCCAAGGTAGCCATGTCAGGCCGCGTTGTTGGCAGGAACCCCATCAAAATCGGCTACGGGAAAGCCAACCCCACCACCCGGCTGTGGGTGGGGGGCCTGGGCCCCAGCACCTCCCTGGCCGCCCTGGCCAGGGAGTTCGACCGCTTCGGCAGCATCAGGACTATTGACTACGTGAAGGGCGACAGCTTCGCCTACATCCAGTACGAGAGCCTGGACGCCGCCCAGGCCGCCTGCGCGCAGATGAGGGGCTTCCCCCTGGGTGGCCCGGAGAGGAGGCTCCGAGTGGATTTTGCCAAAGCAGAAGAGACGAGATACCCCCAGCAGTACCAGCCCGCGCCGCTGCCCGTGCACTACGAGCTGCTGGCCGATGGGTACAGCCGGCACCGGAGCCTGGAGCAAGACTTGAGGGTGCGGGATAGGACTCCTCCGCACCTCCTGTACTCGGACAGAGACAGGAGCTTTGTGGAGGCAGACTGGGCCAGCCCTGCCAAAAATGCCGAGCGCAGGAACAACCTGGAGAGCTACAGCCGGTCCGTGCGCAGCAGGAGCGGGGAGCGCTGGGGCGGCGACGGCGACCGCAGCGTGCCCAAACCCTGGGAAGAGAGGCGGAAACGCCGGAGCCTCTCCAGCGACCGCGGGAGGACTACTCACTCGCCTTACGAGGACAGAAGCAGGACAAAGGCCAGTGGGCCAGCTCTAGACCGCAGCCCTGACAGGGCTCGCAAGGAGAATCACACTACAGAACCCGGGGCTGAGAAAGAGCAGAGCAACTCCCTCCAGAACAATCGCCACGCGGCTGAGGAGAAGCCCCATCGCGAGCCATCCGATGCTCCCCAGCCCAAAAAAAGGGACAGCGAACGCAATCATCGAACTGGTGAATCGGAATCAAAAACTCACGAGGAGCCAAAATCCGAGACCAAAAAGCTAAAGAATTTATCAGAATATGCTCAGACACTGCAGCTTGCTTGGAATGGGCTTCTTGTGCTAAAAAACAGCTGCTTCCCCACCTCTATGCACATCCTGGAGGGAGACCTGGGTGTCATCAACGGACTCCTCAAAGACCATTCGTCCGGCGGGAAGTTGACGCAGCTCAAAATTGCGCAGAGACTCCGGCTGGACCAGCCCAAGCTGGACGAAGTCACCCGCCGCATCAAACAAGGCAGCCCCAACGGCTACGCCGTGCTCCTGGCCACCCAGTCCGCCCCGGCAGGGGCAGGGGCCGAGGGGACCTTCCCTGCTGTGGAGCCTGGCTTGCAGCGACGGCTTCTCAGGAATCTGGTCTCCTACTTGAAACAGAAGCAGGCTGCTGGGGTTATCAGCCTGCCCGTGGGAGGGGCGAAGGGCAGGGACAGCACAGGCATGCTTTACGCGTTCCCTCCTTGCGAGTTCTCTCAGCAGTACCTCCAGTCAGCACTAAGGACATTGGGGAAGTTAGAAGAAGAACATATGGTGATAGTTATAGTCAAAGACACTGCCTAGCCCACACTGTCTTTTCAAATTTCATGTTTTCTTTGTGTGTCACACAACCCAGTTGTTTTTAAGGCTGATCATTTTGGCAGAGGCTCAAAACACCTTGGCCAAAGTGGTAAGATTTTTAGTTTCTAATTAATTTTAATACCTATAATATCTATTAAAATTTTAAATAGAGCCCATTTTATTCGTTTTTAATATGTGACACTGTCCGCTGTTGTTCTGTATTTTTATTTTTTAACTGTATGAAAAGTTGTCAGTAAAACCTTGTTCACTGATGGATTTCTAAAATTGTGCAGTATCCGAGTTCTTACGGCTCAGGAAGGGCCAGTTCCCTGTGCAGGAGCATCCACGTGAGGCCCCAGCTTGGTTCAGTTTCTCAGACTCCAGCCTTCTGCACCTCCTTCATCTCTATATGTGTCCTTCAAGGTGGGAGGGGAAGGGGGTTCTTTGTGCTGCATGAGAGACTCAAAGGTTGGTTCTCTTATTTTTTTCTGTCCTGTTTGCTTTTTATTTCATAAATTTGAGTCTGGATGCATTCCTGTTGAGTCTCTGTTTGAGGATAGAAGCTTCCCAGGAAGCCAGCTACCAAGGAAGCAAATCCTGATCAAGAGTAGAACTGGTTTTTATACACAACAAAAAATTACAGTTGATAATTAATTGGCAAAAAGTTTGCTGCTAAGGAGTCAACCCTGTATTCAAGTTGGTGAGCTTTGAGAGCGCTGATACATCTCAGCCATAGAAGCTCTTGGATAAAACAAAAGAGGTTTGACATTCCCAGTTTTTATAAAAGGAAAAAAAGCGAAGCAGGAGAAAAAAAAAAAGTGATTTAAGGGGGAACCCTCTTGGGCCCATTGTAGATGTGGACAAGCAAAGGGCACAAAGGTGTTTGGTGAGCTGGAGCTGCCATTTGCATAGTCCATCACGTTGCACTACCTGAAATCCTTAATTGAAAAATGGCAATTTTTTTTTTTTTTCTGGAGTTAAAGCTTGTTTAACTCTTGTAAGCTTGTTAAGGCCTACAAGGAAAGAGAGAAACATGTCTGGCTGTCTGAGAACGTGTTGCGTTACTGCAGGTGACCTGTGACTGTAGGAACTGCTGGAGATCAAAGTTGGAGATCTGAGATGGGGTGGGTCCATCACCTTTGCTGTCTGTGGTAGGAGGTGGTTGTTGGGAGAGGCCAGGACCTCTGCACCTCTTGAGTGCTCAGCAACATAAGGATGTGGTAACAAGTCCAAATTGGAGTTAAAATCCACACTGTTAGGTTTGGGGATATTTTTATTTTTTAAAACGATGCCTGTAGATTTTAGGAAGCTTACAGAAAATTGTGTGGGATTAAAAACACTAAAGTTTCTTTAAATTTCCAGGGGGTTTTTTGTTTGTTTTGGTGGTAAGCAAGTGAACAAAATCCTGGGAGAACCAGAGTCTGTCTTGCACCACTCTCTGTGACCCAGCAACTCACTTGCTGATGGCTGCCAAAGGCCCTTCTAAAACTGCTCTCAGGTATGATTGGTGTCAAAACCTATTTAGCAGGGAGCATAAACTCAGTGTAAGATGCTTTTATTTTTTTATTTTTCAACCCTGCAGTGTCACAGTAGGGACATGGTCATGTGTGAGCAGTTGCTTAATTTAATAATGTGTTGATATCAACAAGTGTGGGTTGGTTTGTTGAGTTTTATTTTGTTATTTTAACATTCAATACTGTGATTATATTAAAAGTAAATCTAATGAGTTAGTGTGATCAGGAGAGGGTTTGCATTTCACTTGATGCATCTTCTGTACCCCAGAAAATGTTAATTCTGTCCGTAAGGGCCCGAGTGCAGCTCGGAGGCCACAGAGGGTGTTGTCCATGGGGGTGCAGGCACAGGTCAGGGAGAGGTGAGCTGGCTGCTCTGCCAGGAGCAGCAGGGACCTGGGAAAGCTGTGGGGGCAGAGGAGCAACTCCAGCACTCCCAGCCGCCCTCCAGGCTGGCTGCACTGGTGGCACAGGGAGGTGCAGGGGAGCTGGACTGCCCCGGCTTTACAAGGTTACAGGAACAAGGACTTAAACCTTGTGACCAAGTCCCCGATGCTGTTGTACCGAAGACAGTGTCAAATGTCAACAATTGTAAGATTAAGTGTTATCTGAAACCAAGTGCTATTAAATGCCCCTCATGGCCGAGTCCTAGAGTGATTTAGAGCCTTTTGTGGGAGTCTCCTGTGCATTGGAGGTGTCCTGGAGGTGTCCTGCAGCCTGAGGCAGAGCGTGTCATGGTGCCACAGCAGTGCCTGCCTGGCTTTGTGGTGGCAGGGAGCTGTAGCTCGAGCTGCTGTGGCGTGGCCTCGTGTGTGTCTGCGTGTGTTATGGTGTGTGAATGTGAGGAATTGAAAGGAAAAAAAAAAAAGCTGCAACCGCTTCCTGGCAAGGGAACAGCCTGAAATCCCCCATCTCCCACTTCCCTTGTGAAATCAGTAAATAGGGTTATTTAGAAGGTAAACGTCATCGTGCGTTGGGTTGGGTAAGAGTTTTAATGATGGGATCTCTGTTCCCAGAGAGGGGCTGATGGGTGTGAGCATGTGTGCATGGACCAAACAGATTTCCCTCCTACCAACAAATTAAAAGGAGAAGTCAGAGAGTTAAGGAAAAAACACCTTGGGAGAGAAGCAGCAGCATCCCTCTGACATGATGACCTGAGCCTTCCTGCTCCCTGGCATGCAAGGGAGCCACAGCCTTGTTTGAACAGACTGTGCCAAGGCCAAAGGACCTGTCCTGTAGTTGTGTCCTCCTTCCCATCCCTTCACACTTGTATCCAGGCTGGTCCAAGAGAAACAGGCCTGAAAAAGACTTGACCATTACAGCAAAATAACACTACATCTGTATCTTAGAGCATCAAAGACTTGTCCCTTAAACTGGGATGGGCTGCAGTTCTGGGGAGAAGATCCACAATATGGGGCAGGCCTGAGACACGGGGTGATGTAGGAAGATGTGGGGTATGACAGTGCTGGGGGGTTTGGGAGGTGGGTGTGCCTTTCAGCCCGGGACAGTAGGAGCAGTGGGGTAATCACAGCAGGGTAATGGTCTGGGCTCTTTGAGGGTGCTCTGAAACTCAAGTGGGACTGGGTGTGAGAGGATGGGTTGGCTGGTCTGAGAGCATTAGTGCTCAGACTGAGCTACTCCATCTTTATTTTAAACACTCCTTCAGCAAACATTTGGGTCTTTAACTTCAGTTGCTGGCTGCCTTTACTACAAAAAAAAACAGGGATGAAGGCCAGCCCTGGGTGTGCTGTGACCAGTGCTGAGGAGCCCATCACACCTCAGTTACCACCCTTCCCTGTCACAAAGGTTAAGCCACTGCCCAGCCCCGGGGTTTGTACCCTGCTCTCCCAGGGACGTGCTCTCCCTCCCAGGTGCTGGCACGGGCATTCCACAGGCTGTGCTCCACAGAAGGGTGGTGCTGCACCAAATGGGCTGAGCAGTTATTTGGGGTTGGGTCCCAGAGTGAGGAGGACCACACATAGGAACGACACTGACAGGAGGGCACAGGCTGTGCTGGGCTCGTCTCTGCTCACATTGTGGGAGGAAACACATCCTTCCTGCAGGGGCTCCTCTCTGCTGCAGAGGTCGGTGGGTGTCTCAGCCAGCTGGCAGGACATTTAAATCTCCTTCCACCCCCTAAGCCAGGACCTGTAACAGCTGCATAGAAAAAATATTGTATGGCATCACGTCAGCCATGTGCTGTGTGTATTCCAGAAGATTATAGGACTTTTTCCAAGCACTATACTTTTAAATAGATTAAATCATGATGTCAGGGGAAGAGGTGATTTTTTCCAAATGCTGAGATTTTCCCCCCATCTCAAGTAGCTGCAGAATTATGGCCTTAAACAAACAAATCCTTGCTAGTCCCCAAGTCTGAATCCTGATTTGCACCCAGGCTGTTACAGTCACCTGTTCACCAGCAGCCTTCAGTGACACCCCCCACTAACACAGGGTTCAGGCAGCCTCCCTCAGCTGTGAATTTAACTTCAGAGAGGCTGGGTCTGCCCAGAACAGGCAGCAGGGGCTGCTTCAGCAGGTTTGGGGGGGTGACCTGCAGGCTCTACCTCCTTCACCACGAGGTAATGCCCAAACAGTCCCTTTGGCTCTGTCCAGTGAAGTCAGGGCAGGTGTGGGAGGGGAGAGCGCTTACAGCAGATGTACTTACAGAGATATACTTACAGCAGCCCAGGTTCAAGTCAAATGTACACACAGGAGCTCCATCCTACGTGTTTTGGTTCTGTTTCACACAACTAGTAGGCAAATTTCTCTGAGCCAGCCAGGCCCAAACCAGCAGCAGATGCTGCCCATTACAGCTGGAGTATAATGCCAGAACAAGACACAGGCATCTGGCACAGCAGTTCCCTGGTAGTAGTAGCTGAGTACATGCTTTACTTTCTTTTTCCTCCTCCTAAGCAGCACATTTTCTATGGTGAAGTCGGATAAGATGGTTTCTGATAAGGCAGAGACTGCTTCCACAGCTGTTGGGTGGCATATCTGATTTTCAATCCCCTCATTTAATCAGAATGCTGCTCCAATTGCTGTCCTTAAATGCTGTAGTAATTGCAACTCGTTCATCTTTATCGACTCTGTAGGGTACAATTATCCATTATAAGTTGCAGCAGAACCTTTCTTTTTAATTATTAACAAGCAGCCCTGGGTAAGTGCATTAAGTAGATGCAATGCTTGAGGGAAGAAAAACTATCCCTTCTCTCAGTTAAAAAGGAAATCCTTCCTCTTCCAGCAGGACCTTAAGCTTAGTTGAAATGCAGAGTTCATGGTGGAAAACTGGCTGTAGTGTCGAGTGAGAAGCCTCAAGTTTCCTGTTCTGCTTAAAACCCTATTCTGAAAGTGGGCAAAACAGAGAAAGGGTTAATCTGAACACCTGGGAATAAACAGCACAGGTAGTGGCCTTGTCCAAGCAAGCAGGGAGCACACTCACCTGCCAGCTCTGACCCGCCGTGCAGTGGGTGCTGCACTGTGAAATCAAACACTCCACTGCCAGTTCTGAGGGCAGGGCCCTGGTCATGCACCAACAGGAGCCCCTGATTTGCGTTCTGCCCAGCCAGCCACAGGGCAGCCTGGCAATGCCAGACCACAGGAGGAGGGCTGTGCTGCTCCCAGCTCCTGACACACACCAGGGAGGGGGTGAATTCTCTAGCTCAGCTACACAGTGGACACTCCAGTGCACCTTCACACACCACCACAGCCTGGCACCAAGCAGCACGTCCCAGCTCCCGCCTGGATGCCCACACTGGGAATTCCAGGCTGTCAAGCAACCCAAGTGATCAGACTGGAACCCACAGGCACTGTGCAACGTCCATCCTAATGGAGCCTGTGCTCCCAAAGCTCACTCCTGTTTACTCTGCCCTTCCTTCCTCGCTGCAGCCAGGCCACCAGCTACACCTGGCTGCTCTCCAGCCAAGCTCCACAGGCACATGGACCACCACTTTACATGGCTGGCAGGGGAATGCATGGCTACAATGCACAGCCATAAACAGACACAGGATTTGTATTTAATTTTTTAATAAATACACTTTACATTAAAGAAAAAGGCCTTCAATTTGCAGTTTCCACACAGAGGGCAAGAAGGAAAAAAAAAAAACAAACAAAAAAGAAAGAAAGATTAAAAAACTTGAACCACAAAGGGCAGAGGGGAGAAAAAGGGCTCAAACTTCAATCCCAGATTCCCATGTCTTCAGGAATACCAAGCTCTGACTAGGCCCAGCCAGGATTTCAGCCTCCCACTACAGCTGGTATCACTACCTCCATTAGCAAACACTCCAGGGGCTCTTCCCTGGACAACAAAAGCATCTGGAACACACTGGCGCATTAGCAGGTATTACACCTGTAGTTCTTTTTTTTAAAAAATAAAATCATATTTAAAATAAAAATATTCTCACTCCTCAACAATATTAGAAATCATGATCCTCTTATTTCACTTGGTAGTTGCATAAATTTTAATTTTATTTAATTTTAAACAATTTTTCTCCCCTGAACCTACCCCATGGTAACAAGGTACTACAGGAATACAAAGGTCATCCCCTCTTTACTAGAACACTTGCCTTTTTTTTTCTTTTTATTTTTTTTTATAAAACTATTTTTGTTCTTTAGGAAAGAACTTTATACAAAGAAAATATATTGTGAAATATCTTCAGAAGTTTCCTTGAAGAGGAGAATCATCTCAGCCTAAAATAAAAAATAAAAAAAAAAAAGGCAGAGAGAAATGAGGCCTAACCCCAGGTCTCTTTATTGAGACTTAGCCCCGAGCCTCCAACTGACTCAAACCAACACAGCGGGCTGGCAGGAGTTCCTCGGGTTCTCCCAGGAAAAGCAGGGCTGGGGTGCTCAGAACTGGTTTCCAATTTGGTCTCTGGTCTTCTGTTGGGAAGGGAGCATCTCCTCCTGCCAACACCCCGCCCGGCAGCCGCTCCTCACTCATTCAGAGACAGGATTATGTCGTCCTCCAAGTCAGAGTTATCCGAGCTGTCGGCTGGAAAGGAGACACGTGGGTTATGTTTGGTTTATGGCAGAGCACAGCTGTTGGGACACCCCTGCTCGAGGCCACAGCTCCTCAGCACTGACAGAGGCAGCCAGAGCCATTAGTGCTCCAAATCACTCAGCAGCAGCCAGGAAATCTGCACCAGAGCTTTCCTTCCCTGCTTAAAAGAGAAGCTCAAGGAGAGCAGCTTTAGCCAGTGCAGTTCCTATGAGCTCGCAGGTTTTCCCCCCGACAAGGTGGGGAGGACACCAGCAGTGAGCTGCCTGCACAGCTCTCCGTGCCAGGGGCTGGACAGATGTAGCAGTCACTCCTCACAGCTGGACAGTTCCACCAGCCTGATGTGGTGAAATAGGGCTGCTGTGTAATGTGCATGGGGTAATTCATTATGCAGTGAGATGGACCCCTCTGAGGGGGAATCAATCCCTACATTCACAAGCAGAACCTTCCTCTAGCAACCCAAATGTTTCGGTAATGAATTTAACTACATGGCACTCATTAAAGGTGACCTGAAAACTGTGCTTTTGCTGGTTTTCTTCATTGTGCTACAGAATAAAGACATGAAAGGATTTGCCAGAAGCAGTCTCACACACACACACACACACACGCTTGCTTTTTATCTTAAAACATAAGTTCTCTACTCCCTCAGTTGTGCAAGAGGGGAGTGGTAGCAGCTCTGGCAAGCAAGAGGGCTCCTGCCTTACCTTAGAGGTGATGTTGGCTCTTTTTCTTATGCGAATTCATTGGATGCAGCAGTAAACTAGGTATTAAAAATAGTTAAAAAGAAAAGAAAAAGACACCAGGACTTCCTCTTAGCCATCTCAGTTATACTGAATCTGTAAAATGCCTGTCAAGGTAAGCAAGGCCTTCTGGAAGGTTCATCCCTTCCCACACACTATCCTTAGGGGGGGAAAAAAAAAAATCACAGGCAAGCAGAGAGGGCACAAACCCTTTCCCCCAGCCCTCCTCCCTGATGATCAGCCAGCTGCCCTTCCACTGTGATCACCAAGGGATGCTCCATCTCACCATCCCTCAGACTGAGCCTAAGCTGAGGGTCATCAGTGCTCCCAGAACAGCCACAGCCACCTAAGGGTAGTTAAGCCAGAGTTGCAGCAGCCACACTTACACAGTAAGAGGGAAAGAAGCATAAGCAAGATAACAATCCAGAAACTATGGGGATAAAGAGAAGCTCGAAAAGTTGGAGTTTTGCTGGGGTTTTTTTAACCCCAGAGGAAAGCTCACTATTCTCCAGTGCACCACACAACTTTCCAATTTTGAGCTCTATGTCTATAGGTAAATCTGATTGCAGTTAACTGCTTACCATAGTTTGCATAGACCTGCCTGGAAGTTGCCATTTTGGATTATAGAAGAACAGGAAACAGAATCAAGAGTCAGCCATGCTGCTGGTGAGAATTCAATACACTTCTTCTATCCTATGTCACATGTGCATTTCAAAAAATTACACCCAGCTGGCCCAGGAACAAGCTCCTGAAAGATCTGCACAATAAATACACTGCTTTGACAAACCTATCTAACGTCCCCAAGGGGGTGACAAAAGGGGAGGAAGACAAATTCATACTTAAAAGGTTCATCATGGACTATTCCCAAAAAGGAATCAGAACCTCTTCTAAAGCACAAGGAACTAAAGCCATTCTCACTCCCCTGTTTCAACTGTTCTTTGACTTACTTTGCTTTAAAACACACCTACTGTATGTTCACAGAATATGCTGAGTTGGAAGGGACCCATCAGGATCAGAGTCCAGCTCCCGGCCCTGCACAGGACTATCCCTAAGAGTTACATCATATGCTTGAGAGTATTATCCAAACTCTCCTTGAGCACAGCCTTGGTGCTGTGCCCACTGCCCTGGGGAGCCCAACCACCCTCTGAGTGAAGAACCTCTTTCTAACATCCAACCTAAATCTCCTGGCACAACTCCAGGCCATTCCCTGGGTGCTGTCCCTGGTCCCCAGACAGCAGAGATCAGTGCCTGCCCCTCCCCAGGAAGTTGTAACTGCAATGAGGTCTCCCCCCAGTCTCTTCTTCTCCAGCCTGAACACACCAAGTGCCCTCAGTGTCCTCACACAGCTTCCCCTCAAGGCCCTTCATGATCTTTGTTGCCCTCCTTTGCACACTCTCTAATGGATTCATATCTGTGCTGGCTGTGACCAATTGACTGTGTGGTCTTTCAGGTGTTTTCAATCCCTCCCAGAATAATCTCCTTAACTTTACCAGGCACTGAAGTGAGACTGACAGGGCTGGAGTTTCCAAGGTCCTCCTTGAAAACTGGGACAACACTCACCAGCCTCCAGTCAGCTGGAACCTCTCTGGATTCCCAAGACCACTTAAAAAAAAAAAAAAGAGAGAGAGGTTTTGTGATGACATCAGCAGCTCTTTGAGGATTCTGGGATGAATCCCATCAGGCCCCATATTTGTAGGGATCCAGCTGGAACAGCAGATCCAGCACAGTTTCAGGGTCAACTGGGAGTTGATCATTCTCAGTCTTGGTTCTCCAGCTCAGGGCACTGAGACTCCCTTGGTCCATCACCATGTTGAAGACAGAGGCAAAGAAAGCATAAACACCTCTGCCTTGTCTCTGTCCCTGTTTGTGAGGAGACCATCTCCATCCTGGAATGGACCAATGATATTTCTATAGTGCCTATTTCCATTAATGTATTTGAGAAGACTTTTTTTTACTGCCCCCCATCCCCATTTCTGGCAGCTTCAACTCCAGTTCAGCTTTTGCCACACAATTTTTTTCCCTACAGTGGCAAGCAGCATCTCTGTATTCTTCCCAGGTCACTTGACCTTGCTTCCAGTCTCAGGAAGAGGCATCAGGCACTCCTGGCAACCTGTGACCTGGAGAGCTGCATCTGCCATCAGCAGGTCTGTCTGTCTGGAGGCCTCTGACAGGGCTGGTACAGTGACTCCCACAGCTCTAAGGGATCGAGCTTTACAGGGTATCAACACCATAACTGAGGGAGCTTAAACTAATATGCTAATAAGACTGGGCTGAAAGGATCTCTTTGCTCTTTCTTACCAGCTACTGACTCTGCTGCCTCTATTGGATGCTCCTGGATGATCAGAAACAAACCCTTCCTGCTCACTCTGCCTGCACAAACTGCCATGCTGTGCCCTCCCTGCTGTGCCACGCCCCTTTGCCCACTCCTGTTCGGCATGTTCCAGGTTGCTCCTGCTCCCTGGAGCCCTTTAAAAGTCCCTCAATTACTCCTTCCTCACCCAGTTGGCTGCCCAGGTTCCCTGGGGTACACACACACACACACACACACACACACACACACACACACACTTTAACTTTCTAACTCAGTGGTTAGAAAGTTTTGTGGAGTTTGTGGAGTGCCAGAAAAAGAGAACAATTTAAACTGTATCCCAAAAGTTATGTTAGCTTCAGAACAGTCTGATAAAGGAAGTGAAGTCAGAAATGCCATGTTGGCTTTCCATTACAAGAGAGAAAGAACAGCACCAAGGACCAAAAGTGTTTCTTGTCCTTACAGGTACAAATGATGCAAAGGACAGGGGAAGTAACAGTTAAACCTGTGTCCCCTTGAAGGGCAGGACAGGCAAGCAATCAGACAAGGCTTCTTCACGTGGAGTTTCTTGGCCTGCCAAGTTCTCACACACACACCTGGGAGCACTTGAAGAAAGGAGATACCTCCTTTTCCAGAATGCACAGTTGTTCTCTCATATAAGAGCTGTTTATACCAGCAGATTACCTAGAGGCCACAGGTGAACAAGGATGATGATCTGTGCCTCAGCTAAGTCATTTCAGGGGAGATTTAGATGTTGCATATTTTTCAGGACCTTAACCAGAGGACAAGCTCACCAAGCTGGGCACACACTTACTATCTCCAAGAATCAGCTCGACTTCCTCATCAGCATCAGAATCCTCATCTTCACCCTCATCTCCCTCTTCCAGGAGGTTGGCAATCTCCTCATCATCGGAGGGAGAAAAGTCATTTTCTCCATCCTCACCAGCATTCTCGTTGTTCTCATCCTCCTCCAGCTCAGCCTCCAGCAGCTGGTCTGTATCTAGTTCATCAAGGTCATCTGTGTCATCATCATCTTCATCATCATCTTCTTCCTCTTGCTCCTCTTCCTCCTATAAAGACAGCAAACACAGTCCATTGCAGACACTAAGACAAATGTAAAATGGAATAAGAATAATTGAAGAAAACATACCTATAGTTTCCACTTCTCCCCATATCCAGGTATCACACATTATGAACACACTCCCATCTCCCATCTAAGCACTCTCTCTCTCCACAGCTACAGAACATCACATGTTAGATCACTTCCAAGCCTGTAAAGTCCTGTCTGCAAAGTGCTGGTGCAACACAGGTACCCTTGGCTCAAGCTCTGCTCCAGTACTGGCCACCAACATGTGTCATCACAAGGCACTCTTGAGAAGGACATGCAGTAAGACCTGTTAATCCATGGCTTTGTTGCTAGTCTTTGCAAACTGCTTTAGTTTCAGCTGGACCAAAACCTCTGCTTGTCATCAAACAGCATGCACGTTCTGTCCCTGCCATTCCCATCTGGATGAGATGTAAAATGTAGGGAAGGATACCATTAGCCTAAACCAATCCCTGAAGCAGCTTTGGATGACAGAACTGTTTAAAGCAGCTCAGAGGTCTCATCTTTGGTATTTACCTATGGATCAAGATCTTTCTCTATCAAACTATAAGAATTTGAACTCCTGAACTCCTCATTGCACAGATGAAATCCAGAAATCTGTGTGTAACAGAGAAGACCAAGTGGGAAGGAGCTGTTACAGTCCCATCCTTCTTCCAGACAACCTGCCAGCACAAGCCAAGCTCCAGGAGGTCTCCAGGACTAAAAGGGTTCAATACACCTGCTCATCTCAGAGCCACAGCCTGTTTCTCTAACAGAGTGCTCTCATGTGGCAGGGAGGCAGCTCTCAACTCATTCAGCCTTAATTGCTCCTTTGCTTCGGGAGGGAACACATTCTGCAAAATTAGGAAGCAATTAAGATAGACATCTAACAACCCACTTCAAGGGATGGTTTGGTCCTCAAGCTCACCACATTCCCACTGTGCTATTTAGACTGCTGCATCTTCAGATCTAAAAGGACAGAGGAAAGTCCTTTACTGTCATCTCCCCAACCTACTTTTTCTTCAGTCAGTGCTATAAAAAGCCCACCACACCCACACAAATCCAACATCTGTCACAGGCAAGAGAAACAAGGAATGCCAGGAAGCCTGACCAAATTGTATTGTTTCTTCACTTGGAAAAGGCAGCCAAGTCTCCTCTGCTGACCAGAAGTGCCCTGTTATTAAATGGAGATTACAGTATAAAAGCATTGGTTTGCTATACACAGTTTTCTTGTATTAAGAGCTTGTATTAAGTGTAAAATTACAACCAACCTGTATGAAAGCCTGTGCTTATTTTAGTCAACTATAAACTTAATACTTTGAGTCAATGGGTCTTCAAACAAACAGACATTGCTTTTTGAACTGCATACACATTGGGAGAGGAAATACCTTACTTGCACTTCACAGTTTTAAACTGCAATGTCATAATGTGTATAATTTTCCATAAAATATACTGAGTATAAAAGCTTTTGTCTTAATAATTTGAATTTATTTTTTCTCTATGCAGTACCTGCAGAAAGACCAATGTCCTAAAGCTTATCACTCTACTCAGAATTGAAAAACTGATTAAAAACTGAAAAAGGCAATTTTATTTTCCTTTTTCAGTCTCTAAACAGCTTTGAAGCAGAAAAGATACCAATTTATTCAAAAAGCTTGGAAAAATTAAGCCAAATTTCTCTGTATCTGGAGCTAGAGACACACCTGAACTTTAGGAAAAAAGTATGTTGTCTACAAGATTCATTTAGAGTCCATGTAGGTAAAACCTAAAGGATTCTGAAATAAGTTAGGTACCCTCTTTGTTTCCACATCTGTGGAATTTCTGAAAGCATCTTTTTCTTAAATATATAGCCCACAAGGACTTAAAATGTCAGCCTCATTTGATTATGTTTCACATGTAATGTATTTATTAGAAATTGAAATACTATTTCATCAACATTTTCATTCAAGCTTAAGGCAAGGCATATATAGCAATATCCTTCAAATATAGGATGAAATTAAATATACTTGTATTAAGGTAAAAATTCCTTCTGGCTGACAAGGGTAAGAGCCAAATTACACAGAAAGGTTGTATATTTTGCTGCAAATTAACTTTGAAGGATTATACCAACCAGTGAGGGAAAAAATACTTTATGAGAATACAAACAGCACCAGAAGAACTGAGATGTTTCCACTTTTACAGTTTAAATTTCTTAATCTGAAGTAGGTGGTTAGAATTGGCCACACTCATTTAAAACCCACCTAGGAACAGTAAGATGAGATCAAAATTATACCTGTCCTTGGTAAAGCAACCAAGGAGTCAGGTGTGTGTGTGGCAGTGTGACACACACAGTGACATCCTTACAGAGCTGAGGAGTGGTATATAACAGGGTTCAGGAGGAGCAACTCCACCCCTGAGAAACCTGTACCTTATATTTTAAAGAACCCAGACAGGAACTTGGACACTGTGATGCTTCTGCCAAGTAACAGGCAAATAAACTGTGCCTCTGAGCCACCCCCGAGCACAACCCTCTGCAGGCACAGTGCAGCACTCCCAGCTGGAATACACGGCTTGCACACACATGGGGAGAGCTCTCCTAAGAAAGCTCCAGAATTTCTGCACCCAGACCCAATCCGTGGGATATACAGCTCAGAAAGGTGTGAGGGAGTACCAGGTGCAGTCTAACACCATCCCATGCAAGTGATACCCGACCTGTTAGTGGGGATCCAGGATGAATCCTGGTCAGACACAACTGTCTCGTGTTAGGGATCCATACACAGGTGGGAAATGGCACACCTTCCACAGTGACTCAAACAAGCACTCTGAGTAAGAGCAGTGAAAAAAATCCTTGTGCCATGTCACGAGGGAAGACAGGCAGAACAGTATCCTAAACCATATCTGTTTCTGTAGGAAAAACCTGCAAAAGCAAGTTCCTGTCTACTCATCAGTCATTCCCACGAGCTTTGGGCAATGACACAGGTACTGCTGGAAAACAGAACCAGCATGCACATTATGCAAAACATCCAGGCACCTGTGCTCATCTTCCTCATTGGAGTAAACTGATCCACAGAACCCATGGACCAGCACTCTCCAGAGGACTTGAACAATACCAAGGAATTGCTTCAGCCATCACTAACTCCTTTAGATGCCTAAAGATATTCTTCTGTTTGGGTTGAAAATTTGCTTGGATCAGAATGTGAACTGTTCATGGAGTATTCACATTTCTCCTCTGCTTCCCTAGAGAGTATTTTCCTCCCTCTCCAACAGAAGCTACTCCACAGCTGCCACTTCCCTTTGCAGAAGGCACAAGGGTAGTACTACAGAATCCCAAACTGACCATCTCATAACCTTCCCCCTGTAAAACATTTTACCTCCCTATCAGCACTCTTGACTCTCAGCCTGGTGTCTGTGTGTGCCCTGTGCTACAGCCAGGTGCACCATGACTGCAGTGCAGCCAGACCAAACCCCTGTCTTCCCATGGAAATCATGGAAGATTACAAACAATCTCAACCTGAGGCTATGATGGAGGGGAAAAAAAAAGAAAAGAAAAAAATCTAATGGTGCCTTTTAAATAGAGCAAGCAACACTCAGAGGGACGTGATGGAGTGCAGCTTTTGAATTAAGGATGTCACACTGCTCCCCATTTTAGTTACACTGGGATTCAGGTATATTAATTAGCTGTAGATAATTAAACTTTGGATTAATTTAAAGAGTTTTACCTTCATATATGTCAAGAGTAGAGTAATTTTGAGTACTCATTGACCCCTAATGAGATTCAAATTTGCAATTGGATATGATAGAGATATGTATTAACTTTATTAATTAATGGATATGAATTCTAGGGGTTTCTGTGTTATCTTCCTAACACTGCACCAGTGTTACTCCTCTTCATGTCCAGCACACAGAGTGTCACCAATGCAGGTGACACTGTGGTATCAACACAGACCTGGATGGCCAACTCTCTCTGCTCATCAAAAACACAGTGACACAATTATCATAAAGGAATTTTTATCTTGGAAACACCCACCCTATTTCCTACACAAAATGGCTTCCTGGCCCCACTCCCTGCATAAATACTTTACAGAATATTTCACCCCAGCTAAAGCAAAAAGGTCATGCAAAAGTAAGGTAATGAACAAAGATGACAATTTAAAGCAAATGAGAATAAACCAAAACCCAGTTATAATTGTTAGGGGATAGCAAAGAAGGAGGCTGCAATTTTAGTGTGGAATATCTATCCACAGGATGGGATGTCCACACAGGGACAGGTCCAAGTGTAACACAGAAATTGTTTAACTCAACTATTAAAGACTAGTTTAGGCTGAAAAAGACCATCTATACAGAGGGTTTGTGTCAGTTTAATTCAAAAGGTCTTAAGAATATAAGTTAGTAATGTATAGTATCATCAGTTATATATTTTAGGCAAGCATAAAGGATGCAGGAACTATCAGTTCTAGAATCAGACTGCAAAATGGAACAATAATTTAAGTTTTCATCTTAAGATAAATCTCTCAACACTCACTAACTCACCCACACAGTAACATAAAGAGCTTCAACACACAGTCTATGACCCTGGAATTGCTTGGAGGATGATTAAGAGGGTAAAAGTGATTCCCATCACCTTTCTATCATGCCTGCATACAGGAAAATTTACAGAGATGTAGTAGTACAACAAAAGCTGGACATAAACTTACAGAAAAGTTGATTACATAGCAAAGGATTATCTCAAGATCATCTCAAAGCAAATTACTGGTAACTGAACTCTACTACCAGTTTGCAATCTTACATAAAGATTCAGAAAGCAGAGTAGATTTGGTTCAATTAATTTATCATTTTTAACCACAAAGGAAAAAACTAAACAACATCCCATCCCCTAAAGGAATGGCAAATACTGGGGTGATTGCACTGGAACAATTCTTCATATTGCCAGTTTTTACAGCCCTTTCAGAGCTTAGTAAATACCTTTTGCACTTGTTCAGGCGTTATGTGTTTTCTGCCATATTGTTCTTTGATGCTTGTTTGCACAGCCTTCATCAGCTTTCATCATCATCATCACAGAATTCTTACTGTTCCCCTTTACCCAATCATTTTGCACACACAAAATTCACAAAATTTGTCCTTTTAGGTAGTACAGGCTATTGATACTTAACACATTCCCTGGGGTTTATCTCTCAAAAATTATTCAAAGGCTCAGGAAAACCCCATATTTCACTTACTCAAATTGATGCAAACCACGTTACCTAGGCAGAACTTCAACTTTTTGATCTTAACATATTTCTGTAATGTATTCAAACACTAAATTAGTGTATGTACAAAGTGCTTCCAGGAAGTCTGACTTACAGCACTGCAGAGCTGCAGTTTATAAAAATAGACCAGTCTGCTTTTAAGCACTTTCAAGACTTTTTATAGCGTTTTTTTACATTTCTCAAATCCAAAAAGACTTTATGACCATGTGAACAGAATTTGAGACTTCTCCACTGTAGATTACATAACCTCTCAAATTTATACTAGGTTGGCCTTTAACTGGCAAGAGAAGATCCCACAGGTCTTTTTTGATTGTTGATATTCAGGCTGGAAATTTTTATTCAGTTTTGAGATTTACAGGTCACTGTTTTGTTGCTTATTTGACATGGCTTCAGCTGTTACAAAAAGCTTCATCTCACACCTGATTCACTTTTTCTTCCTCTACCAGAAGCTGATTCACAGTGCAAAACAAGGCATTGCACCAATAGTTCTGTGCCCAGCTTCCTGTGACTGCTTTATGAACTGCTCAGCTGTCACCAGCCCCCTGCTCACCTCCATCATCACCTCCAAGTCAACACCTCTCACCTGCAGCTGCTTTCCAGCAACAGTGCCTTCCTCTGAAAACAGTCTCTATTGCACCTCTCAGTTTGAATCATGCCATATGGTATTGCTCTAACTATTCTTATCTTCCTCTAGGAGGCTGCCTTTTCTCTACCTTCAAAACACTTAATCCAACGTCAGTGAAGCTTTTCCCACCATTTCAAATCTTTCAGCTCATATTTAATTCACTTCTGGATATTGGTAGCCAAGTCTAATCATCTGCTGGAAAGTATCTGCTTGTCTAAGTTGCTTATTTCACCCAGGTTTGTTTTCTTTTTAAAGAAATTCCTGTTTCCCGTAATCTCATTATTTTGGTTAATTTATTTGTTTACTTCTCCCCCTCTTTCACCCTCCTTTCCCAAGTTTCTCCTAGAGCAAAGCAAACTCATTTTCAGTAATCTGATCCCTTCCAAATTATCAGTATTATTTTAATTACTTCCTATTTTCACCCTGGGAAGGGGCTTTGCCTTCATAAAAAAGAACTTACAATTTTCTGTTCAAATACAAGTTCCCTGAAGAATGTTTCACTCCAGAGGAATAAGTGTTTTAGCAATTTATCTTTCTCCACAGACTTGTCATATCTTCTGACAGCTGTTCTCTCTGCTCCCAAAGCAGCTGTGTAGCACGTTGGTCCTTTCTGAGCCTTTGCCATGCAATTCTCAGGAGTGACCATGTCTGCTTTTCAGTCACTTAAAAGTTTCTACCCAATTCCTCCCCCAACCACTTCTTAACACACTCCCTGAACAAGGGGCAGTAGAAAAAGCTTAAATATAGCCAAAAGACTCCCTGGTCAAGCATGTAAGGAATTTCACTTCCTAGATTACCTAGTGTCTATCCCTCTCCTCAGCCAGCAAACCCATTTCCTATTATGTACCATTAAATTCATTGTAAGTATTCGTCTCCCTCACACTACAAGGCTGCACCTGCTTTTACTTTTCTTTGCCACTTCAGTGTTAGAATTTCTACTTTTTCATAGCCATTAATGAGATCACAGAGCTAAGAAATGTAGAAGCCTGGGAATGTGCAGGAGTTACTCTATGTAACAAGCAAGGAATCTTACCATGGGCTTCTACGCAGGTGTAGGTATGTGCAGATTTAATACAGGAAACAGCACACAGCGTGCAGTGTGTCACAGAGGCAAAACATGGAGTGGAGAAATAAAAAGCAGTTAATCTCTTAGTCTATGTAAGTAGGTTTAGCTTGTCTAAACTTACCTGTGATGAATGAAAAAGCATCCACAATACAGACAAACAAAAGCTTTAAAGGGAACGGGCCTCTGATGGATCGGGAGGTTCAGCTGGGACTCTTTGGATCAAACTCTGGTTTTGCCTATGGAATGTTTCCATTTTACCTGATGATGATCAATCTGACTCCAGTCACTGTTCTCTCTGAGGCATGTGCAAGCCATCATTTCACTTGAGATAAATGTGTTCTAACATGACTGTTGATTCTCTGTGCTGTAGGGCTCAGAGATAATATATGGTGTACAGAACTAGGAACAATTTCTCAGTTTGCTTCTCTTCCTTCCTCTTGCTGATCTCATGCTCTCACTCACAAAAATAAGCTCGTTCCTTTAATTCCATGACAAAGAACAACAGTGCATAAAGGAATTTCAAAATTTGGCAGGTAAATGAACTCTCTCTCTCTCTGGACAAGAATTTGTTCCTTTGTTTTCTCAAGCTTCTGACTGGCATTTCTCATCACAGCTGAGGCAGCTTTTATTTTCTTGGATCCCAGCTATTCTGGGAATTCTAGAAAGATGTGTTAGGTGAGAGGAAGGACACCTTTGATTTCTGTCATTGAACAGGCAAAATATGCTTTTATCTCTGCTGAAGCTGTTTTACTCCGTAATACTAAGTCTACCCTTCCAAAAACTCCAAATACTTCTCTAAGAATTTCCTCTGTTTCAACTGAAAGCTACTGAAAATGGATTTTGAAACAGCAGAATAGGCTGAAGCGGCCACAGTTATTTGCTACTATCTAAAAAATGTGGTAACAAGTACCGAGAAAAAAATGTGGTAAGAAGTACTGAGAAAAAATTTCTTTTAAAAATGTGTTTTGGAGGACGCCTGTTCAAAAGATGTATCTGTTCTGTAAAAAGGTCTTTGACAGAAACCACTCTTTACTTAGGCTGCAACTAAGCTCCAAGATTCCTATTAAGGTGTGCAATAAACACATATTTATTATCACTTGAGACATTTGTCTGAAAATACTTGTTCCCAGCTATTTTTCTGTAAACCATTTCATCTTGAGCAGGATTTCAAATCAAACCATATCTTTCAGTGTTACAGGAACAGCTCCTGAAATGGACCTTCAGTTAATGGTCCCTGATGACATAAATCATTCGAGTCAGCTTGTAGTGGCAAAGCACCACCGTGGTCTGATGGGTCCCAAATACTTGTGCCAATATGGATTAAGGTTTGTGGGGTCTTTCCCCCAGCAAATCAATATCCACATGAAAAAAACCAAACCAACCATAGAACAGAACAGCAATAAAAGTACAGTTGAATTGCTGTTGCAGGCAGATAGGGGGAGAATCCTAAAAAAAAAGTAGGAACTGGGATCACAAAGACCACATAGAAATCTGAGGAAAACATTACCCATCCTGGCTAAACCATATGTTAGAATAGCGATTGTCTTTCGAGTCTTTATTGCCTTATCTCCAAAGCTTTCATTTCCCATCACCTAGAATTTTCTAAACCAATGCAAAAAGACAAATTACACACCTACCATCACCATTTCGATAGCCCAGAAGCACTGCAGGATAATTAACAGTTCTTCAGTTCTGGCAAAAGAAGTAGAACACACTTTATAGGACAGGGACAGCTAGGTGAAGCAATCTGCTGCTGAAGCTGCAAATGTCCCTCAGCATGACAATAACTGAGAACACTACTTAAGCCTCACAGATGTATCACCCACACATACCACAGAGAGAAAAAACAGCCCTTAAACCACTAATATGGAGAGGACAATGAAAATAGGGAAGGAAAAATGCACAGACTGAAAATCCCAAAACCCACTCAGAAGATTACACTATCCAGAGCTCAGTTTTGAGTCTGCTTTGTCTTCAGCCAGTGCCACTGGGTTTAGTTTTTCTGACCACTTCATATTCCTGGTCTCTTTTTCTAGCCTGTGGCACCTGACATTTCCTCTGAAACCCCTGGACTGCCTCACTGCAGAAGACAGATTACCAAGTGAAACAGGGGATACTAATCAGCCAAGAAAGAGAAATAAGTAAGAATAGAGCAAGCTAACAACCAAAAGATGGTCCAGGCTCTGTACTAGTAGCTCAGACACACACCTGATTTTTGCTAAGTCTAACTCTGAAGGAGTGTATCAAAACAGTGGCAAATACAGCAGGAAGAAGAATTTGCTGCCGGACTGAAAAATAAGAAACCCTTACATATTTCACATAGACTGAACATAGTTCTGCAAATACTTGTGAGTGAGACTGTCAATTGCTGATGGATCCATTTAGACACTCACCCAGCACCAAGATAATACACAAAACTCATGGAAGTTCAAGGCAGAAGGACTGGTATTTCTGGAGTAAAACATCCAACAAAAGAGCCTGCAAACGGACTCTCGCTAAGCACAAGACATCTTCGCTTCCCCTCAGTTACCACAGTAAGTACAGACCACAGAGTATCAATATCCTTTAGCATTTGTGCTGTTCAACAGCTCTGGACTGCTGGCCATACCTAGGGAAAGGCAGTTTCCCAGAGACCTCACAGGAAAGGGTAGTACAACCCCAGGGAAGAACTCAGCCACAGTGGTGCTGTTCTCCAGCACTGCCAATAAAACTACAAACATTTACTGCAGCAGCACCACACACAAACCAGCTGAGTCAGCCTAGTCATTTCATTTGAGGGCAATTTATGGAGCAGACCAGTTAACCTTCCAAGATTTGGATTGAGAAAGGAGTTGAATAGAGTTTTGTTTCTTAAATTACGGAAGGAATGGAAAGATATCCACAGACCAACCATCCCCACTAGGTTCATTTTAAAGACGCTTAGTCTCCTGCTTTTCAAAAACCTGTCACAGAGCTATCAGCTGACATTTGTCAGAACTGACATCATGAGGCATTAAAATTTCAAGTTAAAAAAATGCCAGACAGATATTTTTCTCCACAGTTCTTAACTTATCTCTAGCACAATTTTTAAAGCAGTTTTATTCTGGATACATGACTTCCGAGCTAGGCTTGCCCATCAGACACCCTTCTATCTGAGTACTCACCACCTTCTGTACAGGCAAAAAAAGGTCCTCATAGACCCCTGTAGGTCAGATAGAAAAATACAAACATACACCAAGTCGAGGTGTGAATGCCCAGGGATCAAACAGATTAGTATCTGCTCTAAAAACCTTGACCAAAAAGATACCAGGTTCATGTTGATTCATATGGATTTCCCTCTCCACCATTTTCAAGAAAAAGATCAGAAAGCATCTTCTTTCAGCCAGAAGTGGTTTTAGAATCCCTGTGAGAAGTCCCAACAAGCTTCAAAGGTTATAACCAGTTTTTCAAACTCTAAATCACAGACACTAACTAGGCAAGTAGTGAACACCTACATAAGTGTGAGCTTATGTATACACAGAAAAATCCTCTCATGAGGAAACAAATTACTTTTGTTGGTCTCAACAGACAGGTGTGCCAGAGGGATTCCATCTTTCTTCTGGAAAACCTCTCCTCATTCTAGCTCAATGCTGGATGTCTCTATGGAGACAAAAGCTGTATTTTGTAAGACTAAGAGCAGAACAAACCTGGAGGAATAGCATGGATGGAACAGCTACGGGACAGAGAGGAAAGCATCAGTTTATGTTTTGCTAAATATACATAGATTGAATTTAATTTGAGTTTATAAGTGTTTATATTAAAACCAAATCTCTTTTTAAAGAAACCTTATTGCAACCATCCCCGAAAGTTACTATCTAGGAAACATCTACAAACCTCAGAAATGGAGACCATAAACCCCAGCAATTATGCAATATCAATTAGTCACTCAGCTTGCAAATCGATCCCGGAGCAGCTTTGTTTGAACACTCCATCAGCTTTACAGAAAAGCTTTTAGCACACTTAAACTCTGCCTGGGGCCACCTCTATCTGCAAGACAGGAAGTGTCCCCAGAACACACCTGATGGGTGACAGATCCCTTATCTCTGCTGGGTACCCGGTGTAACAGCCTGGAACCATTGACTGCCTTATACAAACACAGATCTCCCCTTGAGTCAACACTTAACAGTGATTTTGCAAAACAGTGCCCTGATAGCTGCTGGTTAATCATTGTACAATGCAAAACCTATTTCTGCTACTATTTTTTTTTCAATTTTATAAAGAAAATATAAATTAGCTTACAGAAAGGGGACAAAAACGTGGAAGCAGAGACAAAAATAGAAACTATTGCCCAAGGCAAGCACTGGAAGGCTAGGAAGTAGAAAGGAAGGAAAGAACAATAATCTCTCTTCCCTCTTCATTGCTTCCCAAGAAATTATGCTCTTCCCAAGAAATTCTACTCTTTTCATCCATCCAATCTAGGGATAGAAACAATGACCAACGATTTCAAAAGAATGCCAAGACTTCAAATGCAACCTTGTAGCACATTCAGAGGCCAGGACACAAACTGTACACCCAAACCAGAACTGCTGCTTTATCTTCAGCATTACAGTGAAGTTGTAATAACAACAACTAACTGCAAAGAAAATTACTCTTTCCTGGGACCTGCAGTCTTCTGAACTAGCGAGTACAAGTTTTAACCTAGCAAGGGGAAGATTCAGACACAGAAAGGGTATCAGAAATCCAGCTTTCCACAGAGTCTGGAAAAAACCCATCAAAGTATTACCTTCCAGCATTCTTTGGAAAAAGGTGAAGTCAGCTTTTCTCACAGGAGATACAAATGTACCGTTTACTAGAATGCAGGCACCATGGAGCAAAGAATAATGCATTTAAAATCTTTAGGGAATAGAAGCATAAAGTCTTTGCCTTTCAAAAAAAACCCACAAAACACCTGACACCCAAAAAGCTACAAATTTTGTCACTGTACTATAGTAAGCATTCTGTGCTACTGTGTATATACTACCAGCTGCACCCTGAGGGGCCCTTACTGCAGTTCTTAGCTCTTTTGTCAAGTTGCCAGAAATCAAACGGCTGATCTGAGAAGGAAAACCAACACATCCCAGTGCAAACCTGCAGCCCTCTTGAAAATTCTTAAAACATTTTGCTGTGTACAAGTACTGAGCAGTTTCACTGCATTAGCCATAGGTTACATCTCATTCAGAAACTGGTGACAAGTTATGCCCAAATACGAGACTTGGAATTGAAAAAGAAAAAACCTCAAGCACTGCTGTTTCTAATGGGTGTCAAAATATTTAAAAAAAAGGCAGAACAAACAGCACAGCTTCTGATCAAGATTGAAATATTAGAGAAATTAATCAATAAACTATAAATGGTTGCGTTAGTTTACAGTGCACAAAGTTACTGTTCACACAGGCTCTGTGTAGACAGCCTGAGCTTACACTGGCAGTAAAGTGATCTACTTCACATTAAGTGAGACCAAATGAGGCCTCTGTACTTTCTTGGTAATAAATGAACACATGTAGAGGGCTAACAGCTACCCTTGAACACCCAGGTTAGTGCTGTGCTTCTCACCTGATCTTCTTCTTCATCCTCTTCATCTTCTGCCAGACGCTGCCGGCCCACTTCATACAGCCTGCAAACCGTATCCATGTTCATGGCATCCATGCTGCCTTGATTCTGAAGGGGAGATGCCCGCACAGCAGTTAGCCCCAGGAATTAAGCTCAGCTTTTGTATTCAATGCTACATCTGATCTCAATCACATCACCAAAATCCCTCTCTCCCTTTTACCAGCAGCAGTACAATTAGCACTAAAACCGAGTCTTTTTGGTCTCAAGGAACCACATGCACTGAGAGGATGCTACAAGCTGTCATATAGAGAGAGTTCCAGAAGACAGCAGTGACACCCCAGCAACCACATCCCCTGAAACAGCATTTCCAATGACTCCCATAAAAGAAAATTTTCTTGGTCTGACAACGTTGCCATCTCCAACTTCAGTAGTTAAACGTGAAGTTTGTCCTGCTAGAGGTTCTTGACTCGCTTTTTTGGTCTGTAAGGATCAGTGGTTCAGAGTATGAAGCTGACAGGACTTTAAATTAGTCACTACATGTGTATAGTCAGGTTTCAAGAAATTGGGATCTGACAACATAATACTGGGCAAAGAACTGGACCCCTAACAAGCCAGAAGTTTCACTCAGTAATCTTTCTTTCAAGCCCTTAGCTTGTGGGATGTTGCTAGGAAAGCAAATGCAAAAGGAACAATAAGAGTGATTCACAGAAAAGTTCCATGGGAAGTCCCACAAAGATTGCTTTGCCCAGTTATTTGGTACAGAGCACGTTTTAATTTGCAATAATAGGAAACTACTGCTATACATAGGAAAAATGCATTTCTCTCTATGCTCCTGAGAAGGAAAACCTCTGCACATTTTGAAGTGGGAAGAGTTTGAAGAAGAGAAGCAAATGAGTTCAGAAGTTTAAGGAACGAGAGGCAGCAAAACAAGACTGCAGTGGGTGGAAAACAAAAAACTAAAGGCATCTTTATCATCATCAAAACAACACCACTGCTTAGGACATGAATTGAACAGCAGGAACTCTAAAAAAGAAACAAGCACTGCACTGAAACAACAGCTACAGAGGCCAGAGTTTAT